>NC_140176.1:32408051-32623051 GCF_963971535.1 Notolepis coatsorum | reverse complement strand
AGTTTGTTTGCTTTTGACAAATCCAGAGGATTACCAGCACAGTTTTGGTAGCATAAATACAATGTTGGTGATTAATACAAAATGGAAACGTGCCCTTAAAGGATTTACTTCAGCGTCCGACGCCAACTGACAGTGTGGTTGGTTCCCCGACAAATCCACGAATGAAAGCTTCATTAAACGTCTATATCACATAATGTACCCTGAATATATAGCGGCTTTCAGAATAAAAGTCCCTCAGGCCAAAACAACATTGCGTTTATGTAATAAACGTGTCTATATATTCACACCATGAGTCGCATCTTTACTATGACGGTCTTCTCCCTGTTCACTTTGAACAAAGGTAATAACTCTCATCCTCTACCAAGAAAAGAAAGTGAGTATTCAGTCAACATTCCTCTGCCAACTACTGTGATGTGTATTTGGAAGTATTCTTATTCCGTGAGTTGAATGACATGATTTTAGAGGGTTTGAGGCAATGAACATTGGTAAAAGACATTTAGTTAATATGATTATATTTCATTTCATTTCAATGTCAAAACTTTATTTCTACTTGTAAGACACTGAGGTTATTTACAGCGACGACAAGCTTACAAAACAAGGCATAGTTTATCAGTGATTTCATAGGCACAATAAATAAGAATAAACTATTTAAATCAGCTAAGACAGTTATAAGTTGACACACAGTGGTTGTACTTTTAAATGCAGCAAAAGAAGTGTGGTAGACATCATGTCTAACACCTCCCCTGTGTCTACCTCGAATACCCATTTACCCCCTATCCTACCTTCGTGTCTCACCCCTCCTCCCTCCAGCCCCTCCCTTTGACCCCGCCCCCTTGTCTCATCCTCCTATCCTTCTTCCTCCCTGGGTACCTGACCACACCCCCCCAATCATGTATAAAGATCGCCATACAATGTCAATCTGTGAGCCACTTCCAAGCCAGGGCCCTCATTTATCAATGCTGCGTACGCACAGATATGTGCGTAAACCGTGCGTACGATAATTTCTAAGCAAAGTGTGGGATTTATCAATATGAACGTGTGCTTGAGATTTTGCGTACATCTACGCACAGCTACGGCTGTGCGTACATTCTCGAAGACACTCTGATGTCACGAGACCGCCGCCATCTTGGTATAGGGGGACCATACGGATTTCTACCATCAAATCCATGCATTGAGCTCCGTTTTTATTACATGTTTTATCACATTCTTGTTCATTTCATAACATTTTCATACGATTTGTTTTGAAAATATTGAGGCCAACATGGCATTTCACTATTTCGAAAGCCTTTCTGGTGATTCTAAGGCAAGATATGATTCAAAGAAGCTCCCCCTGATTGACTTGACATAATGTCCATACAAAACACATACAGACATGGCCAACTCTCGAATACCCAAATTGAAGCTGCTATGTTACGTTTTGTACTAATAACAAAACAAACACAGAAATCCAAATCGCAAGTTTTATACCATCACGGAGTTAAAAGTGGCTGGCGGCTAACGTTCGGCTAACTAGCTCTGGTGTTGTGGTCGTGGTAGCTACATGCTAAGCTAACGTTAATCACATCATATCGAACCGATAGGAGTTTATCTTATCTAATCTTACGTGGTGGTACCACGTGTGCCACTACCCGGTCAAACATCCACGTAAGATTAGATAAGATAAGCTCCTATCGGTTCGATATGATGTGATTAACGCTACCACAACCACAACAGCAGAGCGAGTTAGCCGAACGTTAGCCACCAGCCACTTTTTCCTCCGTAATGGTATAAAACTTGCGATTTGGATTTCTGTTTTTGTCATTAGTACAACACGTAACACAGCAGCTCTTTGGCATTGTGAAGGACTGAAGAAAATTCCGCTTGATAGTCTTTAATTTGACGCTTTAACGATCCGTATCTGCACTAAATGAACCGTACACAATGTACGAGGCGGGCAGTTACCCCCCACGCTGCAGTTGCCTAGCAACAACAGGCAGGAAGTTGACTTCGAGAATGGCATCAAGCGGTAGAATAGTAAAACGGCAACAGACGGAATAAGCTTTCATGCATTCGAGTTTCAACACAGACGTGTTCGGTATGACTCATAATTAGGGCTGTCAGTTTATCGCGTTAATTAGATTAATTAATTACATCTCATTCATTCCATAAGAACGTAGAATACACCATTTACAGACTTTTTTTTAATATGGGCTATTTGCATGTTCTTGGTATCTGATTCTAGAGACATCTATGGATCTCAGGGAATATTCCCAGTGTCAGAAATACTGTGTCTGTTACTAGGCTTGAGTAAATTGTAACGAACCAAATGAGAATATCAATAAAAAAAAATGTATCTTTGACTGTGAATAACAACACCATGCTCAAATTGACCAGACCTGAAAAATCTAAGCAAATTAATAGATGGAATTTCCTCCGGCATCCACAACAGAAGGAAAAACCTTCTGCTTCAGAGTCAGTCGGAGGGCATACCAGGTGTTGGAAGCATGAAATGAAAAGCAGTTTTTCCTAGTTCAGAGCAAACTGGAGGAACCCTAAGAACCAACCAGTCATTTGAATGTGTAGAATAGGTCCCAAGATGTTGGAATAGAATTTCAGTGCTGGATGTTCAGCGTCTTTGGGTTCTTGAAAAGCGCTATATAAATAAAATGAATTATTATTATTATTATTATTATTATTATTATTATTATTATTATTATTATTATTATTATTATTATTATTATTATTATTATTATTGTGACGTAAGAGGGACGTTTACCAATTAGGAATTTAACTCTTTGACGGCCAAACCCGAGTAAAGTCGGGTTATCTCGCCAACCGTTGAGATCCTTGATCTTTTCCTTTGATCCGCGTTCTATACGGTCAGCCGGAGTGTCTCTGTCAGTGTCTCTGCCTACGTTGGAATTGCAATGGCGATCGGATCTCACAGGTGGCAGTATCGCCTACCTTTTGAACTGGAAACTAGGGATATCACTTGTCTTGTGATCCACTCCGGCTGTTTCCGCCTAGGAGTGGATCACAACATAGCAATCGGTGGAAGATTTGGTGCCTCAGAGCTATTATTTCCTGTATGGTAGCCATGCCCAATATACACGACTCAACACGAGTAATTGCGATCGCCATGGGATCGACTGGGATTTATTCATTTTGGAGTACTTTCTGACTGAGGTAAGGTCTATCTTAGGTAACCTGCTGGTGTTTTTTTTACGTAAAAAACATGCTTCTGTACCGATCACAGTGTCGTAGTTTACCGGACGTAAAACTTGCTTTTGGTAACGATCACAGTTTTGAGTTAAAATGATGATTTGATGATTTTGATGATTTGATGATTTTGTAAAGACACATATGTACATGGTATATACCTTTGATTTGGGACTATTTGGGGTTTCAGGCGAGCATACAATGTGTCATATCTTGCGATCTATGGAGAAAGACTGGATTATTTCGGAAATGGGCAGATGTTTAGCATGTAACAAACTACAGTGTGTAGAAATGAACTGATTAGTCAGTAATGGACAATGAACAATGCCTGTAAAATGAGCCATACTATTGTCTCCATAGCTATAATACAGAACACACGATGGGTCTGCAAACATCGCTAAAATGGTCATTAACGCTGGCGCCAAACAGTGCAGATGGCGAAAGCTGGTGGCCGTCAAAGAGTTAAAAATAAACAAATACCAATGATAGTTACATCTTTCAACCAGAAAAGCCTAATCCAACCTCTTCATAAAGGACACAGTGGTGGGTATCATACCTGTCACCAGTAATAAATCTGAGGGCAGAATGATAGACTAAGTTTAGATATTGAATATTTTATTGGATATTACTTTGGTCTGAGGGGCTTTTAAATAAACATGTAATTAAACATAATGTTGATTTTCGAGTATCGTTATGCAACTCACGAGTCTGTCGTGAACGTGGCATCCTTTTTGAGGAAAGTGATATTCATAAAATAAGATAAGATATTCCTTTATTGATCCCCTTGAGGAAATTTGGGCACCATAGCAACATGGGGGAGGGGGGAAGGGAGGTACAGGTATGGGCAGGGTAATAGTAGAAAGACACAGATTTAGGCAATACAATTTGATCTGAATATAATAATAAGAGAAAAATAGACAATAAACAATATAATTAACAGTGTAAACAAAGGTGCAGATGAGGGTTTGTATGCCCTATCGGTAATATTATACATTGCAATAAATATACTGTAGGCAATAAAGAATTTGAATCTGAATATATACTATGAGTAAGAACAGTATACCTAAGGTGCAGTATACACAAAGTACCCTAACTTGTCACAGTCTCTGCCTGGCTACTCCCTCCCTTCCTCTCTCTCTTTCTCTCGCTCTCCTCTCTCTCTCTCTCTCTCTCTCTCTCTCTCTCTCTCTCTCTCTCTCTCTCTCTCTCTCTCTCTCTCTCTTCTCTCTCTCTCTCTCTCTCTCTCTCTCTCTCTCTCTCTCTCTCACTGTCTCTCTCTCTCTCTCTTTCTCTCTCTCTCTCTCTCTCATTAGTCAGGTATGGAGTTCAGGTGTGCTGCTGTCAGCGGAGCAGCTGATTGGCGTCTGTGGGCAAATTACGTCAGTGATATAACCCCCGCCTCAGATGTCATGATGCTGCCAGATCGTAACTTCGTGTTTCCCAGTTAGTTGTGTTATTCTGCTCTCGTATGGTTATTTAGTCCATTGTTCTCTGACCGTGCCTAACCCTTTGTTGTCCTCCTTTCCCCACAGTCCTACCTGGCTCTTCACCCTGATCTCTGGCTCTCGATAAACGTGTACTGACCTCCGCCTGCCTGACAACTCTCCTTGCCTTTTCCCGGAACGTATGAGGACCTGAACCTGTTTTGACCCCTGCCTGGCTGACTACCCTGTAACCCGTGTATCGACCCCTGCCTGTCTGACTATCCTGTCCCGTGCACGCCCCTGGACTGTACGAGAATCTCCCAGTGTAAATCGACCTCTGCCTGGAGACCTGTCTATACTATTGTATTATATATATACCCATACCGGGTTTTAACAAGACCTGTCTGCCGTTTCTCATTGTCTGCATATTGGGTTCAATACGCCTAGTCGTGACATACCTGGCATTATATACGTCATACGTTGTAGTCCGTGCAGGTTTTAACACTTTCACAATGGACAATGTCCACTCTTCTGAGGGCATCAACCACATCTTGTTTGTCACAGAAAGTCCTAATTGTATTGCACACCAAATAAGACCAACGCTCACCTGTAAAATGTGATTCTTCAAATACTTCCACTTTGAAATCCTCTCCAGTGGGGCAGTGCCAACACACACACACCACCCTGCTGTGCTCATGATAAATCCATTCAGCATACCAATATGCACGCAGAGACTAAAATAAAAACCCATTTACTGCGACGTGTCAAAAGGCCATCTAGCAGCGATGAAAACGCATATTGATTTTCAGGAAGTGCAAAATTTGGAAACAATTTCTACGGCTACTTACCTACGTTCAGCTTTATTTGTCCCCTGAGGGCAATTGGTTTTGCAGGAAGACACAGAAGACAAGAATGAAATCCAAAAAGCCTACATGGATACACAGAGAGAGAGAGGAAGGGTCACTGAATGTTGTGGACATGGGGGAATAACAACAGTTGTCCCGGGTTGACCCTCCCGATCGGAGAGTTGCATATGAGGATAAAATGCTGGATTTAAATTACATAGATCAACATGTCACCAATATAAATACAACATGGATATATATATGTAAGTACAATTCAACAACCTTAATGTAAACAACATAGCCGACAATCATAAACAAAACAAAATCGAATTTTTTTTAGTTTACACATCAATGTAAATGTACATTGTTGAGTTGAGTTGAGTTGAGCTAATGAGGTAGTTTTCATACGTAGTTCTTGTCTAACATGCATGTCCTTATGGTGTGGGAAGAAACCAGATTACCAAGAGGAAACCAGAGTACCAGGAGGAAACCAGAGTACCAGGAGAAACCAGAGAAGAAACCAGAGTACCAGGAGGAAACCAGAGAGGACACGTACGGTTATGTATATAACCATAGTTATATGAGCATAGTGACGCTCTGTGTCATACTGGAATACTTCCATATCAGCCTAAGCACTGAATAAATCTTCACATGCACCTTTACATACCATCATCTGTCTGGCCACACCCCCATCCGCTCCCTACATAAGCAGGGTGTGGCCATACCATCAGCTCCTTCCCAAGTCTTTCACCACAAAGGCAAGACCACGTGGTCCTCAGCGAGTCCGACGCAGAGCATCACTATGCTCATATAACTATGGTTATATACATAACGTACGTTATATATCGCATAGCTCTGCTCTGCGTCATATTGGAATACAGGAGCTAAGCAGAGCGAGAGCTCGACAAATGCACCCGCTGAGGCCCCCCACGACCATCAGAACCGGGGAGGACCCGAGCCCCCGGACCCCCCTAGCGGAGGACGGGAGGGTGTCGGATCCGACTGCGCGAAGAGGAGACTTCAGCAACTCAACGCACAGGGTGAGCAGACCGTGGGGCGTACCCACGACTACACAAACGCGCAACCCGCATGCCACTAGGGAACGAACGGAAATGAACAAACCCCCGTTACCACCCCTAACATCACGGGGTCAATAGCAAAAGCCCAACCCCGTGGCAAGGCCATATCAGCAGAGCGCGAAGGAGGACCAAGACCCAGGAAGGGACTGGACCCCCCCGGAAAAAGGGGGCCTGGAGAGGCCAATGACGCCACAGCATCGAGACCTCACCAGGTGGTCACTAGTGACACCGCCCCCCACATCGCCAGCGTATTCGGACAGGGCCCATCCAAGAGCAGGCCCTTCCCCCCTATAGCACGCCGCCTAGCTCACTGAACCTGGTATACCCAGGCAGTCACCCATCCAAGTACAAACCAGGCTTGAACCTACACAGCTTCCGAAATCAAACGAGATCGGGCGTGTTCAGGTTGGTATGGCTGTAAGCTCGAAGCACTCAAGAGGCTACACCCACAGCGGGAGCAGGCAGCGCACCGGGAGACGACCCCCAAAAGAGGTCGATCCCTCAATCCAGGCAACAGGCCACTCGACCTGAGCCTGGAGCACTGCGGACTAGACAGGCGCCAAAGGGGTCTGCTGAAACAGCACCCCGGCGGAAGGGGCGTATGCTGGCATTGTTGTGCACCATGTCACAGCCTCCACAAAAACCCCTCGACTCTCTAGAGGGGCAGAGGCAGAGAAGGCTGACATGATTGGCAGACGTCATGAAAAGTGCGGGGGCACACTCACAGGTAGACGGGGCCAAACCCGGCCTCCCCCCGAGAGTTGACTCCGCTATCAACACACCAGGGAACCAACCACCCCCTTGGTTCTAACATGAGTTTCAAGTTTCAAGTTTCTTTAATAGTTGTCATACAGAAGTACAGAATACTTTCATACAAAATGCTTCTTACTGTTACGCTCCAGAGACTGTGCTAGACAAGATAGTATCAAATAACATAGTATAGCATGTAATTTAGAAGAAGAAAATGAGGTCACAGTGTTCGGTATAGACATATGTACAATGTTCTGAGTTACCATATAATATACAATACTATGCAGTGTACTAATGTACAGTACTATATAGTGCAAAGCAGAAATGGGATGAGGTACAATTTAGGTACAATTTACAGTAAGGTGTACGAGTTGTAGTGCAATCCTTCATCAATAAATATAAAGTGTGGGGAGTGGGTGCTACAGTGTGTTTGTTTAAAGTGGGTGTGTGCTATAAAGTGTGTGGAGTGGGTGCTACAGTGTGTTTGTTTAAAGTGAGTGTGTGCGTGTGGATGTGTGTGCTATGTGCGTTTGGTGGTTGTTGTTGTGTAGTGTTCATTGTTCGTTTAGCAGCCTGATGGCCTGGGGATAGAAGCTTCTTCTGAGTCTTTCTGTGCTCGCCTTGAGACTCCGGTATCGCTTGCCTGACCGCAGCAGTTCAAAGAGGCAGTTGTTCGGGTGACTGGAGTCTTTAATGATTCTCTTAGCCTTGCCCTTGCAACGCTTGTTGTAAATGTTCTGGAGGGTGGGGAGCCCCCCTCCAATTGTGCGTTCGGCTGAACGTGTCACTCTTTGTAGTCTGCTTCGGTCTTGTGCAGTGCTATTCCCAAACCAGGAGGTGATGTTGCCGGTCAAGATGCTCTCTATTGTACATGAGTAGAAGTTCTTAAGGATCTTCTGACTGACTTGGAACTTCCTTAGGCGCCTGAGGAAGTAGAGGCGTTGTCGTGCCTTCTTCACAACACTGTCAATGTGTGTGGTCCATGTCAAGTCCTCGGATATGTAGGCTCCGAGGTACTTAAAGCTGTTGACTCTCTCAACCGGTGCCCCGTCGATGCTGAGGGGGCTGTAGTCCTTGACCCCCGACCTCCTGAAGTCCACAATCATCTCCTTTATTTTGCTGACGTTCAGGGAGAGGCTGTTTTCCTGGCACCATCCCGCCAGGACCTTGACCTCTTCCAGGTAGGCCCTCTCGTCGTTGGCAGAGATCAGGCCCACCACCACTGTGTCGTCAGCAAATTTGATGATTGTATTGCTACTCCGCTGAGCCACACAGTCGTGTGTGTACAGGGAGTAGAGGAGGGGACTCAGAACACAGCCCTGGGGGGGCCCTATGTTGAGGGTGATGGATGAGGAGGTGCAGTTGCCTGCTCTCACCACCTGGGGTCTGCCAGTCAGGAAGTCCAAGACCCACTGGCAGAGGTCATAGTTCAAGCCCAGGTCCCTGAGCTTGGCTATGAGTATGGAGGGGACTATGGTATTGAATGCCGAGCTGTAGTCGATGAATAGCATTCTCACATAGTTCCCCTGCCTCTTGTCCAGGTGTGATGCTGCTGTGTGCAGCACATGGGCTATGGCGTCCTCCGTGGACCTGTTGGGGCGGTATGCAAATTGCAGGGGGTCCATGTTGATGGGGAGGGAGGAGCAGATGTAGCCCTTTACTAGCTTCTCAAAGCACTTCATGGCTATGGAGGTGAGAGCTACAGGGCGGTAGTCGTTGAGGCAAGCAGGCTTGGATTTTTTGGGTACAGGGATAATAGTGGACTTCTTCAGGCAGGTGGGGATGACAGCCTGTTCTAAGGACAGGTTAAATATGTCAGTGAATACTGGGGCCAGTTGGTCGGCACAGACTTTTAGGACACGGCCGGGGATGCCGTCCGGACCTGCTGCCTTCCTGATATTCACTTTTTTAAAGGTCCGCCTCACCTCATGCTCTGTTACCCTGAACACTGCGTCTCCATCAGCAGCCGACCCCCCCCCCCCATTGCCGTGGCTTGTGAGCTGGTGTTGTTATTACCAGCATCAAACCTCGCATAGAAGGTATTGAGGTAATTTGCTAAGGAGATGTCACTGTTCAGTTTGAGGGAGGCGCCTTTGTAGTCTGTCATCGTTTTGAGCCCCTGCCACATAGCTCTAGAGTCAGCTTGTTCAAACTGGAGTTCAATTTTATCCCTGTAGCGCCGTTTGGCCTCTGACACTGTCCTCCTTACGTTGTATCGCGCCACCTTGTGGTCATTCATGTTGCCTGCCACTAGGCCGTCGTTGTATGCTTTGGTGCGCTCTCTCAGAGCTTCACGGACGGATTTGTCTACCCAGGGTTTTTGATTTGGGTAAACTCTCATTTTGGTAGTGGGGATTGTTTCTTCCACCAAAGTACAAACATAGTCCAGCACTGTCTCCGTGTAGACATTAATGTTATCTGTGTCGCGGAATACGTTCCAGTCTGTGCAGTCAAACGCAGCCTGGAGCCGTCAAATCCCATTTCTGCACCTCTCGCGAGACTACAGGAGTACTTTTGATTCTCTGTTTGTACATTGGTGAAAGAAAAATGGACGCGTGATCGGACTTACCAAAGCCACTATCAGAATGAGCCTTGTAGCCACCTTTAAATTACGTGTAACAGTGATCTAGGATGTTACCGCCTCTGGTGTTGCAAGTCACATGCTGATAGAAGTCAGGTAATACCTTTCTCAGATTGGCGCTATTGAAATCACCCAGCACTAAAATGGCGGCGTTAACGTTCGCCGCTTGGATTCTATTTACCTCGTCGTGGAGTCTGGAGAGCGCGACGTTGTTACTGGCTTGCGGTGGAATATACACTCCGACCAGGATGATCGCCATTAACTCCCTCGGGAGGAAGAAAGGACGACACTTGATGGTTATATATTCCAGGTCTGGGCAGCAGTGGTTGGATAATTCCTTCACGTTAGTTGGATCGCTCCAATTGTTGTTAAACATGAAGGCTATTCCACCTCCCCGCTGTTTACCGGACTCTGCTGTACGATCCTTGCGGTGGATAAAGAAGTGTTCGGCCGGTTGGATTGCGTGGTCTGGTACGTCCGGCGTGAGCCACGTTTCGGTGAAGCAGAGAACGTTGCAGTCCCTAACGTCTCTTTGGTATTGAATCCTTGCTCGGATATCGTCCAGTTTATTGTCAATTGATTGTACATTGGCTAGCAATATACTGGGTAATGGCGTTCGGTGGCGTCTGGATCTCAGCCTGTTACGGATCCCAGCTCTCTTCCCACGCCGTCTGGTTCCTTTGTTCCTGGGAGGATCTGGTCCCATTTTCCTGAGAATCTCCTCAGGCCATTGTTGCGGTTCGGAAAGCTGGTCCAGTGATGAGGTGGTTGTTCCTATAACCCCTCAAGAAAAAAACTCCAAAACACAACTGCGGGTATACACTGGCTATACCGCAGTACAAGTGTTTCAGTTTTCAAAAAGGGGTTAACCCAGGCCAACGGGTCGACGAAAATAATGTCGAACCCGGGTCCGGCGGACCGGGACGTACACAGGGATGCCAGAGGAGTTCTATAAGAATCACCTCAACAGCCCCCTCCCAGCCCTGCTTAAGCAGGAGAAGAGAGAGGCGAAAAAGAATGGAGAAGGACCAAGCTCCCTTAGCGCAGCGCAAGGTACAACACAACATGGACCAAGCAACAGTGAGGGGTAACACGTAGTAACACAACCACGAACATCTCCATAACGTCAAACCCTGCAACGCCAGGGCCGACCTGGCATTTTCCCCCCCAAAAAAAGCACAAGTCCCTCAGGGTACCAGAACAGCAGATCTGCGCCCCGGCGGACAACGGGTTAACTGACCTGGACTGGCGTGACCAGAATCAGTCCCGTGCCCTAATCACGCCGCCATCCCCAACCCTAGGAGGGGGGTAGGTACGCGTGTCGATCCAAAACATTATAGAGGGCGCCACCCAGACGGTCCCCTTCGTACCGCGCCCGATGGCCCACCCCAAGGGCGTGAGACCCCTCTACCAATGATTTGATCTATTCCGTTAACATCCCCCAGATATGAATGAGAATTCATCGAGACAAGCCTAGTACACAGGCGCTCGGAAGAGACAAACTCCATCCCAGTTGCCCCATAAAAACGCCATTTCAATGATGAGCAACCAAGGCGCGCAAGCCCATGCGTGGTTCCTATCAGAAGCACCCAGGGCCAGCACTATGTACACGTCGAGACCCAAAACATATCAATGGACATTCTAACAAGAAACCAGATACCGTTCCTCCCAAGCCGCCTGGGAGAACGACAAGAAGCCGCTTTTTTCACAGAAAAAAATACGGACATGGGTTCCATACGAAGCGGCTGAGGGAAAACAACACCCCGTCAACCATGCTCCATAAAAGAGGGGACGGGGAGCGACGTACCCTATGACGGGGGAAACCCATGACTCAACAGACCATTACCGGCGAGGAGTCAGGGAACTCCCTAAACAATACCCCGTCAACCTGCTCCATAAAGGAGGGGATGGGGAACCCCCAGAGAGACTTCCCACGTGAGCAATAGATTGAAAAGACATATTGCAACATTGAGCTATGTAACAATTGGACTAGGACTCTCCGAGGAGGAGGCTCTGAAACTCTGAGGAGGCTCCCTCACTGAGAGGGAGGCTCTGAACTCACCGAGGAGGCTCTGAACTCCCTGAGGAGGAGACTCTGAAAAGGAGGAGGCTCTGACCCAATACACACACTACTAGTAGGGAGCAGAGCAGAAGAACAAATCGTCTCTACTGCGTTGCATCACCCACCAAGCTCCATCACATACAACAGAGCAGAACTTCTTTTTAAGTTCTACTCACCTTGACAATCTGAGGAGGAGGCTCTGAAACTCTGAGGAGGCTCCCTCACTGGGAGGGAGGGTCTGAACTCACAGGAGGCTCTGAAACTCCCTGAGGAGGAGGCTCTGAAAACTCCCTGAGGAGGAGGCTCTGAAACTCCCTGTAACAGAGGTCCACAACATGGAGCCTGAATAACCCACGGAAGTCTTACCAATAGAAACGCGCCCAGTGACGTACTCCATGGCGGGGGAATTTCCGTGGTCCACCGCCCAATATGGCGTGGGACCAGGAAACTCCCCCCCCCCCCCCTACCCTGTGACGCGCTGATCCAGCAACGTGACAGGAAGCCCGAAGGACAGGGGGTTTTAACCCCTGACCAATCAGAAAAAGGGGAGGAAGGTTTTACCAGTTCACCCCCTCATGACCCCTCACCCCTGATACGATGTAATGACAAAGCAGAGCCATGACACCAGTCATAGCATGCTACATGAAGCGTTAACAGCTTCACATAGACTCATGTGCGAACCTGCTAGGGGTGGGAATCATCAGTTTCATCACGATACGATACGATATCGATTCTTTGGACAACGATACGATATTTGCCGATATCACAAAGTCTGCCACGATACGATACGATACGATTCAATTCAGGTGCCTGCGATCGATATGAGGCGATATTATGTGCCCATTTAACACAATCAGTCACATTTAGATCAACAAAAAAAAGGCTACGGAAATATCAATTGATGTATTTATTTTTGAGCTCTTCCAGACATTTAAATGAAAAACAATCTATTGTTTTTAATACAAATAGACCTCCTGTTCACTTTTGTTTTTATATATTGAGCTTTAACACACACACAGACACACACACACACACACACACACACACACACACACACACAGTCCCCCACAGCCCCCACCCCTCCTCCTTCCAAGTCCCCTCTTCACTCTCCTGTTCTCTCTCACGGTTAGCTGCTTAGCTTTTAAGCAGCCAACGCGACGTTCATTTAGATATTTAACGCGACGTTGGCATAAAGGAATGGCGACGATGCAACGCCTGTTATATGCATTTGACCCGTTGCGGGGAAAAAACTGCACAGACTTATATCTGCTCGCAAAATAGACGCTCTGTAGTGCTTTACAGCAGACGCAAACACTGCTGTAATGTGTACACGGAGTTTCACAATACTGGGCGCCGGCGGATATGACTCGCGGGGATTTTCAAAATAAGAGTATCGCAATATGAATCGATCTTTTTACGTTGCGTCGATCCTATTTGATTATTGATAATAGATCGATATATCGATCTGGATCGATGTATTGTCCCACCCCTAGAACCTGCCATCTGAATTTTTCAAAGGAAGAAAAACACAGACCAAGAGAGGGTCGCTTTAAGAGCCCCGGTACAAGAGCTTACACATGTGACTTCTGTAGGCCAACACCTAACCCAGTTGTGGATCTTAACGACACACACAACCCTCCATCACAACAAAAAAGGCAAAAGTACACTCTCACTACCGTAAGAGGAACGCCGTTTTTCATAACGAGAGAAGACACAAGTCCTCGATTAAGTACTGGCCACAGGCCTTGCTAAGTCCACATGACAGCGACCAAACAATTCTTTCTCTAGGACAAAATTGTTTCTCTAAGCAGGAGCACAACCCCAGTAGAAGCTGAGGGATTACACCGTATCCCCACAAACATAGTGAAACAATATATTGTAAACAAAATCATGTTTGAGAGGAGGGGGGGGGCCCCAGGGGAACCGGAGGGACCACCCCTCACCACCTTACCCCTGATACGACTCGGTTGAACAGGTACCGTCCTGTTAATATGTGAACACGCCACCTGTTTATTGTCATCACAGGCTGAGAGAAGGACTCACCCCTCGATCACATGTCACTATGCATAGCTTTGCAGGGTTATTAACCCAGCTAGTTGTGAGCTCAACTACGTTGTCTAACGTTACATGAACACACAATTTCTCATCACAACCAAACCAGTTCATTTTTGCTCACGTAAAAAACAACGCCGATTTTCTAGGTAGAGAGAAAGCTATACCAGCGACAAGACAATTCACACACAACACATGTCGCATCCCCAATGTAGTGAAGCAACATACGTTTTGGAAAAAAACATTGTTATTACAAAACATTCAGAAGGGAAGGAAGAAAGAGGCATTTAAGTGTCCAACAGACCCTTACCTGCACCAACGAACGCAGGCTGAGAGGACCGCAACAGGCTGGCCTCCTTACGTTGACGAAGGCCCTCGCTGGCGGGGCAAAGAAGCTTTTCAAGGCCGGAGCAAGGCTCCGGCGAAACGCCCCCCTCCAACAGCCGATCATAGTGCAGGGTCAACTACATCCTCTGTCAAAGATGACGTCGTAGTCAGAGTGTTATGGCCTGCTATTCTCACGGCTAATGTTCAACGGTGTAGCGTAAGCTAACAGCCAACTCCAGGCCAACTGGTAGCATCAAGCTAACGTTCCTAGCCTAGCGAGTGTACAGAGCTAGCGCGCAGCTAACAGCTACAGTAACTGGCTAACAGGTAGCTCACCCAGCTAGAACGCAAGCTAAGCAGCTATCACCGAACTGCACAACGAGAGAACACAATAAGGCCAACACTTCAGACAGCCGCCATCTGTCCCCCTCCTCATCCTAAGAGAGAAGAGAAAAAGAAGTTAACACAGTTTTCAGAACGGTGATTAACAGATATACAGCGGTGTCGGCACAATTCCCCATGGGCTTGGATTTGGGCGTGGAGAAATTCCGATAACGAAACACCAAACCCACTTTCCTCGTGCTAGGGTAACTTTCATCTTGAAAGATGGGGCCATGCACGTGACAGAGAGAAATCCGTTTGTCCAAAGATCCGGGGGTTTTAACCGCAGATATTGGTCACGGTCCCACTAGTTTGACTACCGTGGGCGTCAAACCAGGACCCTCTCTCCGCCGTCTAAGAGGCAGAAAAAAGGGTACCAGTCTGGGGCCGGCTTTTGTAAATCGTGTAGCTAATCCCCTCATAGCAACACTGGTGCTCGCGTATCAAAACCATCACTCACCCAGAGAGGTAGCTAGCTCTCACAACAGCCGTCGCCTCTCCTGCACAGTCCAGCTGCAGAAGCGGAGGTAATACCTGTCCAGCTGCAGCTTGGAGGACTGCAGGTGGGGATTAGGCCAGCGACGCGAGCCCCTAATACGAAAAATGCCGGTGGAGGTCAGAATGATCATCATCTTCTAGACACCCCAGTGGCGATATGGAAGTATTCCAGTATGACGCAGAGCAGAGCTATGCGATATATAACCAGAGTACCAGGAGGAAACCAGAGAGGAAACCAGAGTACCAGGAGGAAACCAGAGAAGAAACCAGAGTACCAGGAGGAAACCAGAGAGGAAACCAGAGTACCAGGAGGAAACCAGAGAGGAAACCAGAGTACCAGGAGGAAACCAGAGAGGAAACCAGAGTACCAGGTTATTGTATTTTCTTGTATTTTTTTTATGGCCATCTTGGTCTATGTCATTTGTTAAGTAATTGGTAAAGTATATTATTATATACTTATTGTTATGTGTCTTGTAAGCCCATATGGGCTGGGCATACATCTGTATGTAAGACACGAAAATAAAAAATATCAAATCAAATCAAATCAAACCAGGAGGAAACCAGAGAGGAAACCAGAGCACCAGGAGGAAACCAGAGAGGAAACCAGAGTACCAGGAGGAAACCCACACAAACACAGGGAGAACATGTAAACTCCACACAGAAAGGCCCCCTACTGGGCTTTGAACCCAGGACCTCCTTGCTGTGAGGTAGCAGTGCTGTGCCATAATTACTGTGCCATAATTACATTTAACATTAACTTTAGACACTTTTAACACTACACCATATTTTATCTATTTATTACTCAAATATTTGCACTACATCCATACCAAATTTTTGCATTTAGCATTTTCTTTTAAGTTTGCATTTTTGTACCTCATTGATTGTATTTTACGTCATTTGTACTTTAGGTTGTACTTTGGTTTTTATATTGTATATTGTATATTTTGTACAGTATTTGGCCTTTATTCTTTTTGCTTTTTTTTCCTATATGAAGCACATTCTCAGGGGGCTCATACAGAACCAAGCAGTGCATTTCACAATGTACCTTATATGTGACAAATAAAACACAGCTTGAACTTGAACTTGTAAAGTGCTTTTTACAATGAGTTTCTATCTAATTCCACCCCAGCTTCATCCTCAATGAACCGGACCTTCCAGGGTTAAGGGGGGGAAAGAATGAAGGCTAAAGATAACAACATTAGATGTTAACTGAGACCTTGCAAACTCTCTCATCTCCAAAGTATCTTAGAGAATGGTTACGCTCACGTTGACTTGTGAAGGTACAAGCACAACGAAACATCAACCAGACGTTCCAACAGAAAGCTGTGTCCAGAGCGGATTCGAAAAGCTGTCGGCAGAAGAACAATTTTGAATCGCGTTTTTTTTATGAAACGTTGAGATCAATATTTTGTGTGCCAACAGATGATATCTCTTAACAGACACCCCCCTCCCCCTCTCCATCCTAGAAGTATTTCGTCTCCTTTGATTGGCACGCTCACGTTAAACAATCCAGCATGTCGCTGGAGCCTGTGACGGTTTTGTGAGATGAATAAGTAAAGGAACACATTCTTTTATCCCAGCATCTCCCTGCAGATCTGTCTAACGACAGCTGTGGATATTTAGCCGCTCGCCTCAAACAGAATTATTTCAGTTCTGCTCTACCCTCCTCCTGGCATTCATTACTATTGCATGGCCCAGGGCCCCTCTTACTCATCAAGACCGCATTACATTATTTACAAACTGGAAACAATTGAGGGGCCACTGTTTTACAGACCCGGGGAGAGAGAGAGAGAGAGAGAGAGAGAGAGAGAGAGAGAGAGAGAGAGAGAGAGAGAGAGAGAGAGAGAGAGAGAGGGAGAGAGAGAGAGAGAGAGAGAGAGAGAGAGAGAGAGAGAGAGAGAGAGAGAGAGAGAGAGAGAGAGAGACAGCATTAAAGAAGAAACCCCGACCGTGAATTATGAATGGGTTTGTCATTTAGCGTTGCCGCATTAAGTCAGCCGCCTTGGCGTTACGCGCGGAGGTGTATCTGAGGGACCTGCCCTCCTCTCAAGTCTTCCATTTGTTTAAGGACGAGGGGAGGAGGACAGATCTGGGACGAGGGCTCTGCTCTGTTTTTTTTCGTAGCCGCATTTTGCGGAGACGCTCTCTGATTGGCCACTTCATGTGACATGTGCGCCCAATCGTGTGACGCCTGTTTCTACACCGGTTAAAGGAAAACTCCAACATTTTGGGAAATTTGCTTATTTAACATCTTCCCTGGAGTTAGACAAGAAGATACATACCTTTTTTGTCTCTCTGCATGCATTAGGCTTAGGGAACGCCCGCACCGTTAGCGTAGCTTAGCTTCATCACTGGAAGTGGGTCAGACCTTTACCCTGAAGTTCCCTACAGTCCCCTACAGTCACGAAATACACTCCAAATACAACTCAAAAACATTCCTGTAAACATGTTGTGACCTGTGTATTTACCACGTGGAGAAATAAAATATAATTGAATTAGACATTTACGTTTTCTAAGCAAATATACTCTGAACTATTTTTTGCCTAACCACTCCTCTCTGGGCTCAGTGATTTCACGTCACCAGTGCTACTTTCTAACGTGAGGCCAGTGTTTGTTTACATTTTCATTTCATTCAAAGGATCCGAACCGATTGAAGTTTATGGATACCATGACTGTGGTAAGTTTTAAGGGGCTAGCATTACACAATAAATGAGTTATAATAATACCACAAGTGTGGATTCACTCGCCCAAACCCTGTAGCCGTGCATCGCAGTCATGAAAGGGGCTAACTAGGTCGATAGTCCAGCAACGTTGTGACTGTCCTATTCATCAATCTCACAATATTCGCTAACGTTAGACAGATGGAATACAGCCTTCCATCTAAAAACATAAATGAAAACTTACCACAGTCATGGTATCCATAAACTTCAATCGGTTCGGATCCTTTGAATGAAATGAAAATGTAAACAAACACTGGCCTCACGTTAGAAAGTAGCACTGGTGACGTGAAATCACTGAGCCCAGAGAGGAGTGATTCGGCAAAAAATAGTTCCGAGTATATTTGCTTAGAAAACGTAAATGTTGAATTAAATTATTTTTTATTTCTCCACGTGGTAAATACACAGGTCACAACATGTTTACTGGAACGTTTTGGAGTTGTATTTGGAGTGTATTTTGTGACTGTAGGGGACTGTAGGGGACTGTAGGGAACTCGTAAATGTCGAATTAAATTATTTTTTATTTCTCCACGTGGTAAATACACAGGTCACAACATGTTTACAGGAACGTTTTGGAGTTGTATTTGGAGTGTATTTCGTGACTGTAGGGGACTGTAGGGAACTTCAGGGTAAAGGTCTGACCCACTTCCAGTGATGAAGCTAAGCTACGCTAACTGTGCGGTCGTTCCCTAAGCCTAATGCATGCAGAGAGACAAAAAAGGTATGTATCTTCTTGTCTAACTCCAGGGAAGATGTTAAATAAGCTAATTTCCCAAAATGTTGGAGTTTTCCTTTAAGCTTAGACACTCTTTCGAAGTTGGTTAAGGTTAGAGTTTGTCTTAGAGCAGGGCGATAGAACACCAGCCCTGATTCCAAACTCTAACCTTAACACATTAACTGCCATGGAGTTTGCCCGTCTCATACCACTCTCTGCCACCACTCTAAACCTATGGAGATGTTTACCTTCTTTGCAGGGCTATAACTTTTTAAATTGTATTGCTAAATTGACATTACTATGGCCCATTCAACATCGATTATCTATCGTTCAGGATGTAGGAACGTTATACTTTTTCATTCATAGATTCATACGAAAATACCGTCTAGAATATAAATATGTTTTTATCGTTTTCTGCAGTAATTCCTAGAACGTGAGTTATAGGCATAAACGCATATAGATTATCAACTGCCGTTTGTTGCCAATACACGCTATATTAAAATTTCAACTGGGGGCGGTCAGGTGGCGTAGCGGAGATTGTGCTCGTCACCAATGCAAGGGGCTGCGGTCTCGACTCCCGGAGAGTCAGCATTGCCTTGGCTTAGGCTGATCGCTATACTAACTCGTTTGGCTGAGTTAGGGGGAGGGAAGCCATGGGTGGGTCCTGGGCGTTGTGGACAGCGACCCCTACAGTTCGGTCGGGGCACCTGCTCAGCGAGGGTAGGATCTGGAGAGAGGTAGTGCGACCTTCCACACGTTACACTCTCCCGGTGAGAATCTGCGCTGCCAGGCTGGCTGCCGGCTGGCTGCACATGCGTCGGAGGAAAGCATGTGACAGTCTCCGGCCTCCCGGACCAACAGTAGGGGGCGGTGCGCAACAACCAGGAAGGGGGGGTTGGGAATTGGCATAACGACTAACAGTGGGATGGGAGAAAAATCTGAAAAAAGGAGGGGGAAAAAAGATAATAAAATAAATGATGAACGGGGGGGGGGGGGGCGTTTATAATTCTGTGATCGTCAGTAAATGCTTTATGTAGTATGGGTGATATATTGATCAGAGCAGTTTGCATTAATAATAATAAACAATCACGCTGAAAATGCCGTCAGCGTCCTCTTACCGTTCGCCGATGAGACTGGAGGAAAAAGATCCCACTTATTTGACGTGGATCGCCTAGATCAGTGGTTCTCAAACTTTTTACACCAAGTACCACCTGAGAACGTAGCTGGCTCTCCAAGTACCACCATATAACCGGCGTTAAAATACAGTCTATTCAGCTATGCACACAGTACACGCAGAAGGCAAATGTATTCCTAATACCATTATTTATTGTTAACTTTTGTCAGACACAGCCACAATGTACAAAGGGATAGCACTAGAACTAGCAAACGCTTCCACACAACTCATACAATGCAAGAGGCATTGAGAACATAATAACTAACATTCTCACATAGCAAGTGAGAAAATTAAGAACAACTGTATTTCAGCAAATGAAATGTACTTAATTCTCTCTCTCTTTCTCTCTCACAGCAAGCAATTGTCCGTCATTCTCTCTCTCTCACACTCACACACACACACACACACACACACACACACACAATTATTTTGTTACAAATACTTAATTTCCTGCATTCTGGTGCAGGAATTTTTGAATTTGTACCCTTTAAATGCCAGTGTTTGTGATGGGCATCACAAATTATTGTAAAAAATAAAAGAAAACACATGTTCAATACATTTTTGAATGTTTACCCTTTAAATGCCAGTTTGTGTGATGGCATCACAAATTATTGTTAAAAAAAACGCATTTCCCCGGTACACGGAGATCACCAGAGATCCATTTCCGGTTGTAACTCGCCCGATCACCACCAGGCGGCAGTATTGAAGCTTTGCAGAGTTGTGCAGGCTCCCACTGTATCAGCCGAGGCTGGGTGAGGGCATTCTGAATACCATGGCGAAAAAATGAAATATGATCTCAATAACGTCGTATGCCGTGGAACAACGTTTTTGGCACAGGATGTGTTAACCAACTTCGCGATTGGGCGCACATGTCAGTGGCCAATCAGAGAGCGTCAGTCAGTGGCCAATCAGAGAGCGTCTCTGCAAAATGCGGCTACGAAAAAAAATAACGCGGGGGGGGGGGGGGGGCTGTGGCAGTGGGGCAGCCCAGAGGTGGTGTCAATCACAACGACTTGTCCAATCAACAGATGATCGGCAGATGAACCAATATAGATGTAGTAAAGTGCGGTTAGCATGTGGCTTCTGCTCTCTCCGTTCCACCGGGGACTCGCAAATAGATTTTATTAATCACAAGCACCTCGGAGCGCGTGATATGAGCGGAGTTCATCCTCGATTCCTAATTTCTTCTTTATGCTGATATCTAGCAGCAGATTGATAACCGAGCGTGAGATCAAAATAACATGGATCCAGCGCGTCGGGAGGGCGCGTGTTGACGAGTGCAGCAGTAGGTGCTGGCAGACGTGCCTCACAGTTCCTTCCATTTCAATCTCCTCGTGATACCCCTCCCCTCCGGGCGTGCTTTCAAGCCAGCTGCCCACGTGTGCTGCTGGTTCAGATTCATATCAACGTTGGAGGCTCGTCAGATCTTCCCCCCCCCATCAGAGGAGAGTCTCTGTGAGGCACGGAGCACGCAGGGGGATGAACAGCACACACTATAGCCGGTAATAACGATACGGTTGCGATAGAACCTGTGCAAGGAATTTATGGGAGACGCCACTTAAAGCAGAATGACACTTTACTCTCTCTCTCTCTCTTTCTCTCTCTCTCTCTCTCTCTCTTGAAGCTAGGAATCAGAGAGAAAACCCTCCAATTGGTGATGTTGCAGAAACCCAGCTAATATTCCGTGTACAAAAAACACACCTCTTCAAACAATGTACCCTACTACTGTGCTACTATACTTATACTACTACCTATCATGCTAAGTCTACTACTGTACTACTACTTATACTACTACATATCATGCTAAGTCTACTACTGTACTACTATACTTATACTACTGCTTATCATGCTAATATGTCTATACTAGTGGTACTATACTTAAACTACTACTACTACCAAAATACTTCCCAAAGGTCAGTGAATACCACAATCACAACACCAGAGGGAGCTCCACAAATCATGTTAAACCCAGATTCGGCTCAAACAAGGGACTAAACACATTTCGCAATTATGCCACATCAATGTGGAACGCCCTACCCAAAGCTGTAATGGAATGTGAATCACTACCCACTTTCAAAAACACTCTCAAAGAACACCTACGGGAGACTGCAATTCGAAACTGGCCCCTGTAAATGTCCTAACCCAACCCCCTCCAATGTACAGTAAATGACCAAGTATGGTTTTGTCAATATTCCAATGTACAGTTTTGCTTGTACAGTTGGACAGTGTCCCCCACCCACCCACCCCTCCTACCCAACCCCCCCCACCCACCCAACCACCTCCAATGTACAGTCCCCCCCAACCCCACCCCACCTACTCAACCTCCTCCAATGTACAATTTCTATGTCAAATGTATATACTCTCTTTTCTGGACTCTTTTTGTATCACAGTACTGTATTTGCAAATATGTCATAAATGTATAGATGTAGCAGTACTGTCTATCTGTATGTCATGTATGTCATGATGAATTGAAAATGGGGGACCCTGATGAAAACAAGACGAACGTCTTTCTCTGGTCTGCATCCCCTTAACAATTGTATGTATTGAGCTGTACTGTACTGTACCCATTCTGCAATCTGTTAATAAGGTTTTCAATTAATCAATCAATCAAACATATCATGCTAATATGTCTATACTACTATGCTACTATACTTAAACTACTACGTATCATGCTAATATGTCTATACTACTATGTTATTATATTTATACTACTATCTATCATGCTAATATGTCTATACTACTGTACTACTATACTTATACTACTACCTATCATGCTAATATGTCTATACTACTATGCACTCGTTAGACACTGTTTTACGAACAATCTTACTTACCCTTAGCTGAAAGAGTTGTACCCTTCCTGCTGACTTGTCGTACAGAGCTTGTAAGTCACTTTGGATAAAAGTGTTCAGCTAAATGACTAAATGTAAATGTAAAATGTGGTAGTGAAAGGTTAACCTTCTCTAGTGTGGTAGTGAAAGGGTTCAAATGAGCTTCATCCTGATATAATAATGCTGTATATACCATATGTATATATTTATTCTTACCGTATATATATATATATATATATATATATATATATATATATATATATATATATCTACATCTGTCTGTACATACCTGCATATAATCCTTTTTACATATCTGTAGATAATCTATATCTGTACATATCCCTTACCTACTCTCACTAGTTACGCTGCTGGCCAGTATGACTTACTACCATAGTGTCTTTATACCTGTATCACTGTTGTTGTGAAGGATCAGATTAAACCGAATATATATATTTATTTATGGATATATTGAATAGTATTTGTATATCGTTTGATATCCCTTGTATATTCCTTGTACATATACACGGAATATTCCTTTATTCTACTACAGCCCATAATAGTTCATTCTCTTATTGGACAAAAGGACCAGGCGCCAGGGACCAGCCCCTGGCGTTCAAGTTCAAAGGTACCGACGAGACATGCCCTTACTAGCCCCGGCTCCGCGCAGGAATACGGCTACCGAAAGCAGAGTGGCCCTATTTGTCCACCGTGCATATAAATATGGCGCAAGAAATGTAGAATTCCTCTTAGTCCTTTACCCTTCTACCCAACTAAGTAACAGAACGTGAAGCCTCACCCCACGATACCGCGTGCGGTGTAGTATGGCCTGTTTGGCCTTAGAATAGCAGTGAGACCTCGTGCGAATTAATAGCTGAATTGCCAGAGTTTGGCACCGTATTTCTATTAAGTAATAATAGTCTATTATGTATGGTGCATCGTGCGGTTAGAGTTCTAAAGTGAGCAGCACCCCCATCGCTTCCTCGTGTTATCTAGAGTCTTAACCAGGTTGGGCAGACCACGCGTGGTGCTTTCATCCGAGGAGTTCTAGGCGAGGACCGAGTGGACCTGTACATTGGATTACCTACCCGACGACTGCTGAGCCCTATGCGGCATGGAATATATATTTGCTTTGGTACTTTGATTTGTGGAGCGGATAATCGCCAACACCGGTGAGTGTTGGATCTACCCCGAGAGGAGTCAAGGTGAGACGGCGCTCGGACCAGACTGAGGTCGCCTCGCTTCTTCTTCACTGTGGAGCTACAGCTACAGCTACAGCCTACAAGAGAGCCAAGGTGTATTCATCTGTGGATCAAGATTCGACTGCACTGTCTTCTGTACGTGAAGTCTCTCTAGACATCGTTGACCAGACGGGATACTGCCGACGGCTCTCCTACACCCCCTACCGGCCTACAACCGGGAGGACCCCTACAGTATATCCAGCTATAATCATTAAGTGACCATAGATATAATTCCCTAAGAGCCAGGTTGTATACTTGCTTCCTGCGTAACCAGAGATTGGACATTCAGTGTTGATTTGCCTACGAGTACTCATTTGCCTTACAAGAGCATTCAAATCATAAATGTAATGGTGAATATTATATGTACCCTTTGCTATATATTAAATATTTGATTATTACCTTTGTGTGGACCTGGTTTCATGGTGGGAAAGTGTTCATCATATTTAGATATTGTGTACTGTATGGCCAGTAGTTAAAGTACATAAAGCGGTAGTGGTTTAATGATACCATACTTATCAATACAGTCAGGGAATTGTACCCCTCAGTTACAATTGGTCCTTCGAGCCGGGGGGTAATCAGTGTAATATTAATATAGTGGTATTAATATTGAAATGGCCTATGATGAACACTCCACGAAACAGTCCTCCTAAAGTAGAACGCCCGCAGCGTAGACGACAGCCACCTCAGTACTTAGAGGATTACGCTGCCAGTATACTACCTAGCCTTCTACAAACGGTAAACGCGGTAAAAGTAGAAAGTAAAATTATGTCCGACCCTATCAACCAGGATACCCCGACCACAGAGGCCCTAGTGGGTTCTAATGTAACTGACCAAGCTCACGGTGGGGACCAGGAGGGAACTGACACGACTTTACCCCCCGCCAAGACCGAAGAAGTAGTCCCCCAAGAGCTCCGGGAGGACGACAACCCTTCAGAGATGGAACTCTGCACGGAACAAGACGAGGAGAGCGCCGAGGAGATAGAACTCCAGGACTCCCCGCAGGGGAACGCATCCCCGACCGGTACCGCCAGGAGCGGATCACCTCAACAAGCGTCTTCCCCAAGCGAAGCAGAGAGGATGCTGTCACAGGCGTTCCTCGCCACCCTGGCAGCCTCTACCGAACGCGATCGACTTCAGGGTGAACGCGATCGACTCCAAACACAGCAACGGAGCGAAGAAGAGCACATACGTCTGGAGCTGAGACGCCTTCAGACGGAAGAGAACATGGCAAGAGACCGGGCCGACACCCAGCGTGCCGCTGCCGGTGCCCAAGGAGAAGCAGATCTCACCAAGCGCGAAGCCGAGCGCGACAGACTACAAGCCGAGCGCGACAGACTACAAGCGCAGCTAATGGAGCAGCTGATCACCAGGGCAACACCCCCTCCTTCCACAAGGGGTTCCAGGGCCTCGTCAAGACACGTGTCAAGGGCACCCTCCCCTGACCGAGCAGGCGACCTTGAACTCGACCACCCGAGAGAGCCTACACCCCCCTCCGAACTCCTTCCCCGACCGGTCCAAGTGAGACCCAGCTACAAGGAAGGAACGGCGGACACCGCGGAGAGGCTAAATAGACGACTACAGGATCTAGATGACCTGGCAGAAGAAGAAGAGGGAGAAGAGGAGAGTCAAGCCCGACAGCAGCACATTACTCCACAGGACCAGGAGGTCCAGTACAGCCCAGGCTATACCCCCGCGGCTCTGCGCTACAGACCCCCGACTCGATTCACGGGTGAGCATGACGCACAACCAGTCCCGAGGAATAGCACCTGGACCAGCGGGCCATGGTACCCCGCCAGTACCAGCCCACCGAGAGGCGTAAGAGGAGACTCGCCCAGGAGGCCTCTCTTCCAACGCTCACCGATGTGCCAGCCATCCACGGCGTCATACATTGGCACACCGACGTTTCCAGACTTCACCCATGAGAACCGAGCACAGTACACGGAGCTCCGGATGTGCTTAGAGACAATGATGGTGGATGTAGCTGATGAACGCCACAAGTATGCGATCCTATTGAAGCACCTGAAAGTGCCCAGAGCGCACAACATAGCGCTGGCCTATGCCACCTCTACTACCCCATACACCGCGGCTCTAGCAGCACTAGACCAAAGATATGGACGTATATGGGATTACGTAATACAAGAGATAAGGCATATTGACCGCCTA
The DNA here is from genome assembly GCF_963971535.1 of Notolepis coatsorum. Lineage (NCBI taxonomy): Eukaryota > Metazoa > Chordata > Actinopteri > Aulopiformes > Paralepididae > Notolepis > Notolepis coatsorum. The sequence continues at coordinate 32,597,016 of NC_140176.1, read as the reverse complement.
CCCCCAGCAACAGACAATCGCTCACTAGACGACCTGTCTATCAAAGTACAATCCCTGGTAGGGATGCTGGGGGCGCAACGAGAAAAGGGTATGCACGAACTATACGCAAACTCGAACGTCGAGAGGATTTTAGAGAAGCTGCCGCCCGCCCGACAGGAGCGCTTCAGGCGGCAAAGAGACCACCGTGATCCTAACGGTCCCGAGCCATCCCTCCTAGACCTAGCCGACTTCCTGGCGAGAGAAGTCAGCAGCCTACGGCTGGATACGTTCGTGCGGAGCACACCCAGCTCCAGAGAGGGACCTAGGAGAGTAAACGATGGCCGAAGATCGGTGACTGTCATGCACCAATCAGAATCAGTACCGAGCAGCAAGAACCACAGTACCCCCTCGATGAAAGAGAAGTGGAAGATGGTGTGCCCGTACTGCGAGAAGGAACACTGGTTGTCACAATGTGACCAGTTCAAGAAGATGACCGCTGAAGAAGTGAGTCACTGGATAAAGTCCAACAGGCGCTGTTACCGATGTGCGCGCAGTCACATGGCAGCCGAGTGCCGCCTAAAGAAGAGGTGTAGTCGGTGTGACGGAGCCCATCTGGATGTCCTACACGACAGTAACAAAAGAAAGCCTGCACCATCCAGCAGCACAAAGGCAAGTGTTATGTACATTGACCCCGCTAGCAGCAGCGGCGCCCAGGTGCTCTTAAAGGTGGTCCGTGTAACACTGAGTTACCAAGATAAGATCATGGACACTTACGCCGTCCTTGATGACGGGTCAGAGAAGACCCTTCTCCTCGCGTCCGCTGCGGCCCAGCTGGGGCTACGGGGAGCGAGAACCAGATGACTATTCGGACAATAAGACGAGATCTAAAGACGATAAAGGGCGAGAATGTCTCCTTCACTATCGCAGCAAGCGGGCAGCCCGAGAGACGGTACAGGATTACTAATGCTTTCACCAGCCAAGAAATAGGACTATCGCAGTACACCTACCCCATCGCCAAGCTGATGGAGAAATATGTGCACCTGCGTCAACTCCCTATCCCGCTCATAGACGGTGCCACCCCGACCCTGCTGATAGGCTCCGACCATGCAGACCTCATAGTCCCGATAGACCGGGTCCATACAGGACCCAGAGGTTGTCCTGCAGCAGTCGAGACCCGCCTAGGATGGACATTACAAGGCCCCCTCGCCAAGTCTCTTAACCGAACAGCAGCCACTAGCTGCCTCCACTCCAGAGCGACAGAAGGAGACACCACACTCCTGCAGCATGTCGAGAGGCTATGGACACTAGAGACAATGCCCTTTAAGAACGAAAAGAAAGACATTCGTTCTAAGGAAGATATCTACGCTATAGCCCTCCTCGAGCACGGGACAAAGAGAGTCGACGTCAACGGAGTGATGAGATACGCAACTCCACTCCTAAGGCGAGAGGGAATGCCCACCTTTCACGTCACAAAAGAGGCGACGGAGCGGTATCTATTGAACACAGAGCGGCGCCTAGCCAAAGACCCCGCTCAAGAAGCTGTGTACCGCGCTGAGATTAACAAACTAATCACAGCGGGACACATAAAGAAAATTGACTGGCGACGTCGTGCGCTGCTCCGCGCCTCCCTGATCAAAGACGGCTTTGATCTCAGGCAGTGGGCCAGCAGCGACCCGCAAGTACTGCGCAGCCTCTCCCCCGAGGACAAGGCCGCGAGCAGCGACACCTGGATGGCGACCATCCCAGGAGAAGCCCAAGAAATGACACTAGGACTAGTCTGGCGCTTCAAAACAGACTCGCTCCATTATAGACACAAACCCCTGACCAAGGAGCAGGGAAGGTCGACGGCAATACCGACCACCAGACGGAGTGTATACCGAACACTCGCCAGACAATATGACCCGTTGGGATGTATTCTACCTTACACCACCAGGGCAAAGATGATTGTAAGAGCGCTATGGGACAAAGACCAGGGCTGGGACGATCCCATACCCGAACACCTTGCATCCACATGGAGAGAGTGGGAGATGGAACTCCGCTCACTCCCAGGTGTTAATATACGCCGCAGCTACTTCCCACCCACAGTGAGGCCAGAGACATGCAAGATCGACCTGCACGTATTCAGCGACGCCTCCGAAGTAGCCTACGGTTCGGTGGCTTACTTGCGTGCCCGAGAGGAGGGAGGAGAAATACATACTGCTTTCATCCTGGCTCGCTCAAGAATAGCCCCACGCAAGCAACAATCTATCCCGCGTCTAGAGCTCTGCGCAGCCCTAGCAGGAGCGCAGCTCGCCACGTTAATCCAACGTGAACTCACCATCCCGGTGCAAAGAACAATCTTGTGGTCAGACTCCACGACCGTACTCACATGGATCCGGTCTGATTCGTGCAGATACAAGGTCTTCGTGGGAGTCAGAGTCACCGAGATTCAAGAGTTAACAGAAGTAACCAGCTGGAGGTATGTGGACACCAAACACAACCCAGCTGACGTCATCACCCGGGGAATGTCCCTGGATGACCTCACCCGTCACAACCTCTACAGTGACGGGCCAGAGTTCCTCAAGCTCCCCGAAGAAGAGTGGCCTACACCCACCCCACGGGAGGCGAGTAAAGAGGAGGCAGAGAACAAGAAACCTATGTTCTGTGGGTTGACACACACACTCGTCCCCACAGACCCGGTTCTAGACGATTGCCTCACCCTAGAGAGTGCGCAGCTAAAGACATTTCTGTGGCACCACCCAGAGGTTCAGCCCACAACTGACATTTCAGCAGCTGACTACGAAGAAGCAGAACTCCTTCTACTACAACGAGCCCAGAGAGACTCGTTCCCCGATGAGCTAGCCTGTCTACAGGGAGCAAAGCCCGTCCCATCAGACAGCAGACTGCTCCACCTAGCCCCCGAGAGCGACGCCCATAATCTCATCAGAGTGGGTGGTCGTCTGCGGAGAGCCCCAGACCTACCGGATGACGTTAAGTACCCGATAGTCTTGAACAGCCGACATAAGGTCACAGAGCTGATCATAAAGAAATACGACGAGGATGTGCACCACGCAGGGGCAGAGAGAGTCTTCGCGGAGATCAGACGTCGTTATTGGATACTGCAAGGGAGAGAAGCAGTGCGGCGCTTCCAGCGAACCTGTCTAGACTGCCGTAAGTGGCGCGCGCAGCCCAGTATACCCCGGATGGCTGACCTACCTCCCTGTCGCCTCCGACTCGGCGACAAGCCTTTTCACTCCACCGGTATGGACTGTTTCGGCCCGCTGTATATAAAGAGAGGAAGAGGAACCGAGAAGCGGTGGGGTATTGTATTCAAATGCATGACCACCAGAGCGATACATATCGAACTCCTCCCAACCATGAGCACAGACTCATTCCTTATGGCCTTCCGAAGATTCACATCACGGAAAGGAAAACCGTCTACATTGTTGTCGGATCACGGGACAAACTTCAAAGGCGGAGAAAGAGAGCTGAGAGAGAGCTTCCAAGCTATGGGCCCAGAACTTAAGACCCACCTCGCTCCATCCCAGATTGACTTCCAGTTTAATCCCCCGAACGCACCTCACTTCGGTGGAACCTGGGAACGAGAAGTACGTTCCATAAAGACAGCCCTGTACGCCGTGCTTGGGGCCCAGACCGTGGCGGAAGAAGTCCTAATGACAGTCCTCACGGAGATCGAGGGAGTATTGAACTCAAAGCCCCTCGGTTACGTCTCAAGTGATGTAGCAGATGTCGACCCAGTCACCCCCAACACACTCTTGATGGGGCGGCTGGACCCCGCGCTACCACAGACAATGTACAGGCCTGAAGAAGCGAACGGCCGAAGAATGTGGAGGTACAGTCAAGTACTGGCTGACAAGTTTTGGAACAGCTTCCTACTCCACTACCTACCGTCTCTACAGACCCGCCAGAAGTGGGTAAAAGAGAGAGACAATTTGACAGAAGGAACAGTCGTCATGATTATCGACCAGTCACTACCCCGAGCTATGTGGCCGGCTGGCCGCGTAAGCAAAGTGATCACCGGTGCCGATGGAAAGGTCCGAGCAGCTGAAGTGCTCGTCCAAGGACGGACTTACACCCGACCCGTGGCGAGGCTAATAGAACTGCCAAGGCTCCCCGATACTATCGATGACGACCATGACCCTATGACTTTGTGAGCTGACTGACCTTACAGCGGACATTGAGTAGTGGACAGTGCGGTTAATCTGTCTCTGCTTAGCTAATTAGGTGGGACTAATTAGGGGGCGGCTGTTGTGAAGGATCAGATTAAACCGAATATATATATTTATTTATGGATATATATTGAATAGTATTTGTATATCGTTTGATATCCCTTGTATATTCCTTGTACATATACACGGAATATTCCTTTATTCTACCACAGCCCATAATAGTTCATTCTCTTATTGGACAAAAGGACCAGGCGCCAGGGACCAGCCCCTGGCGTTCAAGTTCAAAGGTACCGACGAGACATGCCCTTACTAGCCCCGGCTCCGCGCAGGAATACGGCTACCGAAAGCAGAGTGGCCCTATTTGTCCACCGTGCATATAAATATGGCGCAAGAAATGTAGAATTCCTCTTAGTCCTTTACCCTTCTACCCAACTAAGTAACAGAACGTGAAGCCTCACCCCACGATACCGCGTGCGGTGTAGTATGGCCTGTTTGGCCTTAGAATAGCAGTGAGACCTCGTGCGAATTAATAGCTGAATTGCCAGAGTTTGGCACCGTATTTCTATTAAGTAATAATAGTCTATTATGTATGGTGCATCGTGCGGTTAGAGTTCTAAAGTGAGCAGCACCCCCATCGCTTCCTCGTGTTATCTAGAGTCTTAACCAGGTTGGGCAGACCACGCGTGGTGCTTGCATCCGAGGAGTTCTAGGCGAGGACCGAGTGGACCTGTACATTGGATTACCTACCCGACGACTGCTGAGCCCTATGCGGCATGGAATATATATTTGCTTTGGTACTTTGATTTGTGGAGCGGATAATCGCCAACACCGGTGAGTGTTGGATCTACCCCGAGAGGAGTCAAGGTGAGACGGCGCTCGGACCAGACTGAGGTCGCCTCGCTTCTTCTTCACTGTGGAGCTACAGCTACAGCTACAGCCTACAAGAGAGCCAAGGTGTATTCATCTGTGGATCAAGATTCTACTGCACTGTCTTCTGTACGTGAAGTCTCTCTAGACATCGTTGACCAGACGGGATACTGCCGACGGCTCTCCTACCCCCCCTACCGGCCTACAACCGGGAGGACCCCTACAGTATATCCAGCTATAATCATTAAGTGACCATAGATATAATTCCCTAAGAGCCAGGTTGTATACTTGCTTCCTGCGTAACCAGAGATTGGACATTCAGTGTTGATTTGCCTACGAGTACTCATTTGCCTTACAAGAGCATTCAAATCATAAATGTAATGGTGGTAGTGGTGGTGGTGGTAGTGGTGGTGGTAGTGGTGGTGGTTTGATTGATTGATTGATTGATTGATTGATTGATTGATTGATTGATTGATTGATTGATTGATTGATTGATTGATTGATTGATTGAAAACATTATTACTGTAACAGATTGCAGAATGGGTACAATACAGTACGGCTCAATACACACAATTGTTAAGGGGATGCAGACCAGAGAAAGACTTTCGTCTTGTTTACATCAGGGTCCCCAATGTTCTATTCATAATGACATTTATGACATACACAACATACAGATATACAGATATATATCATGACATTTATGACATACATGACATACAGATATACAGTACTGTTACATTTGTGACATACAAGATATGCAAATATACTGTACTGTTAAACAGAGATCCTAACAGAAAATATATACATACGAGTGGGAGGAAACTGTACATTAGGAGGGGGTGGGTGGGGGAGAGGGGGGGTTGGACATTTACGGTGGCAAGTTTCGAATAGCAGCCTCCCGTAGGTGCTCTTTGAGAGCGGTTTTGAAGGTGGGTAGGGATTCACATTTTTTTTACGGCTGTGGTTAGTGCGTTCCACATTGATGTGGCATAATTGCAAAACGTGTTTAGTCCCTTGTTTGAGCCGAATCTGGGTGGTGGTGATGGTGGTAGTGGTAGTGTTGGTGGTGGTGGTGGTGGTAGTGCTATTGCTGGTGGTGGTAGTGTTAGTGTTGGTGGTGGTGGTGGTGGTGGTGGTGGTAGTGCTATTGCTGGTGGTGGTAGTGTTAGTGTTGGTGGTGGTGGTGGTGGTAGTGCTGGTGGGGGTGATGGTAGTAGTAGTGGTAGTGCTGGTGGTGGTGGTGATGGTAGTAGTGGTAGTACTGGTGGTGGTCGTGGTAGTGTTGTTGGTGCTGCTGGTGGTGGTAGTGGTAGTGCTGGTGGTGGTGGTGATGGTAGTGGCAGTGCTGGTGGTGGTGATGGTAGTGATGGTGGTGATGGTAGTGGTAGTGGTGGTGATGGTGGTGATGGTAGTGGCAGTGCTGGTGGTGGTGATGGTGGTGATGGTGTTGATGGTAGTGGTGGTGATGGTGGTGATGGTGGTGATGGTGGTGATGGTGGTGATGGTGGTGATTGTAGTACTAGTGCTGGTGGTGGTGATGGTGATGGTACACAGTAAATTCTATATAAAATAAAATCTTACTCGGTTTGAGTAAAATGTACTCAGTTTGAGTAAAATGTACTCAGTTTGAGTAAAATTTACTCTGCGAAATGTACTGTGTAGTGCTGGTGGTGATGGTGGTGGTGGTAGTGTTGCTGGTGGTGGTGGTGGTAGTAGTCAAGTCAAGTCAAGAGTTTTATTTGTCACAGCATACAAGTATACAATGAAATGCGGGTGGTCTTGCCCGCAACGATGTGCAATACAGTGGTACAACATATAATAGAATCCAATAAAAACAACATTGTGCAATAACAGGTAACAGGTAACATGGTGTGACATCTCGGTATCTGTACATAGTTATTTACAGAGCATATAGGACATGCTAGGTAGCTTTGGTAGTGCAATACACTGTTACTGTTGCTATACTAATTTAAAGTGGCCTTTCCTTTGGCAATAAGTGTGGGTGAGTGCGGCATGAGTGTGTGCCCGCTCATGTTAAAGTGTTAAAGTGGTGGTGGTGATGGTGGTAGTGTTGGTGGTGGTGGTGGTAGTGTTGGTGGTAGTGGCAGTGTTAGTGGTGCTGGTGGTGGTAGTAGTGGTGGTGGTAGTAGTGGTGGTGGTGATGGTGGTAGTGTTGGTGGTGGTGTTAGTGTTGGTGGTAGTGGCAGTGTTAGTGGTGCTGGTGGTGGTGGTAGTGTTGGTGGTGATGGTGGTAGTGATGGGGGTAGTGGTAGTGTTGGTGGTGGCGGTAGTAGTGGTGATGGTGATGCTGGTATACGTGGTGGTAGTGTTGGTGGTGGTGGTGGTGGTAGTAGTGGTGGTGGTAGTGTTGCTGGTGGTGGTGGTGGTAGTAGTGGTGGTGGTGGTGGTGGTAGTAGTGGTGGTGGTAGTGTTGCTGGTGGTGGTGGTGGTAGTAGTGGTGGTGGTAGTGTTGCTGGTGGTGGTGGTGGTAGTAGTGGTGGTGGTAGTAGTGGTGGTGGTGATGGTGGTAGTGTTGGTGGTGGTGGTAGTGGCAGTGTTAGTGGTGCTGGTGGTGGTAGTAGTGTTGGTGGTGATGGTGGTAGTGATGGGGGTAGTGGTAGTGTTGGTGGTGGTGGTAGTAGTGGTGATGGTGATGCTGGTAGTGTTGGTCGTGGTGGTAGTGTTGGTGGTAGTGACAGTGAGTGTTGGTGGTGGTGGTGAGAGTGGTGGTGGTGGTGGTGGTGGTGGTGGTGGTGGTGGTGGTGGTGGTGACAACAATGACAATGTAATCAAGGTGTGTGTTCTCTTAGTTGATGGTGATTAACCAAATCTCACATGTTCAAGACAGAGCCGGCATTCTGACAATCCTAACACCCACGTTGGAATTCCAAGAGTGATGAGAAACACTTCATCTGTGAGAGGAGCCTCTCATGCAGAACTAATAAGAGAGGTGTGTAAAAGCAACTGACATTGTGAAAATAACATTTACATAATACGATGGGGAACAGGACGGTATGATGTAGACCAGATCTAGAGATTGGCTTTAATTTCACAGGTTATAACCAAAAAAAGGATGGAAATTTGAGTAGTAATTTGACAGTGTGTGTGTGTGTATATACGGTGCATTGGAGGTTTTTAATTAGATTGAGTGGAGTAGTTTATGCACAAACAGATTGATAGAATTTTCAATGGGGGAAATAGTTATGCTAGGTATAAAAAACGACAGATGACCAAAAACCAATACTCCACCCTCAGTGCCATGGTTTAGATTTAATTTCATGGTATTACTATACTATACCATGGTAATATTGAAGATAAGATAAGCTATTTCTTTATTGATCTCCTTGGGGAAATTCGGGCATTATAGCAGCATGGGGGAGGGGAGGCACAGTTATGGGCAGGGTAATAGCAGAAAGACATAAATATAGGCAATACAATTTGATCTGAATATATAAATATGAGGAAAAATAAACAGTGTAAACAAAGGTGCAGACGAGGGTTTCTATGGCATATTGGTTATATTATATTCATGTTATATTTAAGCACCATGTATGATAGCATGTACAATAATAATAATAATAATAATAATAATAATAATAATAATAATAATAATAATAATAATAATAATAATAATAATAATAATAATAATAATAATAAATTACATTTAGCGATTTTCTAGACACTCAAAGCGTGTTACAACGTAGGGTGGAACGTTGCCTCCTTCACCACCACTGGTAGCACCCAACCTTGGGCTATGCAGGCTCAATGGCTGCCATACACTGGCACCTGGCATACATCACACTACACAATGGCTGAATGGGTCAGGAGACAGGGATTCAGTCAATTAAGGGGAAGGGATGATTAGGTGGCCTTGATGTCAGAGACCTGATTGGGAATTACAATAGGCGTCCTGGGTTCTTTTAATGACCGAATTCAGTCAGGACCTCGGTTTAGCGTCTCATCCGAAGGACGGCACTCGCTGTCCCTATCACCGTAACAGGGGCATTATTTGTTACTGACAAGTCCAGACTGAGGACAGAGTGCCCCCTGCTGGACAACCACACCACTTTCCGAATGCAGCCTTATTATACACGGTATAATAATGCTGTATATACCGTGTTTATATGTATTTATTCTTACCGTATATATATATATATATATATATATATATATATATATATATATATATATATATATATACACATCTGTCTGTACATACCTGCATATAAAAAAATTACACTGTCAGCTAAATGTCTAAATGTAAATGTAAAATTACTTAGACTGGGATGTACCGATTTTCATGACTAGGCGTATTGAACCCAATATGCAGACAATGAGAAATGGCAGACAGGTCTTGTTAAAACCCGGTATGGGTATATGTAATACAATAATAATAATAATAATAATAATAATAATAATAATAATAATAATAATAATAATAATAATAATAATAATAATAATAATAATAATAATAATAATAATAATAATAATAATAATAATAATAATAATAATAATAATAATAATAATAATAATAATAATAATAATAATAATAATAATAATAATAATAATAATAATAATAATAATAATAATAATAATAATAATAATAATAATAATAATAATAATAATAATAATAATAATAATAATAATAATAATAATAATAATAATAATAATAATAATAATAATAATAATAATAATAAATTCAATTTGTAGCGCACTTTATATTTGTGAAAATCTCAAAGTGCTACAGGAGATAAAGATAAAAAGTTAAATGAATAAAAACAATTCAAATGAATAAAACAGCCAATGAAATGGAAGAACATAAAAATAAAGAAAATAATAATAAAAATGAATAGAAGTCAAATTAAAAGTAAAAGAATAATTCAGGCAAATGCCTTGTTAAAAATAAATGTTTTTAGGCCCCTTTTAAAAACCTCAACGGACTGTGGTGTTCTCAGATGGTCGGAGAGGGCATTCCACAGCCGAGGAGCAGCTGAGCAAAAGGCCCGGTCACCCCCATGGTGCAGAGGTGTGTCCTGTCACGGGTTGGAGTGTGTTTGAGTGTCCAGAGCGGAGGGAGCGGGTGGAGGTCGGGGGAGCGATGAGCTCTTTTAGATAGGAGGGGGCGTTGCTGTGGATGCACTGATGGGTGAGGAGGGAGACCTTGTATTCAAGCCTGGAGGAGACAGGGAGCCAGTGTAGGGAATGGAGTATGGGTGTGATGTGATCATATTTCCGCATTCTCATCAGGATCCTAGCAGCACAGTTCTGGATGTGTTGGAGCTTCTGGGTGCTCTTGCTAGGGATCCCGATGAGCAGTGCGTTGCAGTAGTCAAGCCTTGAGGAGACAAAGGTGTGAACGAGCTTTTCCGCATCTGGCAGGGGTAGTATAGTATAGACAGGTCTCCAGGCAGAGGTCGATTTACACGGGGGAGATTCTCGTACAGTCCAGGGCGTGTGCGGGACAGGATAGTCAGACAGGCAGGGGTCGATACACAGGTTACAGGGTAGTCAGTGAGGCAGGGGTCAAAACGGGTTCAGGTCCTCCGGGAAAAGGCAAGGAGAGTTGTCAGGCAGGCGGAGGTCAGAACACGTTTATTGAGAGCCAGAGATCAGGTTGAAGAGCCAGGTACACTGTAAAAGATAAATGTTTTTTTCACTGGAAATTCACTGTATTATTTTACAGATTACTTTAGTTTTTCTACTTTAAGTGTAAATGCAATAAAAATACAGTAAATTACCTTGTATCAAAATATTAACCATTAAATAAAGGTTGTTACTATTTGTAAATGTATTTGATTTTACTGTAATTTGACAGTAATTTGACATTTGGCAACCATTGATGCCAGACATTTACCGTTTTCTTGCAGCTTTTTTTCTTACAGTGTAGGACTGCGGGTGAAAGGAGGACAACAAAGGGTTAGGCACGGTCAGAGAACAACGGACTAGATAACTATACGAGAGCAGAATAACACGACTAACTGGGAAACACAAAGTTACGATCTGGCAGCATCATGACATCTGAGGCGGGGTTATATCACTGACGTAATTGGCCCACAGACATCAATCAGCTGCTCCACTGACAGCAGCACACCTGAACTCCATACCTGACTAAAGAGAGAGAGAGAGAGAGAGAGAGAGAGAGAGAGAGAGAGAGAGAGAGAGAGAGAGAGAGAGAGAGAGAGAGAGAGAGAGAGAGAGAGAGAGAGAGAGAGAGAGAGAGAGAGAGAGAGATGCTTCTGCCAGGGAGAGGCCTGGGGGGGCAGAGGTAGTAGTGGCACACTCAAGGTAGTAGTGGCCTAATTGGACACACGAGCAGGGAGGATCTCTCAGGGAGGCAGGTATATACCTGCATATAACCCTTTTTACATTATCTGTAGAAACTATATATATATTGTTAAAAACAGCACTTCGGATAACTAAGTACTAAGTACTAAGTGAGCTATCAAAGGCCTGTCTCCTGCTTTAAAAGCAGCACCTCAGCCTCTCCTGGAATCACTCTGTACTGACAATCTGTTGTGGAAGGACAGCACATTCACTGAGAGACATTATACTGCATCAGGGTAAGACATTTTAAATCTTTAAACTGAGACTTGATTGCTGACTTGACCAGCTGACTTGATTAAGGGGCGTGTTTAAAGCGGCCATTTTGTTTTCTTAAGTGACCCATTAAGGGCCAGGTGTTAGACAGCACTAATTAGTGATAGAGATTTAAAGGCTTACTGGCTTAGCATCAGCAAAGCATCGAGAAATGAAGAGGGACAAAGAGGAGTTTTCCTGGGAGTTCTCCGCCGAGGGATCCACCTAGTGCTAAGTACACCATAATCCTATCTTTCACTCCACTCTGAAAATTTTTCCTTTCCCTCCCACTCTGCTATTCCTCTACTACCTCGCTACCTCCCTACTCCCTTCACCTTTCTCCCTGCCACTCTTGACACCACAATGTGTCTCATACCTATATCCACAATCTGCTCCTCCAGAACAGATTCAACCCACCCAGGGCAGTTTGCTAGCAACCCGGCTAATCTCTCCTACCCTCCTACAGCCACTAATACACCTGTCACAGTACAGGGAGGCTTATGGAATTGTCAATCAGCAGTCAAGAAAGCTGACTTCATTACTGCCTACGCCCATAGTCAAAATCTGCAGCTCCTGGCTCTAACTGAGACCTGGATAACCCCCAATAACTCATCAACACCTGCAGCCTAATCTACAAACTATAACTTCACTCACACACCTCGACCTTCCAGACGGGGTGGAGGCACTGGCCTCATGACATCTCCTTCATGGGCTACAAACTTAACACCACTCCCAGAACTGTCAGCCTCACTGCTGACATCAACACATATCACAACCTCTTGTTAACATTCTCCAAAACCATTACTAATGCCAAAGCTTCTTTCTTTCACCATAGGATCGAGGCCTCTGCCAAGAACCTTCGCAAACTGCATGCTACCATGTCCTCCCTTCTCACTCCCCCCCCCCCCCCACCCCCTCCTCCCTCATCTTTCTCTGCCGAAGACTTTGCGATCTTCTTTGAGGAAAAAGTGGATAACATCCGTAGCTCCTTCTCCCAACCCCCACCCATTCCAAATACTGAATCGAGAACCTCATCCTTCACTCTGTCATCTTTCTCTCCCATTACAGAAGCCGAGACCCTGACACTGGTAACGTCGAACGGTCCGACTACATGCCAGCTGGACCAGCTACCCTCCCCACTCCTCCAGACCATAGCACCGGACATCCTCCCATTCCTAACTGCAACCATCAACTCCTCACTCAACTCGGGGGTGGTCCCCACCTCCCTAAAACAAGCCAGAGTCACGCCGCTCATAAAAAGAAAACCCTGAACCCCACCATCATAGGCAACTATCATCCTGTCTCTCTTCTCTCCTTCCTTTCTAAAACACTTGAACGTGCTGTATCCAACCAACTTACTGCTTATCTCTTACAGAATGACCTCCTAGACCCTAATCAGTCTGGCTTCCGGACTGGCCACTCTACAGAAACGGCCCTCATTGCGGTCACAGAGGCACTTCACTTAAGAAAAGAGAAAGGCCTCTCCTCTGTCCTGATTCTCCTAGATCTATCTGCAGCCTTTGACACAGTCAACCATCAGATCCTCCTTGCGGCCCTCGCAGGAATGGGAGTGGCTGGCTCTGCGCTGACATGGCTGACATCATACCTCAATGACCGCTCCTACCAAGTGTCATGGAGAGGGACCCTGTCGGCCACCCGCCCCCTGCGGACATGTGTCCCCCAGGGCTCGGTCCTAGGACCCCTTCTCTTCTCCCTCTACACTAAATCACTGGGTAACATTATCACGTCTCATGGCTTCTCGTATCATTGTTATGCCGATGATACTCAACTCTTCCTCTCCTTCCCTCCCTCAGATATCCACGTCTCTGAGCGGATCTCGGCCTGTCTGTCCCACATCTCCGCCTGGATGACGACCAACCACCTCAAACAGAACTTAAGCAAAACAGAATTGCTCCACCTGCCGGCCAAATCCTCCCCCCTGACCGACCTTTCCATCACAGTCAAGAATGCAGCTGTGACCGCGTCCCCGACCGCCAAGAACCTTGGTGTTGTCCTCGACGACCAGTTGAACTTCTCTGCTCACATCGCATCAACAACCAGAACCTGCAGATTCCTCCTGAGCAACGTCAGAAGGATCCGCCCCTTCCTGACAAAACAAGCCACCCAACTCCTCGTCCAATAAACAGTCATCTCCCGCCTCGACTACTGCAACGCACTGCTTGCTGGCCTCCCGGCCACTGCCACCAAGCCTCTTCAACTCATTCAGAACGCAGCGGCCCGCCTGATCTCAAACCTACCAAAGTCGGCCCATGTCATCTCACTTCTTAGGGACCTGCACTGGCTCCCCATTGCTGCACGAATCCGCTTCAAGGCCCTCAACCTGGCATACTCCTGCCTACCTCCAGTCAATGGTCTCTAACTACACACCCTCAAGACCCCTACGCTCTGCATCTTCTGGCCGCCTCAGACCTACTCCTATCCAAGCTCTGGGAGGGTCATCAAAGAGAAGTCGCCTATTCTAAGTCCTTGCCCCACAATGGTGGAATGAACTACCCACCCCAGTTAGGACAGCCAAAACCCGTCCAATCTTTCGCCGTCGACTAAAGACGCTCTTCTTCAACCATTATCTGAAATAAAATAAATTTATAAATAAAAGAGAATCTAACCCTAACTAACCTTACTGTCATGCACTTGTCCTAATAAACTAACCTACACTGTAGCACGCAACACTTTGATGAACATTGTTACTCAGCTGATAGAGTTGTACCCTTCCTGATGACTTGTCATACAGAACTTGTAAGTCGCTTTGGATAAAAGCGTCAGCTAAATGACTAAATGTAAATGTAAATGTATTATATATATATATACAAGTCCGCATCTGTCTGTACATACCTGCATATCACCCTTTTTACATGTCTGTAGATACTATATATCCACATCTGTCTGTACATACCTGCATATAACCATTTTACATGTCTGTAGATACTATATCTATATTTATTTGTATATCCCTTACCTACTCTTACTAGTTACTCTTACTCTTACTGCCTCTCACAGAATCTAATCTAATCTAATCAAATCTATTCCAATCTAATCTAATCTAATCCAGGGTGATCTATGACGTTTTACCATGGCTGTAACATGGTCAATTCTTCAATATCCGTACTGTACCCAAGGTCAAATGAAAATACATGATATTATACATTTTTGGAAGGGGTTGGACTGGACATGTTAACACTACATCTGTCACGCTGAACCAGTATTGATCTGGATGTGAGCTCCAACATATTGACTGGTTGTCTATCTCTGTCCCTAAAGGCTTCACGGCTATTCCTGATTGTATTCTCATTTTGATTTCATGACTCACATCCGTCAGTGATGTAAGCACAGTTAGTGTGTGAGGACAAAGGTTCATACAGCCACAGTGTGTGTGTGTGTGTGTGTGTGTGTGTGTGTGTGTGTGTGTGTGTGTGTGTGTGTGTGTGTGTGTGTGTGTGTGTGTGTGTGTGTGTGTGTGTGTGTGTGTGTGTGTGTGTGTAGGTGTGTGTGTGTGTAGGTGTGTGTGTGTGTGTGCGCGCACGCGCACGTGCCTGCGTGCGTGCGTGTGTGTGTGAATTCGGTTGTTAAGTCTGACACCACGCATGACGTACAATATATATTCATGTCGAGGGCCAAAACACTTCAGACAGCAGGAGATACTGGGAGCACATACCCCGAAACAGTTTATTATGACTCAAATCTATTAAAGCTCTAGTATCTGCTAGGGTTAAACTTTCACAAGAACACTGCCTCTAACCGTTAGAGTAGCCTCTGAAAGATGACCTTTCACAAGAGCGCTGTCTCTAACCCTTAGAGTAGGCTCTGAAAGAGGACCTTTCACAAGAGCACTGCCTCTAACCGTTAGAGTAGCCTCTGAAAGAGGACCTTTCACAAGAACACTGCCTCTAACCGTTAGAGTAGCCTCTGAAAGAGGACCTTTCACAAGAGCGCTGTCTCTAACCCTTAGAGTAGCCTCTGAAAGGGGACCTTTCACAAGAGCGCTGTCTCTAACCCTTAGAGTAAGTGTAACAGAGGTCCGTGAGTAATATCCACAGTCACGATGGACGTGTGTTGTGAAGTGACTGTGGCAATAAGCGGTACTGCGAGTTAAACTCACTTCCCCTTAAAAGACACATAGACACGTTACCACCAAGAAGTGAATTCACCTCTTGGTATAGCGGTCTATGCTGTCGCCCGTGGTGCGGCCGACCCGGGGTTCGAAACTCCCTCGGGGCATCGACATTTAACACAACGCAGAGGAGTAACGTACGATCGGTCACATAGGCTCTGAAAGAGGACCTTTCACAAGACCACTCATCTCTAACCGTGTGATTTTGCTGTAGTGTGGTAGTGAAAGGGTTAACCTTCTGTACACATGCACACACACACACACACACACACACACACACACACACACTTGCTACATAAGGTTTGTCTACTCAACAAAACGTGACCTCAGTGTCATCAGTCAGTCAGGCACCTTCCCTCCTGGCCGGCCATGGTTGTTCCAGCAAAGAAAACACAGGAATATATTTGACTCTAGTTTTGTACGGGCGGTACGGTTTACACACACAGAGCGTGAACGAGGAGTGACACAACGCCTCACTCCCTCACGCCTCACACCTCACGCCTCACTCCGGCAGAGAGCAACAGACTGGGGCACAGCTTGAGAGTCATCAGCCGTGTCACCCTGCTCGCCATGAGGTGCTTTCAGCTCCGTGGTCTGGAGACGTGTGTGGGACAGAGAGACGTGTGTGAGACAGAGAGACGACGTGTGAGACAGAGAGACGTGTGTGGGACAGAGAGACGTGTGTGAGACAGAGAGACGTGTGTGGGACAGAGAGACGTGTGTGAGACAGAGAGACGTGTGTGGGACAGAGAGACGTGTGTGAGACAGAGAGACGTGTGTGAGACAGAGAGACGTGTGTGAGACAGAGACGAGACAGAAAGACATGTGTGGGACAGAAAGACGACGTGTGGGACAGAAAGACGACATGTGGGACAGAGAGACGTGTGTGGGACAGAGAGACGTGTGTGGGACAGAGAGACGTGTGTGGGACAGAGAGACGTGTGTGGGACAGAGAGACGTGTGTGAGACAGAGAGACGTGTGTGGGACAGAGAGACGTGTGTGGGACAGAGAGACGTGTGTGGGACAGAGAGACGTGTGTGGGACAGAGAGACGTGTGTGGGACAGAGAGACGTGTGTGAGACAGAGACGGGACAGAAAGACATGTGTGGGACAGAAAGACGACGTGTGGGACAGAAAGACGACGTGTGGGACAGAGAGACGTGTGTGAGACAGAGAGACGTGTGTGAGACAGAGAGACGTGTGTGAGACAGAGAGACGTGTGTGAGACAGAGAGACGTGTGTGAGACAGAGAGACGTGTGTGAGACAGAGAGACGTGTGTGGGACAGAGAGACGTGTGTGGGACAGAGAGACGTGTGTGGGACAGAGAGACGTGTGTGAGACAGAGAGACGTGTGTGGGACAGAGAGACGTGTGTGAGACAGAGACGGGACAGAAAGACATGTGTGGGACAGAAAGACGACGTGTGGGACATAAAGACGACGTGTGGGACAGAGAGACGTGTGTGGGACAGAGAGACGTGTGTGGGACAGAGAGACGTGTGTGAGACAGAGAGACGACGTGTGTGAGACAGAGAGACGTGTGTGGGACAGAGAGACGTGAGTGGGACAGAGAGACGTGTGTGAGACAGAGAGACGGGACAGAGAGACGTGTGTGGGACAGAGAGACGTGAGTGGGACAGAGAGACGTGTGTGAGACAGAGAGACGTGTGTGAGACAGAGAGACGTGTGTGAGACAGAGAGACGTGTGTGGGACAGAGAGACGTGTGTGGGACAGAGAGACGTGTGTGAGACAGAGAGACGTGTGTGAGACAGAAAGACGTGTGTGGGACAGAGAGACGTGTGTGAGACAGAAATACGTGTGTGAGACAGAGAGACGTGTGTGGGACAGAGAGACGTGTGTGAGACAGAGAGACGTGTGTGAGACAGAGAGACGTGTGTGGGACAGAGAGACGTGTGTGAGACAGAGAGACGTGTGTGAGACAGAGAGACGATGTGTGGGACAGAGAGACGACGTGTGGGACAGAGAGACGACGTGTGGGACAGAAAGACGATGTGTGGGACAGAGAGACGACGTGTGGGACAGAGAGACGACGTGTGGGACAGAGAGACGTGTGTGGGACAGAAAGACGATGTGTGGGACAGAGAGACGACGTATGGGACAGAGAGACGTGTGTGGGACAGAAAGACGATGTGTGGGACAGAGAGACGACGTGTGGGACAGAGAGACGTGTGTGGGACAGACAGACGTGTGTGGGACAGAAAGACGATGTGTGGGACAGAAAGACGACGTGTGGGACAGAAAGACGTGTGTGGGACAGAAAGACGACGTGTGTGAGACAGAGAGACGTGTGTGGGACAGAGAGACGTTTATCCGGAGGTTCCCTGTTCGATTCCCGCTCCTCATGGGCAGCGTGTCAAAGTGTCCTTGAGCAAGACACCTCTAACTGCTCCCGGTGAGCAGGTTGGCACCTTGCATGGTTGTCTCTGCCGTTGGTGTGTGAATGTGTGAGTGAATGGGTAGAAATGTGAGGAACAAATTGTAAAGCGCTTTGGATGAAAGCTGCTATATAAATGCACCATTTACCATTTATCATTTTAAAGTACTTTATATTAAAAAGTAAAAGGAGCAGCATGCCCCCATATTTTTGTACAGAGACGCATTTCTCCTCAGAAGGTGTAACTGGCTGCTGGTCAGTATGGTTGCCCAGATGGTTTCTTCTTTAAATTGGCTCTTATATGCAAAACCCTGTTATTAAAAATAACTAGTATTTGCAGGTACTATTGATTAATGTTTTGGAGTAAAATGTAGGATATTTCCTTTGAAATGTTAGTGGTGTAGAAAGCATAATGTTTCCTGAAATTATGAATAGTCTAAAAGTACAAATAGCTCAACAATGTACTTCAACATAAAGAACTGTGATGATGTCAAATAGCGACCTCTAGACAAAAGAGCCCCGCTTGGTAATTGCACTTTGTTTTGTATATTTTGTTTTGGTCTGATATGTGGGTTGGAGTATAGTAACTTATTATATAGTGGTGGATTTCTCCAGACCTCTCTTGGCAGAGCCTGAGGTGTGGCCAGTGTGGGATATTTGTAGATATCCTGATGAAGAATGTGCTCAGTCAACCGAGGCTTGGATAATAACAAGGGTTTATTAACCAAACAGATAGAATACATAGAGAGAATGGCTGAGGCTCTCGCCCCAGGTGATCAGCTGAAATTACCCAGGTAAGAAGCCTTGATTGTGGTCGGGAGGAGCCCTTTATAGTTCAACAAAGGGGGTGTGTGGTCCCATTTGATAGGTCAGATGGGGGGGAGGGGGTACAGGTTTGGGGACACAGGGGAGGGGGGTGATTCCACAGAGAGGGGGGGGGCACAGGTAAGGGGAACATATTTACATGAGGACATATTATACCACAATACTCACTTTTCTTTCTTATAATGTGGGTGAGATTAATGTATAATATACCAGGATTGTTTGGAACAGGTAAAAGTGGGGACCGATGTAATCCATCGGTTATCAGATAATGAAAAAATAGAAAATAATTAAAATAATGAAAATGTTGGCCAATGTGTTCTGTTGGTTGGCCTAATAATTTAAACTAGTATTATTTATATACATGATTCATGACATGATCGACTGGACTGCGGTCTGTGTTATTTTGATATCAGAGATGTGGGAATAGATGTCACCCTTTTCTTTTATTAATCGCTCAAAATACCTATATCAATGAGTGGTCCTCATCTCTGATATCAAACAACAATTAACATAATCATTAGAAGCTATCGCTGTGCAAATATCTTGGCATACCTTCAGTCGTTCATGTCGTGACTCTGGGGAGCTAATGTGATCGTTGTGCATACAGGCATCGTAATAAACCAATTAAATACATGCACTGTCTGTGTGGTCAGAGTGCACAGGGTGAAAAAACAAAATTGTGTTCATAATTATTAGGAATCGGATTTACACATAAGGCTAATGTGTACAAAAACATTTTAACAACCGTTAACCTGGTGGTTAATAAAACTAACATGATTGATTAAGATAATCGTTATGCATTGTTCTGTGGTGCATACTATCAATGGTCAAAACAAACTTGGTGTCTTGGAACAATCCAACTGGTTCTGCCCTGTTTAACAAAACCATTTTGCAATGTGACTCTGTGATAATTTCTCATTGTCATTATAAAATTGGTTAATGCAATCTTACTGATTGTATTTCATCATATTCCTAGTCAATAATTTTCCAGATACATATGAACTCTGTGAAACAGTTCTTGTTTGTGAATCTGACAGTTGCTGTGAAGTGTTGATCATCTGTTCTCGGTCTGTCGTGTGGCAGGGCCAATACATACATAACAATGTGGACAATGTGTGTTCAGAAGTATCTTGTTCCACAGGTCTCTGATGATGTCTCTTCTTGACGATGCAGTCGGGAACATTCACTGGTCGTCGTTCATTCAGAGGGGGCCTACAGGAGGTCGCCGTCCGCTCCCTGTGTACCTTGTCAAGGGTCACCGGTAGCAGTCAACTATAGTGGTCTTTTCCTGCAGCCTATGTTGTTCTCCACCACCATCACATGTCTGCCACTGTGCTCACGCTTGACCTTTATCAGGCCTTGAGGCATGGCGGTCTTGAACGTGCTGTGTGGTGGTTGGTCCCCCGCTCCCCGTCATCGCGGTACCAGAGGGGCGAGGGTTTGCTGGTGTAGTGGCCTGTCTGTAGGACGCTCTCTCTCACACGGATGGCAATCTTGTCATCGGAATCCATCTTGATGGTCAGGGCTCTGGTTCCCTTCTGTAGATGGTCTGCCGCGGGCTGCCGGGGTGAGGCTGCATGTCGTCCTTTCTGTCTATGCTCCCCTTCCTTTGGGGACGTCTGTGTTGTGTGGGCTGGTGGTTCTCCCACGGTTGTTGTCGTCGTCTCTGGTTGTGTCCGCAGCTCCTTGGCGGCGTCCCTGGTGGTTCCATGCTGTCGTGGGTCGCTCAGGTCACTGGGTTGTGTTCCTCTCTGTCTGGTCCTGCCGTCGTTCGTGGTTCAGGTCACGCGTCGTCTCACTCGTCCTGTCCTCTCACCAATTCGTGATCTGAGGGTGATAAACACTGCCTTAGAAAACTCCTCACATAAATGATTCAACGTCTTTCTGCTAAAGTGGAAAATCATTTTGGGATTAATTCAATTCATTGTAAATAAAATCACTTAATTGACAATAGGAAATGCAAGCCAATTGCATTAGCAGTGATTCCTTACGTCAAGAAGGTCACATTCACTACAATTTTATCAGATTTTGTATCTAACTAGATCTTAAAGCATTAGGCTTTAAATAAAATTTGTAAATGAATGGCCAAAGTCTTGAATCAGATAAAATAGCTCCTTGTCTTCATATTCTGATGGTCTTAAATTGAAGTTGATCTTACCTCAGGCCGCGTACGATGGTGTGCTTCTTCAAGATACTTACCTCGCCATGACTTCTCGGTTGTTCTTCACATCTCAGTGTGGCTCATCATAGCATAGCATGGGGAAAAAAACATAAAATCTAGACAGCCAGTTAATTTTGCATGAAAAACAATCATTCGTTTTGTCATCTAACCCTAACTAACCTTACTGTCATGCATTTGTCCTAATAAACTAACCTACACTGTAGCACTCAACACTTTGATGACCATTGTTACTCAGCTGATAGAGTTGTGCTCTTTTTGATGTCCTGTCATACAGTGTCAGCTAAATGATCAATGTACGTGTATACCTTGTACATTTAGATAATTGTGTTTCAATTTTGTGGTTGATATTTTGCAGTCATGGAAATGTATTAGTTGTTAAAAGAATAGTCTAAGGAATAGTCATGCATGTTATTGGTTATAAACAGAGAATAGAAGGAGGGGATTGTAAGTAGTTGTTTTCATCATTAATCTTTCATCTCGGGCACTTCTCTAATTCATGTGCCTCTTGAAAAGAGATGATGAAAACGACTGGTTAGTTATTGTTAGTATGGGAGTTAGGTAGATTTTCATAACTGCAAATTCATCACCGGTGTCTAATTCATGTTAATTAAGTGGTTCTCTGTTGCCATCCACCGCCAGGTGAGTTCATCAAGTCTGTGGTCACGAGTGTAGGCATTTGCATTGCTTTGTCTCCCAAGTGTAAATCTGCATCTAAAGCGATACTTCCTACTATACTAAGTGGAGATACTAAGTTGAGTCTCTATAGGTGTGGTCAGACTGGCTATTTGCATTGTCTTTCAACTCAAACATCGTCCTCAGCTGGTTTGCGTGTTCAAATGTAGATTACTTTGGGGTCTCAATTTAAATGATTGTAGCTGGTCTCACTTTGTGTCTTGTCTGTGTTCAGATGCAAATCACTGGAGTTTCAACTTTTGTGATACAATGTGTTTACACCCATTCTGCATCTTGACCCAGAGCCAGATCTCTTGGTTGTCTGTAAATACAAACACATGTTAATTTCCCACTCTTTTCTTTTATTCTGGGTGAATCCGGTGTAGTCATGCACTGTTTTGCATCTCGCCTCAGAGCCAGATCTGTAAATACAAACACATGTTAATTTTCCACTCTTTTCTAAGACCATCTGAGTGGGTTCTCCTTGATTGTCTGTGAGCTTAACAAAACATCAGCTATTTCTCATCCATCCTGTCCTAGGATGTAATGATAGTGTTATCATTTATCAATCATATCGCATATGTACACAAGCATCATATGAATGTGGAACCACACATTTTGAATCATGTTTAAAATGTCTTACAATGGAAAGGGCTAGTTATCTTTCATTGGTTCTTTAGATAAACACATTAACTCAAGTGAATATAACCTAAACATCTTACTTTTAAACATAATCTATGTTGTTTGTGTTCCAAGTTTTCAACATTGAAAGCTTATAAAGTCTAATCTAACGCTGTTTATGTGGACTACAATTCCTGTACTGCCATATACTGGGAACCGGAAGTGTTTGTTTAGCTCCCATGGTCAGTATGCCCGGTACGCCCACAGATGTATTATAATTCTGAAACAGACATTGTAATTAGCTTTATGTGACTTATAATGTGTAAATTAAAGCACATAAACACTCAAGTGATCTGAGATAGTTGTAATTTACTGTAACTGAGATGATAGTTGTGTATGTACAGTTAGATGTAGCAGTACTGACTATCTGTATGTCATGTATGTCATAATATGTCCTGATAAATTGAAAATGGGGGACCCTGATGTAAACAAGACTAAAGTCTCTCTCTGGTCTGCATCCCCTTAACAATTGTGTGTTGAGCTGTGCTGTATTGTACCTATTCTGCAATCTGTTAATAAAGTTTTCAATCAATCAATCAAAGCATCTATATTTATGATTTTCATACTCACCGGGGAAAGCTGTTTGTGTTGACGTCGGTTCCTGAGGTTGTAGCACGTTACGTGTCGTTAATGCAATGTTCGGTTCGTTTCTCCGGTGGTCTGGGATAATGTAATCCTGGAAACACTCTTCTGCATCTCGCCACCGCAACTCAACACTTTCCAATAGCAGCGCGCACATACATATACAAATAAAACATATACTACACGTGGATTTCATATACCTTCGGCCTTGGGCATATTAAACTTTACGTTCGCTTATGGATAGTTTAATATAAAATAATAACTTCACGGCGCGCATAGCGTGACGTCATCGCTCCATGCGACGTTCGTGCGTTCTCATTCGCCTCGGAAATAACGCTTTGCAATTCATACAGTATTTTTTTCACGAGCTCTCAATAGCCTGGAATTCCTAAACCAGCGTTTTGTTACCGAATGAACGCGCCTGTGCATATGTGAAACGTAAACAAACTGAAACGATAAAACTATACTTCCCCAAATGGTTGCTCCCGTGGGCCGGTTCCGGAAATTACTATCCTAATATGTCGCGTGAACTGCACTTCAATGTTATTACCTGAACTTCAATGTTATTCTCTATATAACGGTAATAGTCTCTCAATGCTCGGCGCACGCAAATACAAACGAGACTTTAAACAGACAAAACAACAATAATACATATAAGTTAACGTGCGTGTATATCTGACTGTATTGGATCGCTGTACGTTTAGTCGGCCAACATCTGTTGCGACAAGGCATTTATCCCTTGATATATAACTACACATCGTTATTAAAATCATAACGACCGAACCTGACTTCGAAATTTACCAGCGATATATTAGATTATATATACCTTTTAATCATACTCTCGGCCTCTTAACCCGCGACTAACGTCCTGTTTAATGTACTTTCCGCGACTGATGTCCCGTTTAATGTACATTTACGTACTCCCGGGACATCGCGTAATCATGTACTAACTAGGACATCGCGTGATCATCTTCCCGCTATCTGTATTGATCAATTGGTTAATTTAATCCAAAATACATCGTTTTCAGGAATGGAAGAGATTGTGAGCTTAGTTTGAGGTTGAAACAATGAATATTATGACGCTACTCTGGTAATTTCTAATTATGATTCCATCAGCTTCTCGGTCCTACTTCCCGCCTCTTTGCAAAGGAATCACAGAACGTTTTTAACAGAGTAGCGTTTTCAAGGATATCACATCATAATAAGCTCACGTATCTTCTTTTGTTGCCTATATTTTTTAGTCTGCATCAGCTAGACTAGGGGTAGCAATCCATCAACCTGTACTGTGTGCCTTAGCTTTTGGTCGGCTCCGACTCGACCTGGAATAGCACTTCAACCTTTGTGCCTAAACTTTTGGGACTAGCACATATAACCCATCCTTTCAGAACCGCCTGATAAGGACCCAGGTGCACGCGCGCCCTGGTAACGATTCTCAATACAGATCAGATATATTAATGCACATTATTCCTACTCAGCCATGATCTCAATATTTGACAACATTCTGTAATATTCACCTGGCACAGAGAAAAGCGGGAAGGTTTCAATTCCTTTCCATACATTTTTGGTCGACCAGTCTATATACTCACTTTTCTCTGTATAGATGAAACGATACAGCATGCCGGGAGGACGCAAAAAGTCCGTCACAAGTTCGTAGACGCCAATTGTGGGATATTTGTAGATATCCTGATGAAGAATGTGCTCAGTCAACCGAGGCTTGGATAATAACAAGGGTTTATTAACCAAACAGATAGAATACATAGAGAGAATGGCTGAGGCTCTCGCCCCAGGTGATCAGCTGAAATTACCCAGGTAAGAAGCCCTGATTGTGGTCGGGAGGAGCCCTTTATAGTTCAACAAAGGGGGTGTGTGGTCCCATTTGATAGGTCAGATGGGGGGGAGGGGGTACAGGTTTGGGGACACAGGGGAGGGGGGTGATTCCACAGAGAGGGGGGGGGGCACAGGTAAGGGGAACATATTTACATGAGGACATATTATACCACACCAGCAAAGGCAGCCCCCCCCCCCCCCCTACTCAACGCCAACCCAAACATCGGACAACATTTTTTTTGTAAATATTGGTAATGTAGAAAAAGTGCAGTACCAAGAGTACCTCAATATGCACATACACTTATACACAAGACTTTCTGTAAATATTATATTTTATTTGATCTTACTACTACTTATTGTTACCATTCTTGTATTCATTGTTGTTTCTTAATTGTGCACTGTTGAGTCTGAGCTCAAAACACTAAAATGGTATTACCTGCAATGCCCCTGTATTGTTGTGTATTTGACAAATAAAGAACTTGAACTTGACTGCATTACAGATTCTACCTTTGGGGTTGACGTTGTCATATCCAACTTAAAAGCACTCACGTTTTCTTTTATCTTTTCGATTAGCTCAGCGACGCTGCATGCTATAGCTGCTCACTTTTCTTGTTAGCAACCTTACCATCGTTGCTTTCCAAAGAGCCGCCAGGTGTGATCCTACTGTCCTTTTGGAGACTTCATAAAACGAATACATCCAACTGTGAATGTCTTCTGGGATAAACAAATTCTCAGAGTCTCATGTTGACTCTATTATCCATATCGATCTGCTCAACAACAAGCAACATGGCCTTTGATTTGTCGACAGACTTAACCAATACATCATGGGATACATATTGCCCTCAGTATAGGCTTCAGCTGCCCCTAACAGCAACAACAACAGCAGCTGCTTTCAACATGGACATGGATAAATTGGGAGCATGTCTATGTTCCCCGGGTGAGTCCTATGTTCCCCGGGTTCTATGTTCCCCGCTTTGATTGATTGATTGATTAAAAATGTTTGACCACCAGCCCTGATTCCAAACTCTAACCTTAACCAGTTCGAAAGAGGGCCTAAGCTTAACCGTTCGAAACAAGGCGGACATTAATAATGAATAAAATAATATAAATTTATAAAATGTTCAATCTATTAATCAATCAAAGCAGGGAACATAGAACCTGGGGAACATAGGACCCGGGGAACATAGGGAACGTTTATTTAGTCTGATTGCATGCAACACAACCAATAATGAATATGGATAACTTAATACCTGTATCACTGTACATATTAATACCACAACTCTGTACATACATCTGATTAGCACTATTACTCAGTAGTACTAATTCATATATTTTATACCCAGTTTAATCACCTGTACATTGGATATTACTATTGCACTTTATTTGCATTCTGGTTGGACGCCAAACTTATTTTCGTTGTGCTGTACTTGTGACAATATATTTGAATCGAATTGATTGATTGATTGATTGAAAACTTTATTAACAGATTGCAGAATGGGTACAATACAGTACAGCTCAATACACACAATTGTTAAGGGGATGCAGACCAGAGAAAGACTTTCATCTTGTTTACATCAGGGTCCCCCATTTTCAATTCATCAGGACATATATGACATACATGACATACAGATAGTCAGTACTGCTACATCTATACATTTATGACATACCAGATTTGCAAATACAGTACTGTTTGTGATACAGAAGGAGTCAGGAAAGGGGAGTATATACATTTGACGTAGAAACTGTACATTGGAGGAGGTTGGGTGGGGGGGGGTTGGGTACACTGGGATATTGACAACCATACTGGGTAATCTACATTGGAGGTGGTTGGGGGGGGGGGGGGCACACTGTATAAACAAGCAAAACTGTACATTGGGGGGGGGGGAGACACTGTACAAACAAACAAAATTGTACATTGGACTATTGACAAAACCATACTAGGTAAATGACTGTACATTGGAGGGGGTTGGGTTAGGATATTTACAGGGGCCAGTGTTGAATTGCAGTCTCCCGTAGGTGTCCCTTGAGAGAGGTTTTGAAAGTGGGTAGTGATCCACATTCCTTTACAGCTTTGGGTAGGGCGTTCCACATTGATGTGGCATAATTGCTAAACGTGTTTAGTCCCTTATTTGAGACGAATCTGGGTTTAACATGATTTGTGGCGCTCCCTCTGGTGTTGTGATCGTGGTATTCACTGACCTTTGGGAAGTATTTTGACATGTACATGGGTACCTTGGTCGTGTAGTGTATCTTGTAGACCAGGCCCATTGCAAGTTGCTGTACTCTGTCGTCTACTCTAAGCCATCCTAGGTTGTCAAAGTGGGCAGGGGTGAGGTGGGTTCTAGGAGTAAGGTCAAGCAGTAGTCTGACCAGTTTGTTTTGAGATGTTTGTAATTTTGTTTTTAGCGCCTTTGAGGTGCTTTGGTACCATGAGGTGCAAGCATAGTCGTAGTACCCCTGAATGAGTGCTCCTGCCAGAGTCTTCAGGGTATTCTTGTTTACCAGAGAGGAGATCCGGTACAAGAATCGAGTTCGTTGGTTGACTTTTTTTATTACATTGGATGCCATTTTGTCACAGGAGAGATTAGCCTCTAGGATGGAACCCAGGTAGGTAATTTCATCTTTCCTTGTGACAATATTGTCACCCACTGTAACTGAGAAGCCGTCGGTCTTGCTGAGTTTGTTATTTGAACCGAAGAGAATGGACTCTGTTTTGCCCATGTGTAATGATAGTTTGTTATCAGCGAGCCATATGCAGATTCTGCCTAGTTCCGAGCTGAGGGTTTTTTCAACCTGTAACTTGTTCTTGTCAGAGACCAGCACGGCTGAGTCGTCCGCAAACAGGAACAAGTTGCAGTCACAAGCTGACGACATGTCATTTATGTCCGTCGGTTATTGCACTTTTTAATTACTGAATAGAGAGCCTATTAGGATGCTAGATCCTAATGTGAAACACTATGCTTATGGCAGATCAATCAGCATGGATTGTCTGTAAACTTTAATACATGGCAGTTTGGTTTGTTAGAACAGACTGTAATCTTATGCTTATGGCAGATCAATCAGCATGGATTGTCTGTAAACTTTAATACATGGCAGTTTGGTTTGTTAGAACAGACTGTAATCTTCACTTGCTTATGGCAGATCAATCAGCATGGATTGTCTGTAAACTTTCACTTGCTTATGGCAGATCAATCAGCATGGATTGTCTGTCAACTTTATGCATTGTTGTCACTTGCCATATCTTACTATGCTCGCTCATGCCTGTATTTTTTATATCCGTTCTATTTTATAATTTTTATTTTATTTTATTTTATTTTTATTTTACTATTTTTAAACTGAATCATTTTAAACTATTTTTACTATTTGTGTTACTGAAAACTGTAAGCGGAGAGCCTATTGGGATGCTAGATCCTAATGTGAAACACTGTGATTCTACCTGTCTATCTTTTTATGCTCGCTTATGCCTGTATTTTTTACTGTTGTGAAGCACTTTGAACTGCAACCTCTGTATGAAAAGTGCTATACAAATAAAGTTATTATTATTATTTGCATAAATTAGGAACAGTAGCGGTCCTAGTATGCTTTCTTGTGGAACACCACAACTCACTGTGAGGGGGGGGGATAGGGTACCGTTTACCTCCACCATCTGTTCCCTCCCCTCAAGGTAGGATTGCATCCAGCTCACTGATAGACTATCAAAACCAATTGCTTTTAGCTTGTCAATCAGAATGGAGTGATTGACCGTGTCAAAGGCCTCTTGTAGGTCCAGCATGACCATGCCGCAGTATTTGCCTGCGTCCACCTCTTGTTTGATGTGGTCATTCAAATAGAGAAGGCATGTGTCAGTGGAGTGGGATGTTCTGAAGCCAGATTGGAATTCGTAGATTAGATTTTTTTCCGCTAGGTACTTTTCGACCTGTTCGTAGACTATTTTTTCCATGACTTTCGAGATGGAGGTGAGAATAGAAACAGGGCGGTAGTTGCCTGGGTCTAATTTGCTGCCCTTTTTGTGCAGAATATATTCGAATCGAATATAATATAATCATTAATTGTACTTTTCTTTTTCAACAGAAATTCGAATCTTGTTTTGTTGAATCGTGTCTCTCCTCTTTTGGCACCTCCTGGTAAGTAATCAGCGTAACCAGCGCTGCATGCGTCGTGTCTCATTAAGCTTTGAGAATTGAGCACTCTGCCGCTTCCAGGCCCACCGAGACCCGCGTCCAGACGGGCAGGGATCCCGTTGCGGCAGCGCAGCCAAGCCGCCCTCCTCCACCGCTTCCCCCGGACCTACGGGAGTCGGGAGGGACTCCTCTTTCCTCCCTAAACGACTAAACCGCCACCTGCTCCAGCTCCACGCTCCCCGCCCCTCGTCCTCCTCCGCGCCTCTTGGACCACCGGTGAAGGGCAGACAACCACGCTCGCTCCTCCAGGACCGTTGACCCGCGGCAGCTCCCGTTCAAAACGCTCTCCATCCATTTCCTGACGGCCGCCACCTGCTCTTCCTCCCGCGCGAGGGAGGGGCGGAGTGTGGGGGGAATGAGAATGAGTTGTCACTGTCACAGGGGGCAGGAGCGTGTGTGTGTGGGGGGGGGGGGGGAGCTCAGTGTTACCTGGTGGCCCCGGGGTTCCAGATGTCATTCCTTTTAATGACATGATTATGCCTCTTATGACTCCCCTTGGCCCCGATTCTGTCCAAGAAGCTATGAATGCAGTATGTTCATGCATAATATGTATATAAACAACATGACACACACACACACACACATGCACATACACACATTATATTGCCTATATTTATTGTACCATATAATACAACCGATAGGGCATACTGCACCTTTGTTTACCCTGTTTATTTTTCTCATATATCTTTATATTCACATCTAATTTTACTGCTTATATTTATGGCGTTCTACTATTACCCTGCCCATACCGGTATAACCTAATAAAGGAATATCTTATCTTATCTTATCTTATAAACACACACGCACATGAGCACACAAAAACACACATGCACATGAGCACACATAAACACACATGCACATGAGCACACATAAACACACATGCACACACTATAAATTAAACACACATGCGCACACATGTGCATGAGCACACATACACATGCATACACACACACACATATAAACACACATGCGCATAAGCACACACATATACACTTAGCTAGCCTCCGTGCACATGATTACACAAAGCCTACAGTATGTAAGCACATCACGTTTGCCATTTGCAATGATACAGAAATGATCCAACGGAGAGGTAATTTATTAACGGCTCAGGTTACTAAATCTAAACTTTCCACTTGCCGTCCAAAAATATGAGCAAAACACAGCACAAAATAAATCACATGACGCTCACACGCACTGTAAAAAATACTGTTTTTCTAAACAAAAATGTTGTATTAGAGAGAAGAGATAATCAATCAAAAGCCAAACTGGGCAGTCTTTTTTCCCCCTGAAACAGCGGAGCCGTGTGCCATCTGGCGAAGTCACTTCCTGGTCATTAACAATGCCCAGCGCCTCTGGCTGCTTCCAGAGCACGTACGGGTACGGACAGGTGTGTTCCCCCACTTTGTACGCTGCACTCCAACAGGCCCGCGGCGCCACGTCACAGGAGACGTTGCATATAGCATCTGATTTGGAGAAGGACCATCGACGCATTCCAAAGAGCCATAGAACGGAGAGAGAGAGAGGGGGAGAGATGGGGGGAGAGAGAGATGGACAGAGAGAGAGAGAGAGAGAGAGAGAGAGAGAGAGAGAGAGAGAGAGAGAGAGAGAGAGAGAGAGAGAGAGAGAGAGAGAGAGGGAGGGAGGAAGAGAAGGACAGAAAGGGAGAGAGAGAGAAGGGGAGAGAGACAGAGGGAGTGAGACATAGTCTAGGTTGAGCAGGAGATATTGAGGGAGATAAGTCAATGAGAGAAAGAAAGATGAGGGCAGAGAGGGAGAGTCCCTCACTTTTCACTGCCGAGCTGAACTTGAACACACACGCACGCGCCCCTAACGCCGCACACTGTGAGGAATCATTGCAATGCCCGTTGTGTCTGACGAGGCCAGGGGTTTTCGGTGGGGGATGTGCGATGGCGACAAAGGCAGTTCCCTTTCTCTAACGGGGCTAATTGCGGTTCAGAGACATCTAACGCGTGATAGATGAGGGAAGGCGAGGCCCTCTAGCCCCGCGCGCGGCATCGCTGGCGTGAGATCACAAGCATTAATAGCAGCGGACGCCTCACTCTCCGGGCATGAAAGACATCTGTTGCCAGCAGGTTACCCGGCTTTATCATTACCGGCTAGGACCCACCGACGCTTTCCTGGCATGACGACTTAAAGCGATATGTATGTATGCGGGCTAATCCAAGCTGTCTCCATCATCCCTGTTTGCAGGTGACAAATGGGCGCGCCACGCAGAGCGCCAGATGGCGGAGCTGGATCATCCATCAGAGGGAAGAGACATCTGACGGATGGGTTCTCCAGAGTAAATAGTCTCCGACTAAGAACCACACCGAGAGGAAATATGCTCACAAATGAGCACTTTTGTGTCGACATTAAGCGCAGAAGGAAAAGCAAACGCGGACTGCATGCGGGTTGTCTTGGATTTTTAAATTGATTTTGATGAATATACCTATGTACAGCACCGACAGGCATATACCATGTTTATATAGGCAACCATATGGGAGCCGTCCATATAGGTAGATTTAGGCCCATAGGCGTAGATTTAGGGGAGAGGGGTTGCAGGGGACAATATTGAGAAGAGGTAAGTTTGTCCCCCTCAAAACATATAGCTAATATGAAAGACAACCCCCTTCCCAAAAGAGGTAAAGAATAAGAGGGTCAAAACATTTATATATCCTTCTTACCTGCAACTATATATTAACCAACGAGTTCAGACACCCCTACAGGAGCGTACCATCTCAACCTTGCAGACGTGCCTCTCAGACGTACACCAGAATGTGTCCTAAGCTACTCTGCCTATACATACTACTATCTACTATGTACTATGCTACTATGCCTATACTACTATCTACTATGTCTATAATACTACTATCTACTATGCCTATACTACTATCTACTATGTACTATGCTACTATGCCTATACTACTATCTGCTATGTCTATACTATTGACTATGTACTGTGCTACTATACCTATACTGCTACATAATATGTACTATGCTACTATGTCTATACTACTATCTACTATGCCTATACTACTATCTACTATGTACTATGCTACTATGCCTATACTACTATGTACTATGCCTATACTACTATCTACTATGTACTGTGCTACTATACCTATACTACTACCTAATGTACTATGCTACTATGTCTATTCTACTATCTACTATGCTACTATGCCAATACTACTATCTACTATGCTACTATGCCAATACTACTATGTACTATGCTACTATGTCTATTTTACTATCTACTATGCTACTATGCCAATACTACTATCTACTATGCTACTATGCCAATACTACTATGTACTATGCTACTATGTCTATACTACTATCTACTATGTACTATGCATATACCGCTACCTAATATATACTATGCTACTATGTCTATACTACTATCATGTACTATGCTACTATGCCTATACTACTACCTACTATGTACTATGCTACTATGTCTATACTACTATCTACAATGCTAACATGTCTATACTACTATGCACTCAGAGTGTAGCACTGAAGTTTGACACTGCTAGACGAACAATACCACCTACCCTTAGCCGCCAGAGGTGTACCGTTCCTGCCGACTTGTTGTACACAATCTGTGAGTCGCTTTGGATAAAAGCGCCAGCTAAATGACTAAATGTAAAATGTAAGAGTATAGCGCCATCGCGTAGCGACGTGTTCAGGGCTTGACATGAACTTTTTTGGCTCACCAGCCACTGTGGCTAGTGGTTTTCCAAAGTCACTAGCCACTCAGTATTTTCACCAGCCAAAAATCACACACACACACACACACACACACACACACTCTATCCAAATATCCAGTAAGTTTTTATAATGTAAAGTTTGGCTACTTGAGACAGAGAGAGAGAGAGAGAGAGAGAGAGAGAGAGAGAGAGAGAGAGAGAGAGAGAGAGAGAGAGAGAGAGACTCTCATTATGCGTGACGCAAGTAAGCGCACACTGTGTTCCGAGAGAGAGTGAGAGAGAGAGAATGAGACTCTTCACTACGACTCATAGCGTGATGGCGCGACCCAGGTCAGTCGCCGTCGGTTTTGCTCCGCGAAGATTGTGCATACTTTTAGTTATTATGTTTATTTTTAATACCTTTTTTATGGAAACTACACTGGCGGGGACGTCATACGACCGCCAGTCACTTATAGACCTAAACTCTGGACTTAAAGAGGAGTTTAGAGACATTTTATGCCAAGATTGGCCATCAGAGATCATGCGGGACAGAGACAAAGAGAAGGGGGACAAAGACGGCGGCAGGACAAAGAAGAAACACAGGGGAAGGAGGAGCGGAAACAGAATAAGGCAAAAAAGCTCTGCTTACCGTCCGGCGATTCCATCCATTTTCCTGGCAAATGTACGTTCGCTGGAGAACAAGATGGGTGATCTACGGGCGAGGGTTCGATTCCAGCGAGAGGTGAGAGACTGTAACATCATGTGCTTCACGGA
Source organism: Notolepis coatsorum (assembly GCF_963971535.1). Lineage (NCBI taxonomy): Eukaryota > Metazoa > Chordata > Actinopteri > Aulopiformes > Paralepididae > Notolepis > Notolepis coatsorum. The sequence continues at coordinate 32,563,484 of NC_140176.1, read as the reverse complement.
GACATGGCTGAAACCAGCGACTCCGGATCACAGCGTCTCTCCTTCGGACTCCTTCACCGTCTTCCGAGCGGACCGTACAGAAGCCTCCGGGAAGGGCTCTGGAGGGGGTGTCTGTCTCCTCACAAACAATGGCTGGACTAGCCCAAAGGAGATTAAGATACTCTCCAGTTCATGCTCCCCGGATCTCGAACATCTTTCCATTCAAAGTCAACCATTTCATCTCCCCCGATAATCATGATGGCAGTATACATCCCTCCCCAAGCGAACACCGTCAGGGCCCTAGCGGAGCTACAGGGGAAGCTCAACATCCACCAGATTAAACATCCGGACGCAGCAATGGTCATAGCAGGCGACTTCAACAGGCGAATCTGAAGAAAGTGATGCCATCCTTTTTTCAGCACATCGCCTGCTCCACCAGGGGAGGAAATACGCTGGATCATTGCTACACCCCGTTCAGAGCCGGCTACAAGGCTGTACCGGCTCCGCCACTAGCGGGGGCTACAAGCACATCGGATCACGACTCCATTTTCCTATATCCGGCTTACAGGCAGAGATCACGTGACGCCGTCGTGTCACGTGAGGTAAAAAGATGGTCCGACCAATCAGAGGCCACGCTTCAGGGCGCTCTAGAGGACGTAGACTGGGGAATGTTCCAGGGAAGCGCCAGTGATGTCAGCGAAACCGTGGATGGACAGTACTATCAGAGCAGCTCTGAAAACTTGCACCACTGCTTACAACCTGGGCAGAGAGACAGGAAATATGGATGAGTACAAGGCAACAGTCTATACTCTGCGCAAGGCTGTTAAACTTGCTAAGAGGACATATGCTGATAAGATGGAGGCACAAATGGCACAGACTGACACAAGAGGCTTATGGCGGGGACTGTGGACGATAACTGACTACAAAGTCAGCGCCCCCTCAATGGGGAGCGCCAACGCCTCTCTCGCGGACCAACTCAACTCCTTCTACACACGGTTTGGTGCAAACAGTGGCGACACTAGCTCACCGGCTAACGACGTCACTGACGCGCCGGCTGTCGTGGAGGGGGGGGGGGGCATCCGCGGGGGGCGGGGGCACTCTCTCATTGACGGAACACAGTGTGAGAAGATCATTTATGCGGGTGAACACCAGGAAGGCTGCTGGCCCAGATGGGATAACAGGACGTATACTATAAGTCCTGTGCTAACCAGCTAGCCCCAGTGTTCACCACCATATTTAATCTATCCCTGGCTGAATCCGTGGTACCTGCCTGCTTCAAGGTGTCTACTATTATCCCGGTACCAAAGAAATCCTCCCCAACAGGTCTCAATGACTACAGACCAGTGGCACTCACCTCTGTGGCCATGACATGTTTTGAGAGGCTGGTTAAGGATTACATTTGTGCCTCCCTCCCCAGTGATATGGACCCTATGCAATTTGCATACAGGCCAAACAGGTCCACTGATGATGCGGTCTACCAAGTACTGCACAGCACCCTCTCTCACCTAGACTGCCAGAAGGGGGGCTATGTGAGACTGTTGTTCATTGACTACAGCTCAGCGTTCAACACCATAGTCCCCACCAGACTGGTGGACAAGCTGATCGAGCTGGGTCTGAGTTCCGCTCTGAGCGCCTGGATACTGGACTTTCTGAGTGAAAGGCCCCAGGCGGTCAGGGTGGGGGGTCAGACCTCCAACACCATCACCCTGAGTATCGGGTCCCCCCAGGGCTGGGTCCTGAGCCCCCTGCTGTATTCACTATACACACATGACTGTGTGGCCAAGTTCAGCTCCAACTCCATAGTGAAGTTTGCGGACGACACAGTGGTGGTGGGGCTGATCTCTGACTACCAGGAGGAGGTTGAGGTACAACAGCCTGCTCCTGAACATTGGTAAAACCAAGGAGCTGATCATGGATTTTAGGAGAAAACAGCAGGGGACACACACACCACTGAGGATAAACGGGGCTACCGTGGACAGGGTGAGCAGCTTCAAGTACCTGGGGGTCCACATCTCAGAGGATCTGACATGGACAACACACATAGACTCAGTCATAAAAAAGGCGAAGCAGCGCCTCTACCACCTGAGACAGTTAAGGAAGTTCAGAGTATCAGGGAAGATACTCCAGTCCTTCTACTCCGGAGCTGTAGAGCATCTTGACTGGAAACATCACTGCCTGGTATGGAAACAGCACGGCACAGGACAAGAAGGCCCTACAGAGAGTGGTACACTACCACCCCTGCAGGTCCTATAACAAGAGGTGCAAATCCAGAGCCTGCAGAATAATGAAAGACCCTCACCACCCCAACAACAGCCTGTTCAAGCTGCTGCGGTCAGGCAAACGTCTGCGAACACCAGCAACTAGGACAGAGAGATTTCGGCTCAGCTTCTTCCCCCAGGCCATCAGAGTCTTGAACACTGAACTCTCCACACACAAGCACAATGAGCACACACACAACACACACACTGTACACGCTCACACACTAGCAGTCACTTTAACATGAACACACACAGGGGCGTAGCTGTAGATTATGGGCCCCATGAAAGAATGTATTTCTAGGCCCCCTGTGGAAGCGAGCGTGCGTAACCGCCATTTATTTATTGATGAAAACGCATAATATGGTTTTTACCTATACATTCGGATCAGCAGTTCAGCACCTGCACTGTTGGTGGGTGAGCCTAGTAAAGGATGTCGCATTGCGTTCATCTTCAATGAATGGACCAATGCAATAGTCTATCAAAGCCCCCCCTCTCTCTATATATCTCACACACACACACACACACACACACACACACACACACACACACACACACACACACACACACACACACACACACACACACACACACACACACACACACACTTCAGAAACAAACATAGTACAATGAGAGCATCAATAATACACCTGAGTGATGTCTTGGGCCCTTGGAATCATCCTAAACCCCCCCCCCCCCAGCTACGCCCCTGAACACACACACTCATGCTGCACACGCTCACACTTTACAAAATGAAAGGTCACTTTAAAAAATAGTATAGTATAACTTGAGATTGTATAGCAGTGTACATAAAGACCCAGTGCCTCATCCGCAGCTAACAGTGTATTGCACTATCAAAGGACCTAGCATGTCTTAGCATGCTCTTGTAAAACTCATGTACATATACCTGATATGCCCTACTTTGATTACTTGTATTATTGCACAAATGTCGAATTCTCATCCTATTGGATTCTTATTATTGTATTATGCACAATCGTTGCGGGCAAGACCCCCCGCATTTCACTGTATATTTGTACGCCGTGACAAATAAAACTCTTGACTCGACTTGACTTGACTTGACTCTAAAATGGTGACGCTGCACGGTCTACCCGCCAAAGTGGCTGGTAAGAGTGACGGAGTTACACGCCACTGCCCAATTCTACCCGCATTTGGTGGGTGGCGGGTGTTAATGTCAAGCGCTGGTGACTCAGAGATCTAAACGTCAGTCCTTATAATAAAAAGATGCAATATGGCCCGTGTGCTCCAGTGCCTCCTTGGTGAAGCTACCCAGGGACTCCTTGCTGCTAGTCTGTCCTACTCTTTGAGCGCCAAGCTTCCTTCCTGGAGAGGCTGATGCGCTGGGGAAGCCTCCCTGGATATGATGAGTGAGTTGTTTTGGGGGCCTGGAGGTCCTTGGAGAGGACTCAATGATCATTTTAAACTGCTGATATTACTTTTCCCAGAAATAAATAACTCAAAGTTGTTTCAAACTGTTTAATTAGCATAGTTGTGAGTGAGAGTCGTTTGCCTTTTACGTATCTCTTGCACCTTGTGTATACTGTTAATTTATCACATATTTTATAACAGAGAGAGAGGGGGGGGAGATGGGGGAGAGAGGGAGACAGGGGAGAGAGAGAGGAAGAGAAGTACAGAAAGGGAGAGACAGAAGGAGTGTGAGACATAGTCTAGGTTGAGCAGGAGTATTGAGGGAGATAAGTCAATGAGAGAAAGAAAGATAAGGGCAGAGAGAGGGAGAGTCCCTGACTTTTCACTACTTTTATTATCTCGTATTTTTATATTCATTTTATCTTCAGATTTAATTGTATTGCTTATATTTCTGTCTTTCTACTATGTCCCTGCCCATACCTTTACCTCCCCCATGCTGCTACAACGCCCGAATTTACCCAAGGGGATCAATAATGAAATATCTTATCTTATCTTCAATATATTGTCGTCTGCCCTGTTGTTCTGACCAGGATTGTGTTCCTTTTCGCCTCCTTGTTGCACGCACACACACCGAGTCTGACCAGGCCAGGTCTATTAAAAAAGAAGAACCATGCTGATCTTCTAGGTCAGCGCACCACCGACGACTCAGAACCTGGTCACGCGAGCCGGGCTTTGCTCTCGCTGTCTTATCACTCCTATCGAGTGAAATTCCAATTGAGTTGTCTGTTGTTGTTGTTGTTTTTTATTCACCACCGCATGTTTACCAGAAAATAGCAACAGGTCTGAATTTTGGAACGACTGACAGGTATCAGGGGAAAACAACTGTGTGTAGTAGCCGCGCTGAGCCCCGGATGAGTGTGAGCAGACATCCCTGGAGCAGCGAGCGCTGGAGGCAGCGGAGCGAGCAGGATGAACTGTGTTTCACAGACGAGCGCAGAGACGCCGTGTCACACCCTGACAACTTGACGCTTTTCTGAGAAGAAAAAAACCCAAAGTTCTACCCTCGTGATTTTTTCTTTTTGCCAAAATAAACATTTGGAAGAAAGAAAAAAACGACTAAATAAATAAGAAAAAAATAAAGAGGGGGGGGGTGGTAGAACTCGGAGGCGAGAGATGAGGCCTCTCATGATGGAGGCATCTCCCTATGACATACCAGCAGCGTGTGCTATGAATAAATCATATGAGTCAGGGCGTGGAGAGAGAGAGAGAGAGAGAGAGAGAGAGAGAGAGAGAGAGAGAGAGAGAGAGAGAGAGAGAGAGAGAGAGAGAGAATAAATAGTTGTGCGTTTTCACCTCAGATGCCTGGTGAGGGCCTGTCAAGACGTCAGCGGTTAACAAGACCTTCCTCCTCCTCATGCAGACCACTTCTGCTTCTATACTTCTTATGATACATTTATTTGTTCAAATCTGGATTGTTGTTTTTTGGTTTTCTTAATCAATGGCCAATAGACCTCTGTCCTCTCACTATAGACCTCTCACTATATACCTCTCATTATAGACCTCTCACTATAGACCTCTCATTATAGGCCTCTCACTATAAACCTCTCACTATAGACCTCTCATTATAGACCTCTCATTATAGACCTCTCACTATAGACCTCTCATTATAGACCTCTCACTATAGACCTCTCACTATAAACCTCTCACTATAGACCTCTCTATAGACCTCTCACTATAGATATAGATCACCACCCTCTGCAGTGCTTTCCGGTCTGAGGCTGTGCAGTTGCCGTACCAGAATGTGATGCCGTTGGTGAGGATGCTTTCTATGGCACACCAGTATAAGTTCACCAGCATCTGAGGGGACTGATGGGCTTTCCTCAGTCTCCTCTGGAAGAAGAGGTGCTGGTGACGAGACTATAGCAGGTAGTCTCTATAGACCTCTCACTATAGACCTCTCAATATAGACCTCTCACTATAGACCTCTCTGTAGACCTCTCACTATAGACCTCTCACCGTCACCATATACCTCTCACTATAGACCTCTCAATATAGACCTCTCACTATAGACCTCTCTATAAACCTCTCACTATAGACCTCTCACTACAGACCTCTATAGACATCTCACCATAGACCTCTCTATAGACCTCATAGACCTCTCACTATAGACCTCTCACAGTCTACGGTTGAGGAGCCTGGAAAAACAAACATCTCACGTTTTTCTGAATGTATGTACATTTAAAAAAGCTGTGACAATAAAATAATCTGAATCTGAACTACCTATCATTCTAATATGTCTATACTACTATGCACTCAGAGTGCAACACTCAATTTTGATCCTATTTGACAAACAATGCCACTGACCCTTAGCTGCCGATGTACCCTTCCTGCTGACTTTTGGATAAAAGCATCAGCTAAATGACTAAATGTAAATGTAATGATGGGAGCTTTGTGACTACTGTAAAGCAGGTATTGCATGAGTGTGATGTTTCTCCACTGATGTCATCGACAAATTAATAAAATTAACATATCAAATCACTATAATTTTCTCCCGGTATAAATATTCACATCTGACATAAATGTGTTTGTCGATAGAGCCTTTTTCTTTCTGTATCACTTTACATATTAATAATTAATACTACAACTCTGTACATCTGATTACGGAAGTAATTACGACAGTAGTACTAATTTATATATTTTATACCCAGTTTAATCACCTGTACATTGTATATTACTATTGCACTTTACTGTTATATTTGCACTCTGGTTGGATGACACACTTCTTTTCGTTGTACTGTACTTTTTACATACAGTACAGTACAATAACGGCAATAAATTTGAATCTAATCAAATCGAATCTTGAAAGCTGCATGGTTTTCATTCAGACTATTCCCTGGATCAGTGCCCTGGAGTTTCTCCCCAAAAAAGACTCTGTTTGGTCTCAGGAAAAGGGGAGTTTCGACATCATCGTTTAACAGTATAAGGCTCTATATACTGTACATAAACATGTTCTTAAAAGAATAACGCTCATCTAATGCTCATTTCGGTTGGACTTTGGAAACACCCCAACATGCTCTTGCAGTATATTCTCAATCTCAACTAAATCTATCTTTGTTATTTCAGCTACTAAACTGTAAACTAGGATGTATATCCTATATTTCAAAAGTCTAGACAACCTTTAAGTTCAAGGTAAGGGGAAGTGTCCAAAGCACTGATTTAATGTCACAGGCGTTATCAGAAATGATCCTCCCTAAGAGAGAATCTTCATTATTTTGGTTCAGTTGATCTGATAAAGAAGTGTCAAGGCCCTAAAAGGAGTTGTTAAGGCATGAATTATTTAAGCTGGATGTATACGTAATTTTTACTATAAAGGGATAATCTGTTTAAATGTCTATTCAATAAAGTTGTTGAAAACGCATGAACGGACTCCTGGACGATTCTTCTCTCCATTTTCTTTAAAAATAAACTACACTCTTTACTGTGTGCTTTAAGTAACTGAGCGTTCACGGTGAGAATGCTCATCGTGAGCACTGAGTGCTTTTTTGAATCACTTAACATTCTGCTCTATCTGAGAGCCGAGCGACTGCCATCTGGCATGGAAAATGGCGACGAGAAAGGTGGTACTCTGCGCTTTAAAAAAAATGTTGGTTGAGGAAGCGGCGACCGAAGATGACATGGTCAGTGTAGAGCACATCGCAGCGGCTCAGGAGGTAGAGTGGTCGTCTGGTAGTCAGAAGGTTCCCGGTTCGATTCCCGCTCCTCCCGGGCAGCGTGTCAATGTGTCCTTGAGCAAGACACTTAACCCCGGGCCCTAACTGCTCCCGATGAGCAGGTTGGCACCTTGCATGGTCGCCTCCGCCATTGGTGTGAGTGAATGGGTCAAATGTGAGGAACAAAATGTTTTACCTAAGCAGTAACTAAGTTAGCAAAACTTTATTATAATTGACCTTTTGACAAGATGTGTTTTTGAATCAAACCATAAACAATGTGGCCTGTTAGATCCTAATGTGAATTTTATGTGATTTTATGTCTGCACTTTATGTGCTCATTTTATGCCCATCGTTTTTCTGTTGTGAAGCACTTTGAGCTGCAGTTTCTGTATGAAAGGTGCTATACAAATGAAGTTTATTATTATTATTATTATTGGATAACCATAACATTATAGAGACCACTGAAATAAAAGAGATTCAGAATATAGTTTTTATTTATAATTTATAATCGGCAGATACAAAAAACTTCTTGAACTGTATCCAAAATGTGCAATAAATCACTGTTGATTCTTTCCAAAAAGAAAAAAAAAAGAAAAAAAAGAGATAGAAAAAAAGACAAACAAAATCTACTTTGGAAAAATTTACAGTCAACAACTAAATGTAAACTGGAGTGAGGAGTAATTCTAGGACTTCCTAATAGGCTAAAACTCACTAACTAATGATGACTAATGGTGACATTTTCTTTACGGACTACAGTCATTTACAAATTGCAAATCTACGTTGTACTCCCAAGATGATAAGCAAAGTCATTATGTGTACATACATCTAAAAATGGTGACATTCTATCTCCCCCGTTGTTAAAATACGAGGGAAAAGGCGATCATAACCATTAAGCAGCACAAATGTGTATAACACATTAAAAAATGAAATAAAACGTTTTTTTTTCTTTTCAAATTGTACCAAAGACGTTCATGTGTGAGGATAAACAAAAAAAGGGGGGGTATGGGGACATATCATTGTAAACAATTGCCTTCATTTGCAGAGATGCTGATAAAATAAAATAAAAACAAAATAAAAACAGTGGCGCTTGTTAAGTGCTAAACAGCCGTCATGATGCTAAATGCTTCAGCAGTTTAAACAAGCATAGACCTCTAGATTCACACACGCACGCACACACACTGAAGGCAATAATGTTAAACGATAATGAACTGAATTAATCCCAGGCTACTGAAGTCTTTTAGAAAAATCACAGCGGAGAAACCGTTTATCTTGTGTTTTTTTTTTAAAGACAAAAATCGTCTCCCGCTCGTCTGGATCTGACGAGATATAACTATATAAACCAGAAAATACTATTGAAAAAGGTACACTGTATTATCAAGACTAAACAATGATTTTCACATTTAAACAAAAAAAAAAAAGAGAAAAACAAACCTAAAATCGCTTCAATTTTATATCCACATTCTAGCCGTGATCCCATTCCGTGAAAGCCGCCCCCACCCCAAAAAGAAATTGACAATAACAACAGAGGCCAAGATATGATGCTGGTGCCTTAACCCTTTGCATCCCATAGACACGTCGAAAACACAAAAATGTGATATCAATTCAATCTAAAACAGTTGAACGTGAACATATAAACGGTAAATGTGCACCCGGGTGCGTAAGTTGGATTGTTGTGACATAATTTCCTCCCCAACACTGCCATCTGAGGGACGACGACCAAGCGACTTTAAGGAGAAGACGAGAGTTGAAGCACGTCGGTGGTGAAGATTCAAGTGCGACAAAACCATTTCTCCAATCGAGTTTAAGCGAGTGTTCAATGTGGTTGTCATGGTTACGCAGTATACGCACCATGCATTGCTTTCCGCGATTGGTCCGTGAGCAGGTAAAAAAGAACGGGTCAACTCAAAACACACGTTCGTTCCTATTCCCGTCCTTGATCGTTTCAATGCCGTAACGCGACTACATAAGAGGTATGTACTGTACGCCTTACTGGAAACCGCAGGCCAACATATCGTCTGTAAACGGACTAACAGTATGGATGAAAAGGGCGCTGCAGACAGAATTCTCATCCTGAAACCAATCGAGACTACGGTCTGTAGTTTAGCATCGCGCCAGATCTGTTTCTTTGTGTTTAGAGCGCGGGTCAGCGGCGGCTCTGGAATGGGTGTTTAATTGGTAGTGATTGTCGTTACCTAGCAACTGAAAACAGTTGAAACGGACTATATAACTCAACTCCTTTAAGTTGAGCTATATATTGTTCACGGTTTATTTTTTTCCTCATATTATATTCAGAGTTCATTATATTGTTTACACTGCATCTTCTCTCGTATTCAGATCACATTTTATTGCCTATATTTATGTCTTTTTCTACTACTACACTGCCCATACCTGTACCTCCCCTCCCCCCATGCTGCTATGACGCCCGAATTTCCCCAAGGGAAATTATCTTAAGTACAAGCAAGGTTTGATGTACAGACAACGCCGCCACCACGCCCCCCCCCCCCCCCCCCCCAAATGGCAGGTGTCACAAAATTATTCACAAAAAGAGCCTAACAAAAATACATTTCCTGCACATAGAATGTCCAGCTTGTGATCGTGAACACCAAAAAGAAGAAAAACAGATCCCTCTACACAGCCAAACACACAACCTAGATCCTTCATTCCTATACATTTCAAAGCAGTAAAATGTCTTTTAAAACATGCAACACCATTCAATTCAATGTTCCTTCTAACTTCTGCTGTGCTAGCCGTGGCAGCCTCCTCTGGACGACGACAGACCGCTAAAACTAAATCTACGTTCCTACCGACGTCGTCCGACAAAAACATTCTCCAAATACTTTCTTTAAATTTTTTGTTTAATTAAGGACACCAATGTCAAAAGAAGATGCTCCGACGTTAAATGTGAAAAACACAATTCCCTGTCGAAGTATCCGTATATAAAGCACTTGCGCAGCATACCGTGTGCTCTTCCCTTTGCTCCGAAACAAGCAGCCCGGCAGGCAGACTAGATAGTCTGTTGGGTGATACAGCTCTAAGGGGGGGGGGGGGGGCTGGACCATGTCGATAAGCGACGGTGATCGCTGACACTCTCCGACGTCACCGTACACCACCGTGGACAGCGGTGACGTCGTGTGACCGTGCTTAGACCTTTCTGTCATGCGCCAGACTGCCCGGCGTGACGCAGTAGAGGCTCTTTTAATCTATCCTGGCTTTTCCTAACGTCCCACGACCTAAGCTCCCGCTGTTTAAGGGATTCCTGTTGACCCAAGTCCGGCTCCTTACTGCCACGGAGAGGCTCTACGACTCAGAGAAGTCACCCCTTTTACGAGTAGAACCGGTTCGGCTACGAGTCCACATTCCTGGCGTCGAGGGTCATTTACATCGCTTTAATCCGCTACCATGAATGTAATAGAAATGTAGCCACTTCAGATCGTTCCTCTTTTAAACTTCAACAGACTAAGTATTCCTTTACCCTCGTGTCATTGAGCCGTCCCGTCCTGTAGACGATAACCGGATCACACGCACTTCACTCGACAGTCTTTAAAGCCTTCACTACATGCAGAGAAAAGCATCGTCGGTTTTACGACGTTGAGTTGTTAGGCCCGAGCTGTTTTTGCGACATTCCCAATACATTTTAACGTTATCTTAAGGTTACTTATTCATATTTGAATCTTTAAAATAGGTCTATACACATCAACTCACTTCCATTACTTTGAAGAGCATTACAACATGAACACCAGCATCTTCGTATTAGGTAGTACCTTTAGAACATTATAAAATGGCTACATGCAGCCATACAACTAAATTCCCTAAAGCTAATTTCCTTCGACCAAATTGTTAAAATCATAAAGTCAATATAATCTCCGTTTACAACTACTGATGGTAACTGCAGAGCCTTAGGCGAGACGCAAATCGTAAACCCCCCACTGAACCCAACTCTCAAAATATCCACATGAATCCTGTGAATTGTCAAAACTCTGCGACCTTTTCCGACACCAACCCAAAATGTAAAGTGAAACACGCTTATTTCTACAGACCTTAAATCAGACACATTGACTACTTGCAACACTGAACACACTTCCCCATAAACCCCACGTTAGAATGCGTGTGTGTAGCGCTGTACACATCTAGAATTCACTTCGCTGTATATAGCTCTACCAGGTGGCTACAGCGGACTCCGTGTAGACCCTGTGTTACTCTGTGAGACCAGAGCCACCCTGATTGTGACCAAATCCCAAATGAAAACCCCTGAAGAGTGGAATGGAGGACTGAACACTGAAGACGTTGCCTGGACACAAAACAAAAAAGAGCCAATGGAACCAAGTGTCTCAAAACCATGGATGTATGTAAACCTTGTTTTAAAATCTCTTTAACTGAACCCAAAAGTGCAAGTTGCTACCATTGTCCTCTGGTGCGGATCAATTTCCTTCCGGGGTGAAATCTGTTCCTAACCTTGAGTCTGGGTTGAAACTAAAGGGACAAACCGACAATAATGTAAAGTTCCCATTTGCATTTCAAAATGGTAGTCAATCTGTCGTCATGTGTACAATCGGTTTCCACTGTATTTAGAAACACAAATTGACCGTTTGTCCTTGATAGAGAAGCTAACTAGCTAACTGTTAAATAGCTAATGTCAACCACCATGGCAAGCTAGCCATTTACAATGCTACGCTAACACCACACCAAGCTCATCAGAACTGAAACCACGTTTGTGTACGTCATGAACTAATTGTACATACAATGACTGGACATAATCGTTTTTGAAATACAAATAAGAACGTCATGTATCGTTAGTTTGTCGTGCTACGCTTTGACCTGGAGGTAGAGGCAGTGACGAGGTTTCACCCCGGAGCGAATCCGGCACCTGCACTGTTCCATCACTTGTCCTCAGTAGTGCTTCTCCTGCAGGTAATCTTTCATCTTGTTCGGTAAAGGCAGCTTCTGGATCAGGTCTATCCTGGTGTACTGTCTGATGACGAAGCGACACAGGTACTGCAGGGAGCGCACTTGCATAAACCGAGACACAGGGTTCGTCAGCCTGACGGGGTAGGTGGCGGAGCCCGGCAGGCGGGACCGGGAGTAGCAGAAGGCCCCGCTCTCCGAGTCCTTGATGGAGTATTCGATGAGGTCCACGATGGAGGTGTGGCCCTCCACGTCGGGCTGCTCATAGAAGCTGAAGCGGCCATTGGAGTGCTCGATGCGCGTGTGCAGGGTCTTGCCCTGCGAGCGGAAGCTCAGGCTGAGGAGGTACCGGTCGTCGGAGCTGTCGCGCACCAGGAAGGAGCCGTCGGCCAGGTTGACCAGCTTCTCCTCCGCCTCCCAGCGCGTGATGGGGCCCCAGTACCAGCCCTGCCTCGCCAGCTTCTTCAGCTCCTCCGTCAGGCTGGTGACCACCATGGGGCCGCTGCTCTGCACCGACTCGTACACGCGGCTGACCCCGGGGGCCGAGGTGGGGTCGAAGTTCAGGTGGTGTCTCATCCGCTCCGCCACCCGGCTGTCCGCGGAGCTGAACCCCAAAAAAGTTCTGGGGATCAGCTCCGCGATGTTGGGCAGGCGCGGCAGGAGAGGAGAGAGGGGTGGCGGCGCTTCGACTCTGGAGCCCTGAAGCACCACGCCGGAGGAGCCCACGAGGAGTGCATCCACCGAGGGCTCCAGGAACAGGTCCGGGGGCACCAGCTCGTGCTCCTCCCGGCTCCGGTCGGCGAGGAGGGACCCGCCGTCCGCCTCCGTCACCACCTCCATGGGAGAGGGGCCATCCAGGCAGAAGGAGTGCGAGCCCTCCGGGTACATTCCCTCGTCTAAAGGCATTGTGTACTGGACGTAGTCCTGAGGCGTGAGCCCCAGCACCACAGGCACGTCATGTTCGTCCATGTCCAGGTGCAGCTCGCCGTTCTGCGGCTGCTGGAAGCTCTTGAGGGACTCCGCCTGGTCCTGGATCAGCCCGTCCATCTGGAAGTCGCGCTGGAACTCCCGGCGGACGCCGTTCAGGTTGGGGCTCGGCGAATGGACCATGGCCTTTACCTTCACCTCCATCTTGATGCAGGCGTCGTCCGCGGTGACGGAGCGCAGGGGCCACGGCGAGGGGCTGTAGTGGTGGCTCCGCAGCGACGCCGCCCTCAGGGGCCGCTGGGCCTTCACGTCGTTGAAGCCCACGGGCGCCGAGGACGAGGCGTCGTCGTCGTTGGCCGAGCCTGTGGCGGGCGAGCCGGCCTTGGCCTTCTGCTTGGCGGACAGCCGCCGCTTCAGCGAGCCCATCAGGCTCTCGCTCTTGGTGCGGCCCTTGTTGTTCTGGCCGGCCTTGTCCTCCTCGCCGCCCGGGTCGCAGCCCGCCAGGTCTTTGGTGTAGCATCCCCCGAAGAGGGACTCCTCCTTGGAGAAGTCGGCCGTCAGCGAGGGCTGCTGGAGCATGACAAAGTCACCCTCCTCCTTGCCCTTGATGTTGAGGGACTTGCGGATGGTCTTAAGGCTTATCTTCTTCATTCTGACAGGCCGTCCTGGAGGGGCACATGGGACAGGATGGCTCTCCTGGGGTCCTGATGAAGGTACTATCCACAGTGTCCTCCCATCAGGATGCACAGAGCTAGTCATACATACAGTGGAACAGTCATCCTCTGCAGGGGGGAAATAAAATAGAGGAAAAGAAAAACACAACATTAATAGACAGACAGGTGGCTTGAGAGACAAGTGTCTTAATGATTGAATAAGAATAGCCATGTTAACTGACCGCCCACAAACATATATAGAAAATCCAGATAAGTCCGAGCAGACTAGCTATAAAGACACAGCAGAGGATCATGTGGGACCATATTCCAAAAAGTGAATTTCATTTTATAATTGGGTCACTACCCAACCCCCCCCCCCCCCCCCCCACCTACCCAACCCCCTCCAATGTACAGTTTCTGCCCCCTCAAATGTATATACTCTCTTTTCAGACTCCTTTTGTACACATAAACAGTACTGTATATTTGTAGATCTGGTATGTCATAAATGTCTAGATGCAACAGTAGTCTTCATATATGTTTTGATGAATTGAAAATGGGGGACCCTGATGTAAACAAGACGAAAGTCTTTCTCTGGTCTGAATCCCCTTAACAATTGTGGGTATTGAGCTGAGCTGTACTGTACCCATTCTGCAATCTGTTAATAAAAATGTCAATAAATCAATCAATCAATTGCATACCCAGCACCGTCAGCTGCCAATTAAATTGATTGATTGATTGATTGATTGAAAAGTTTATTAACAGATTGCAGAATGGGTACAGTACAGTACAGCTCAATACATACAATTGTTAAGAGGATGCAGACCTGAGAAAGACTTTCGTCTCGTTTCCATCAGGGTCCCCCATTTTCAATTCATCATATGACACACGACATACAGATAGACAGTACTGCTACATCTATACATTTATGACATACCAGATTTTCAAATACAGTACAGTTTGTGATACTAAAAAAAAAAAAAAAAATCCAGAAAAAGAGTGTATATACATTTGACATAGAAACTGTGCATTGGGGAAGGTTGGGGAGGTGGGGTGGGGCTGTACATTGGAGGTGGGGGGGGGGGTGGGTAGGGGGGGGGGGGGCACTGTACATTGGAATACTGACATACATTTGACATAGAAACTGTACATTGGAGCTACAATTCTGTCAAATTGACAAATCATTATTGAGATGCCTCTCGTTAGTTGTATAACCCGTGTAATACACAAAGCATGTTGACACATTCTGTTGTCAATTAAAAGGGTCCCTCCTTCATAATCAGCCATTTGATTACTCACCATTATCTGCCTGAAAATGGTGACTCAGTTGAAAGGGCTAGGTCCCACTTCTACCACCTCTCATTTGATGCTACAAAAACAAGTAGAGATCGAATGAAAATCCTAATACAATATATTGATCAGACAGCGCATCCCCCTCCTTGCAAATAGTTAAATTCGTTTAATTATATGATCCCTTTAACGACGCTTCTTGTCTCATTGACAGCAACGTTTGCCCTGACCTGTCAGGCCTACTCTGAACCAGCAGCTTGCAATTAGCTTTGCTAATTTGGCCAAATGGTTATCAAATGTTAGGCATTATCAGTTCCAATTTCACCCATAGCCCCAATCGTAAACAACTATACATATGATCGTATATCAAATACTGCTAGTCAACGTTGATTATCAACGTTAGCTAGCTACCTTGTGTGTGAGCTGCTGTGATGTGTGTCTGGCAGCTAACGGGTTAGCAAGTGTTGCCAGACAGCCAACAAGAACAAGCTAGCTTTCTGGCACATTTAAAGATCAAACTAACATTCATATTTAACGTGGGTCTATATTCCACAACAACCTAAATCACGTTGCTACGTACCGGTTTAATTCATCATCTGCATTTGTGATTGAATTATTCGTCCGAATGGCTCATCGAGGTTTTTGTTTTGTTTTGCAAAAAGAAAAAACGTCAAGAAAAGCTCGCCTGCTAGCAGCCAACTAGCCAGCGGGCTAACGTGAGCTCGCTAGCTAGTCAGCTAGCTACCGTTTGCTGTCGAAAACATCTCTTTTCTTTTAGTCGGGCACCGCATCCACACATAAGTATATATTATCTGAATAACTGGACTCAACGTGTTGTGTTATCTGTCCGAAATGTCAAAACGTCCAGCGGAACGGGGACAATAGAGGTGTGTTTGTGTCTGGGCTGCCAGAGGGAGATACTTGTAGCTGTCGGCCTCCTCCTTTCTTCCTTTGTTGCCTGTTGCATTGTGGGAGAACAGCGTCACAAACAGCGAATCAGACGCACGCATTACAACCACATGACTACATCCTAAACAGACAGTCTGACACCCTGTCACAGCACCTAGACATGTTACTGCAAATCACATTTAATTACATTAAATTACCATTTGAATTAATTTAACCTAAGGTGTATTTGACAGAGGGAGTTTGGGGGGGGGGGGGTAGATTTAATCACATTTGATGATTAACTTGATTATAGAAAAAATGTGTGCATTATATGTCATTAATGTCCAGAGGGGTGTCGTGCCAGAAATATAAATGCAGGGGAATGTGAATTTAAAAATGAAGAGGAACAGCAAATCTGTGATTCTACTAAATTGGCCGTTCTGTTTGATGTTTCACAATGACATGCAGATTGCAGCCAAGACGTTCCAAATCTCCACTGCTGAGCTCAGCAGTCAAGCTTTCTCTTTTGGATTGGAAGTTGTTTATATTTTCTCCTGCCCACAACCTTTTTATAATAGTCTGTTTGTTGACATTATTATTAATAATTATTATTTATTATTTATGATGAATTGAAAATGGGGGACCCTGATGTAAACAAGACGAAAGTCTTTCTCTGGTCTGCATCCCCTTAACAATTGTGTGTATTGAGCTGTACTGTATTGTACCCATTCTGCAATCTGTATACAATTTTCAATCAATCAATCAAAAAACATTTTACAAATAAACAGAACTAACTCTCTTACTGTTTGATTGATTGATTGGACATTTTATTAACAGATTGCAGAATGGGTACAATACAGTACAGCTAAGGGGATGCAGACCAGAGAAAGACTTCCGTCTTGTTTACATCAGGGTCCCCATTTTCAATTCATCATCACATATATGACATACATGACATACAGATAGACAGTACTGCTACATCTATACATTTATGACATACCAGATTTGCAAATACAGTACTGTTTGTGATCTAAAAAACAGAGTATATACATTTGATGTAGAAACTGTACATTGGAGGAGGTTGGGTAGGTGGGGTGGGGGACTGTACATTGGAGGTGGTTGGGTGGGGGGGGGGGTTGGGTAGGCGGGGTGGGGTGGGGGAAACTGTACATTGGAATATCGACGAAACCTTACTTGGTCCCAAGAAGAGGGTCTCGTGTATTATTGGGTTAGGACATTTACTTTACATTGGAGGGGGTTGGGTTAGGACATTTACAGGGGCCAGTTTTGAATTGCAGTCTCCCGTAGGTGCTCTTTGAGAGTAGTTTTGAAAGTGGTAGTGATTCACATTCCTTTACAGCTTTGGGTAGGGCGTTCCACATTGATGTGGCATAATTGCTAAACGTGTTTAGTCCCTTGTTTGAGCCGAATCTGGGTTTAACATGATTTGTGGAGCTCCCTCTGGTGTTGTGGTCGTGGTATTCACTGACCTTTGGGAAGTATTTTGACATGTACATGGGTACCTTAGTCGTGTAGTGTATCTTGTAGACCAGGCCCATTGCAAGTTTCTGTACTCTGTCGTCTACTCTAAGCCATCCTAAGTAGTCAAAGTGGGCAGGGGTGAGGTGGGTTCTAGGAGTAAGGTCAAGTAGTAGTCTGACCAGTTTGTTTTGAGATGTTTGTAATCTTGTTTTTAGCGCCTTTGAGGTGCTTTGGTACCATGAGGTGCAACCATAGTCGTAGTACCCTTGAATGAGTGCTCTTGCCAGAGTCTTCAGGGTATTCTTGTTTACCAGAGAGAAGATCCGGTACAAGAATCTAGTTCGTTGGTTGACTTTTTTGATTACATTGGATGCCATTTTGTCACAGGAAAGATTTGCCTCTAGGATGGAACCTAGGTATGTAATTTCATCTTTCCTTGTGACAATATTGTCGCCCACTGTAACTGAGAATCCGTCGGTCTTGCTGAGTTTGTTATTTGATCTGAAGAGAATGGAGCTGTGAGCTGTGGTTTTCCACAAGGAAGCATTCTAGGACCGCTACTGTTCCTAATTTATGCAAATGACATATTGTCAGCTTGTAACTGCAACTTGTTCTTGTTCGCGGACGACTCAGCCCTGCTGGTCTCTGACAAGAACAAGTTACAGGTTGAATTGATTGATTGATTATAGGCAACATAGTTCCAAGTTCGTACAGTATTGGTAACAGAGCCTAGGGTACTATAGGCCATGGAGTTCAGAGTTTATATGGTATATATGTGGTATATATATTTTTTTTTCAGTTCAATCTCCATTTTTCATTATTCAAGGATATCAACCACTGGCTATTCTTCCTCACTGTGGCCTCGCCGAGCAATTACGCAAAAGGTAGGTTCTGCTCATTTGTATTCCAGAAGCATCACGTCAGCTCTCTCTCCAAGTATTCCTAAGTAACTATCCGAGATGGCGTTGCTAAAACTTGAACTCCAAAATGATACATTGCTCGCCCAATTAGTGTCAGTATTGTTTTAAAGTGGATAATTGTGTTTACCGCTGCCAGGCTAATTTAGTCCATACACTAAATGTTAGATTGGGTTGTTTTTTCCACACTGTCAAGTGTATGGCATGTTTTTCCCCCTCCAACCTGCTTAGGGTGGCTGTGCGGCACAGACAGGCTCTATGCAAAGACCTAATTACTAGGCCTTATTAGGACTAATCAGGCTGCCTCCACTTGATGTGTTGCCCACAAGGGAGAGAGGGGGAGGAGGGTGGATAAGGAGGGGTGGGGATAGTTGTTAGATAGCACCGAGCCAAGGACAGGGGGGGGCAATCATTCGCCGAGATAAATTAGACCTGACAAACCAACTTTTAGCCTTGTTGATATTTACTCCAGACAGTCAGGTGAAGCATTACCTCAGCTGTGGGCACTAGTGGAGTTTATTTTGTCTTTAATTATGACTGTGAGTGAATGGATCAAGGGTACACTAATAGTTGGTTATTTCATGTTAACACGAACCACTTTGTCGCTCTAATGCTCTGATTAGAATTTAGTGTCTGCAAGGTGTTGTTGCCTAGCGCTGCAGAACACAAACTGTAGGAGTATTTTTTACATTTTATAATCAACGCTTCTAATATCATCGAGAGCGGGCTCTCATTTACAATCACGTCGAGAAGGAACAATACGTAATACAAAAACAATATAGAGACAGAAAAGTCGATCAGTTCAACAATTCAAATCAATCAAAACAACTACAGACTAAGGCGGTTAGGTGGTCGAGCGGAGATTGCGTTCGTCACCAGCCCCGGAGCTGTGAGCTTGGTTCGCCTGTTCGAATCCAGCTCACAGCTCCGGGGTTGTCACCAGCCTGGCTGGCCGTCTGCACTGATACAATTGGCTGTATCAGAGGGTGGGAGAAGCTGGCGGGGTGGGTCCGGGTCGTTGTAAACAGCGACTCCTACAGTTCGGTCGGGGCGCCTGCTAAGCGCGGATTGGACGTGAGGGGGATAGTGTGGTCCTCCCACACTCTACGCCCTCTCAATGAGAATCCGCGCTGCCAGGTGAAAAGAAGCGGTGATTGGCTGGACGTGTGTCGGAGGAAGCACGTGGTAGCCTCCACTCTCCCAAATGATCTGACTGTGGGGGGTAAAGCGCAGCGACCAGGAAGGGACTGGGAATTGGCATACGACTAACATTGGGATGGGAGAAAATCGGAGGAAAATGGAGGGGAAAAAAAAAAAAAAAAAAAAAAAAAAAAAACTACAGACTGAGGTGAACTGTTTGGCCATTATAGATTTAAACTGACCAATGGACACTAAAGTATTGAGTTTTAAAGTGCATTTTCCTAATTCAGTGCAAACTCTAGTGACCTTAAGCGCACGTCTGAGTGAGTATGATGGGGTCCAGAGGTGCAGTCCAGTGATGAAGGAATGTAAGGGTGGAAGATCACCAATAATGGCTTCATACAGAAACAGATGCCAATTAATGCTAATCAATAGTTGAATGTATATGTGTAAGCATGAACACGAACACACACACACATACACACACAGAAACGGAATGTTGATGTCAAGCTGGAACTTAGATAAAGAGGGGGGGGGGGGTGCTAGTATGGTGTAATACCTTTTAAATGAGATTCCTCAACATGTGGGGAACTTGTTTCATCTTCATTTGAAATGAAAGCTGTGTCAGACATAAATCGGACTCAGTCCTTTGTCTTGCAGAGAGGGGGGTGGGGGGTGGGTTTGTCGGAGGGGGTTGGTTGTCGGGGGTCCCAAGGTGCCCACCCCCATATCCTCAACGCTTGCAGTGGAGCGGGAGACGGGTACAGCAGGCCTCGTGTCAGCCAGTGACAGGTCCGCCGGGCCGCTCGGGCTTCTGGTTTCTGGGCTGACTGTAGCACACCGCGGCTCCCTCTCACAGCGCATCCAGAACGCTCAGTGGATGGAAACGCTTATCAAATCAAATCAAATCAAATCAAATGTACTTGTATTTGTATAGCCCGAGATCACACGGAATAGCCCCCATGGGCTGTACAAGTCAAGAAGAAACATCACAAAAGATCAAAAACAAAACCGCCATAAAATCCAAATATGCGACACTCCCAGACTTTCCCCAATGAATATAAGGAACGACTCACTAAAAACCTTGCAATAAGTGTGTGTGTGTGGGGGGGGGGGGGGGTGCGGGGAGCACCACAGGCGGCGTGGAGGACAGAAACCTCAGATGGGCTGCTGCTCAAAGGGGATCCCCCAACAGGATGTCAGTGATGTTATAGTGTTGCAATGTATGATAGATGGATGGAGAATAGAACAGGTGAATAATTGGTATGAATGTATATATACAGTACATGTAATGAAACACACACATATATATATACAAGGTAACAATATTATCTAAGGTACATAAGCACTTTTCTTTAATAAAACAATAGAGCTAAGGACGACAACAGCAACAACAACAACAACAACAACAACAACAACAACAACAACAAAAAGTGCACAATTCCTTTACTTGAGTGACAAGTACAAACACTCTGATTACAAGATAACTCTGGTAAAGATAAATGTTCTCCATTAAAAAATTGTGCTTAAATGAAAGTATTCAAGTATTTGATATTGAATGTCCATTTTGTACCAGAAGTACAGATTATATTTGGGATTCTTGTATCTCATGCTTGGGAGTGGTCAATCTTTGATGCATGGACCATTAAAGATTATACTGATAATTTCTTCTTAACTGAAAGACTGCATTTTTGCATTTTGTTTGCATTTTGTACTTTAGTTTTGTATATTGTATATTTTGCATAGTGTTTGGTCTTTATTCTTTTAACTTTTTTACGGTATGAAGCACAATCTTAGGGGGCTCAGAGCCTCATACAGAACCAAGCATTTCACTGTAATGTACATGTACCTTATATGTGACAAATAAAACAAAACCTGAACTTGAACTTGATCTTGAAATTATTCATTGAATAATGTTCATAATTTGATCACGTTTTGTCTCTGCAAAACCTTTGTCTTTTTATCTTCTGGCTGGTATTAACTTATTATGCTGTGAGCTTCTCCAGACAGCTCACTCACTCACTCACTCACTCACTCACTCACTCACTCACTCACTCACTCACTCACTCACTCACTCACTCACTCACTCACTCACTCACTCACTCACTCACTCATGGAGTGATCTGGTGGGGGCGTTTAGTAGGACCAAGCCTGGAACTACCATTATGGGACTTTTATTAAATGTATTTTATGTTGGACTCATAGTGTCTCTCTCTCGCTACCAGACTGAATTAATTCAGAGAAGAACCACAGGATGCATGCATGGGGGGATGCATCAATGTTGCCAAAACCTACCTTATCTGTGGGGGATGAAATCCTCCAAGCCCCCTCTCTCTCTCCCTCTCTCTCTCATCTCTCCTCTCTTATGCTTTCTCTCCCACTGTCCATCTTTCCAACTACCTCTTCCTCTCGTCCTCTCATTCATCCATCCATCCATCTCTCTCTCTCTCTCTCTCTCTCTCTCTCTCTCTCTCTCCTCTCTCTCCTCTCTCTCTCTCTCTCTCTCTCTCTCTCTCTCTCTCTCTCCTCTCTCTCTTCTCTCTCTCTCAAAATACACACACAGCTAAAGCAATTATTCTTAAACTGTGGGGTGCAAGCAAATGGGGAGAGCCAGGTCACACAAGAGACATTTTCTGCTTACTTTTCAACCCTGTTACTTTTCGCAGCATAATGCGACAGTGACATGTCATATACCGAATGAAACAGCAAACTCCGACGTTTCTGTATAGGATGTATTATATTCTACCTCACCCAGAATCACAATAGGAAGCCAATGAAAATATAATGTTTTAGGCAAATTTGCACATAAGGCAGGAAGCTACTGTAGCCAGCCACTGTGCCAAACTCACCACGACGCAGCTCAACTAGACCCTGGAGATTTACATAATAATAATACACTTTATTTGTATAGCACTTTCATACAGCAATTGCAGTTCAAAGTGTTTCACAGCAGTAAAAAATACAGGCATAAGCTAGCATAAAAAAGATAAAAAAGGTAGCAAGGTAGGTAAGGTAAATCACAGTTTTTTCACATTAGGATCTAACATCCCAATAGGCCTCTCTGTTTACGGTTTCATTCAGTTAAAAAATAGGCAGTAATAAAAATAGAATAGACAGAGTAAAAAAAAAAAGAAGAAAAAAAAACATGACTTGGTTTATATCAGGAGCAAGGTTTCTTCTACAAGGTGAAAGACTTTGCCAGTAAACATCTTTCTGTGTTGGTGATGTGCCTTTTCAAGCATTTCCACCGCGCATCAGTCATCCATATTGGCACAGTGTGCGCGTTTGCTTTATCAATCTGGGGTGTGTTTGCTTTGTCAATCTGGGGCCCTGCTAGCGTGTGGGGCTTGTTTCAGTAGAAAGGGGTGAAACCACAGCTAAGGCTCCCTATGCTGTGTAAACAAGTGCCTACAACTGCTGTCGGATATAAAGCAATAAACAGCTTAGTGCTCCGTGTGACTTCTGCACTGCGTGTGTGTACGTTATCACACATGATCCACCTTAACCCTGGTTAAAGTCCAGAGACGTCTGCCATCCAAGGGTTTGCATCATGGCCCACTTTGAGACAAGGCCTGGCTGCACTCAGGAAGCTGTTTCATTGAGATCATGCCTGGCTGCATTCAGGAAGGCTGTTTCTTTGAGATCAGGCTTGGCTTCATTCAGGAAGCTGTTTCTTTGAGATCAGCCTGGCTACATTCAGGAAGCTGTTCTTTGAGATCAGGCCTGGCTACATTCAGGAAGGCTGTTCTTTGAGATCAGGCCTGGCTACATTCAGGAAGGCTGTTTCTTTGAGACCAGGTCGCCTGCATTTAGGAAGCTGTTTCTTTGAAATCAGGCCTGGCTACATTCAGGAAGCTGTTTCTTTGAAATCAGGCCTGGCTACATTCAGGAAGGCTGTTTCTTTGAGATCAGGCCTGGCTACATTCAGGAAGGCTGTTTCTTGAGATCAGGCCTGGCTACATTCAGGAAGGCTGTTTCTTTGAGATCAGGCCTGGCTACATTCAGGACGCTGTTTCTTTGAGATCAGGCCTGGCTGCATTCAGGAAGGCTGTTTCATTGAGATCACGCCTGGCTGCATTTAGGAAGCTGTTTCTTTGAGACCAGGCCTGGCTACATTCAGGAAGGCTGTTTCTTTGAGATCAGGCCTGGCTACATTCAGGAAGCTGTTTCTTTGAGATCAGGCCTGGCTACATTCAGGAAGGCTGTTTCTTTGAGATCAGGCCTGGCTGCATTTAGGAAGCTGTTTCTTTGAGATCAGGCCTGGCTGCATTCAGGAAGCTGTTTCTTTGAGATCAGGCCTGGCTGCATTCAGGACACTGTTTCTTTGAGATCAGGCCTGGCTACATTCAGGAAGGCTGTTTCTTTGAGATCAGGCCTGGCTACATTCAGGAAGGCTGTTTCTTTGAGATCAGGCCTGGCTTCATTCAGGACGCTGTTTCTTTGAGATCAGGCCTGGCTTCATTCAGGACGCTGTTTCTTTGAGATCAGGCCTGGCTGCATTCAAGAAGCCTGTTTCTTTCAATGTTTCATCTTAGGCATGTAATATTTACAACGAATAATGATCAGATTAATAATATAGAGCGGTCGGGTAATCAGAAGGTTCCCGGTTCGATTCCTCATTAGAAATAGGGCAAAAGATATTTAAATGTAAGCCAGTAGGTAAGCCTGTCATTTACAAACGTTCTGACAACCTACTGATAACATTAATGAAGTATGGACGAGGACTGTGATATAAAGTAACTGTTACATTATTAAATCACGTTGTATTCACGTGATTCTATAACATTGCTGCAACATTGCAGAACAGTCTCCATGAGGACTGGTTATTTTGCAACCGTAGCAATGTTGTTACAACATCACCTGTTGGTAATGTTGCAACTTACCAAATGATGACCAAAGTGCAACTCTGCATTGTGTAATGGGCTTGTAGGGTCACTGGTATTCTGTGGTAGAGCAGTATGGAAACAGAGAACAGCATATTCATAATTTTGCCTGGATTAAAAGCAAAGATTTTGCCAACGTCTGTGGTACAGTGGAAAGAGGCATTAGAAGTTTTTTTTGCAACAACATTATGAATCTAATATTGAACAAAATCAACTAGTGCTCTGGTTTCCTCCCACACTAAAAGACACACTAGGTTTCCTGCCATTGCCCTTGAGCAAGGTACTGGCATTGCAACTGGGGTTGGTCCCCAGACGCTGTACTATGTGTGGCTCGGCTGCCAGTGCTCCACTGCTCCTAAACAGTTAGGATGGATCAAATGCAGAGGACAAATTTCCCCCAAGGGGATTAATTATGGAAAAATTATGGAAAGATTATGCAAAAAATTAATGGTGGAACAACACAAAGTTTAACTTAACTTAAATGGCTGTGTATTGACCTGTGTCAGGAAGATGTTAATGGGATACTTGAACTTGAATTGACTGTAAGAGTGGTCTGTATATATTTGATCTGAGGGTTATTATTTACAGACACATCCACAGACATCACAGGCGACAGCATACAGTACATTGGACAGTGTAACGACACACATCACAATCCCATTTATTTGAAGTGAAGTTTTGCCTCCCGTGTGTGTGTGTGTGTGTGTGTGTGTGTGTGTGTGTGTGTGTGTGTGTGTGTGTGTGTGTGTGTGTGTGTGTGTGTGTGTGTGTGTGTGTGTGTGTGTGTGTGTGTGTGTGTGTGTGTGTGTGTGTGTGTGTGTGTGTGTGTGTGTGTGTGTGTACACCACTGGTAGCATCCACTACAACTGATCTCACGTACAAAGTGCTTAGAAAACGATGTACTCCTTGAAACATCTCGCCGTGCTCAAAAGCCACAGAGCGCTCTCAGTTTGACCCCTTCAGTGCTGTTCTCCCAGCAGATGAAAGGGGGGACCAGTCCCTCTAAAGAGGTGCTGCTGGGGGCCTCTGTGATGAATGTCAAAGAAGGGGGTCATCTTGTATTCTCATTGGACATCTGTAGAATGTCATGAAAACATTCCCGTTTGAAGCCTGTATCTCCATTCAACAGACTGCCTCTCTGTGCTGATGCGTCAGATGTGGTATCAGTCGGAGGAACTGATGGCACTATGTGAAGAGAGCTCTCGGCTCCCAGAGCCTTGTGAGAGTTGAACTTTTAAAACGGTTCTGTAAACGAACAGCAGCAGCGACAACAACAGCAGCATCAGCAGACTAATCATGAGGGGGTGCAGGCTTACAGTTTTTTTCCCCGATTGCTTAAGCACGATTTTGAAAACAGGCCCCAATGTTTCAAAACACTACACATAATTAGCACAACCACACACACAATTAGCAGAACACCTCAGATCCTTTGCTATATTAAACACTCTTGTAAAAACTATACACAAATTTATAAAAACCTAATTTTGTTACCATATGAAACTGCTGTGCTTAACCTAAAACACCTTTAGCAATTTTACTTCTCAGTGATTAGAGCACTGTAAGTGAAGTACACAGAGAATGGCAAATATACAATACATTCACCAAACACTACACAAGTGACTC
The DNA here is from genome assembly GCF_963971535.1 of Notolepis coatsorum. Taxonomy (NCBI): domain Eukaryota; kingdom Metazoa; phylum Chordata; class Actinopteri; order Aulopiformes; family Paralepididae; genus Notolepis; species Notolepis coatsorum. Next base: position 32,537,452 of record NC_140176.1, on the reverse strand, counting down.
TCTGAGGTGAGATTCGAACGGGATCGCCCCCCCCCCCCCCCCCCTCCACCTGCCCCACCTGCCCCCAGAATGGGCAAATATACAATACATTCACCAAACACTACACAAGACCAATTCTGCTGATGGATGAAAATATAATAAATTTCTGCATATACAAATACAAAACATGCCCCAGTTTTCAAGCTACTACAGTAGTGTGCATAACACTGTAAGCTCAGCAAATATCAGACAAACAAACAAGAAATACTGTATCCAGTACAGGTTACAATTACAGTAAAACTAAAAATATATTAAATAGAGAAAAGAAGAGAAAATACTAGACATTATCTCTTCGCCTAGCTGGATCTGGCCAGAGAATTTATGGGAAACTGGGACATGTTTTGTTGTGATTTTCTGTGATGTTGACATGCTGAATGAATTATATGGAGAGAAAAAACATATATTTTCATCATCATTGGTCTTTGCGTAGCGTTTGGTGAGTGTATTTGCACATTCTCTGTGTACTTCACTCTCCTTCCATTTTGGTTGAAGGCAGGTGAACTCACCTGCTGCATTTCTGCTTAAACCTGATTGGTGTGTCTACAATTAAGCAATCATGTGTTTGTGCACCTGATGGCTGTGTTTAACCAATTGGCTCAAATGTGTGGTCATTTGACATTCTGTGTCTAATGTAATGCATAATAAGTGTGTTTAGTGTTTTGCAAATCACTGTGTGTATTGTTTTGCAAAAAAAGTTGAAGCTGACATTGTGCTTATATAGTGGTGGAAATCTGGGCCCATGTTTTGCTACTTGAGTGTAAGGTTTTGATAATTGTGTAATACTTGAGAATTTTGTGTTTATGCAATCCAAAAAAACTGTAATGCTCCACAGAGCTACAGCTCATCAGACTAAATGTCCTACATGCCAGCTTAACCAGAGCTACAGGCAGCTCATCAGACTAAATGCCCTACATGCTTAATGCTCCACAGAGCTACAGCTCATCAGACTAAATGCCCTACATGCTTAATGCTCTACAGAGATACAGCTCATCAGATTAAATGCCCTACATGCTTAATTGTTGTGAAGGATCAGATTAAACCGAATATGTATATTTATTTATATATATATATTTAATTGTATTTGTATATCGTTTGATATCCCCTGTATATTCCTTGTACAATATGCATTGAATATCCCCGTTTCTACTAAACAGCCCATAATAGTTTCATTCTACCATTGGACGAGAACCTGGCGCCAGGTTGCCATACCCCTAGGTCCAAGTTCAATCGTGCCGCCTAACATGTCGAGGCAACCCCCGGTTCCGCGCAGTAATATGCCGGGCGAAATACGAATGGTACTATTTGTTCATAGCGCATATATATATGGCGCTCGTAAAGTAGAACTTTCTTTTAGTCCAGTTCTTTACCCTCCAACAGAGTGACAGACGCAAAAGCCTCCCCACGACGCACGTGCGGTGTAGTAGGGCCTACTTGGCCCAGAATAGGCATTGAGATATCGTGTAGATTAATAGTTGAATGGTCATAGTTTGGCACCATACCGTCGAGTTGGACGTATTCTATTAAGCTAATAATAGTCTATTTATGTATGGTGCATCGTTCGGTTCGAGTTCTACAGTTATCAGTACCCCCATCGTTCCTGACGTTATCTGGACGCTTATCCAGGCTGGTCAGACCCCTAGTGGTGATTGCATCCGAGGAGCTCCGGGTCAAGAGCGACTGGACCTGTATATTGGATTACTCTACCCGACGACGGCGAGCCTTCCACGGCTCTTGGATTATGCTTTGTGTGCTTTGATTATTCCATGGATAAAGGCCAACACTGCCGAGTGTTGGAATTACCCCCCGGAGAGGACTCCAGGTGAGGCGGCGCTCTACACGTGAGGTCGCACCACGTCTCTCCGTTGTGGACCGGCAGATACCGTTCCACAGAGGGTCCAGCTGTATTCGTCTGCGGCCCGAGGTTCTGTGGGCACTGTGTCCAAGACTTTGGATTCTCCCAAGACACCGTCGGCCAGATGGGATACCGCCAGCGGCTTCTCTAACCCCCCCCCCTCCTACTGTCTTACAACCAGCGGGACCCCCCCCCCCCCCCCTTAGTGTATCCAGCTATAATCATTTAAGTACCATCGCTATCGTTTCCTAAATATTCCAGGTTGTATACTTACTCCCTGCGCAACCAGAGATTGGACATTCAATGTTGATTTACCTACGAATACTCATTTGCCATAAAAGTGCATATTCAATATTTCAAATCATAAATGTAATTAAGTGAATGTTGTATACACCTTTTGCTGTATTAAATATTCGATTTGGTACATTTGTGTTGGTTCGTTTCATCAGGTGGGAAAGTGTTCATCATACTTATATCTTGTACTGGGTGGCCAGAAGTTAAAGTACATGAGGTAGTGGTATTAAATATCATATCTAACAATACAGTCAGGGAATTGTACCCCTCAGCTACAATTGGTCCTTCGAGCCGGAGGGTAACTAGTGTAATATTAATATAGTGTTATTAATATCGAAATGGCCTATGATGAACACTCCACGAAACGATCCTCCTAACCTAGAACGCCCGCGGCGCAGACGACAGACACCTCAGTACTTAGAGGCTTACACTGTCAGTCAACTACCTAGCCTTCGACAAACGGTAAACGTGGTAAAAGTAGAAAGTAAAATTATGTCTGACCTTAACGACCAGGTTTCCCCGACCACAGAGGCCCTAGTAGGTCCTAATGTAACTGACCAAGCCCACGGTGGGGACCAGGAGGGAATTGACATGCCTTTACCCCCCGCCACTACTAAAGAAGTAGTCCCCGACACGCCCCGGGAGGAAGACAACCCTACAGAGAGAGAACTCTGCATGGAAGAAGAAGAGGAGAGCGCCGAGGAACTAGAGCTCCAGGACTCCCCAACGAGTACCCCCAGGAGCGGTTCACGCAGGAGCGGCTCACCTCCACTACCGCCTTCCCCCAGCGAAGCGGAGAGGATACTACAACAGGCGTTCCTCGTCAGCCTGACAGCCTCTACCGAACGCGATCGGCTCCAAGCACAGACGCTTAGCGAGCGCGAACGTCTCCAAGCCCAGGCGACCAGCGAGCGCGAACACCTCCAAGCACAGCAACGGAGCGAAGAACAGCGCACAAGTCTGGAGATGAGACGCTTCCAGATGGAAGAGAATATGGCAAGAGACCGGGCCGACGCCCAGCGCGCCGCTGCCGGTGCCCAAAGAGAAACAGAGCGCGCCGCCGCCGACGCCCAGCGCACCGCTGCCGGTGCCCAAAGAGACGCAGAGCGCGACAGACTACAAGCGCAACTAATAGAGCAGCTGATCAAAAGGACAACTCCCTCTCCCTCCGCCAGGGGCTCAAGGAACTCGTCGAGACAGCAGTCAAGAGCAGCGTCACCGCAACGAGCAAGCGACCCTGAACTTGACCAACAGACCGAGTCTAGACCCCCCGCAGACCCCCTTCCCATACCGGTCCAAGCGAGACCCAGCTACAAGGAAGGAGCGGCCTACACTGCGGAGAAGCTAAATAAACGATTACAAGATCTGGAAGATTTGATAGAAGAAGAAGAGGGAGAAGAGGAGAACCAAGCCCGACGACAGCACAGTACCCCACCGGACCAGGAGGTCCCATACAGTCCAGGCTATACCCCCGCGGCGCTGCGCTACAGACCCCCGACTCTATTTACGGGTGAGCACGACGCACGACCAGCCCCGAGGAACAGTACCTGGACCAGCGGGCCATGGTACCCTGCCAGTACCAGCCCACAGCAAGGCGCAAGAGGGGACTCGCCCAGGAGGTCTCTCCCCCAACGCTCGCCGATGTATCAGCCATCCACGGCGTCATACAACACCACGCCGTCATTCCCAGACTTCGCCTATGAGAGTCGAGCACAGTACACGGAGCTCCGGATGTGTTTAGAGACAATGATGGTGGATGTCGCTGATGAACGCCACAAGTATGCAATATTATTGAAGCACCTGAAAGTACAATATAGCGCTAGCCTATGCTACCTCCTCGACCCCATACACAGCGGCCCTTGCAGCGCTGGATCAAAGATATGGACGTATATGGGATTACGTAATCCAGGAGATAAGGCATATTGACCGCCTACCCCCAGCCACAGACAATCGCTCACTAGACGATCTGTCAATCAAAGTGCAGTCCCTGGTGGGGATGCTGGGAGCTCAACGGGAGAAGGGCAGGCATGAGCTGTACGCCAACTCTAACGTTGAGAGGATTTTGGAGAAGCTGCCACCCGCAAGACAGGAGCGCTTTCGGCGGCAGAGGGACTACCGAGATCCCGACGGCCCCGAGCCATCCCTCCTTGATCTGGCCGACTTCCTGGCGAGAGAGGTCAGCAGCTTACGACTGGACACCTTCGGGCGGAGCACGCCAAGCTCCAGAGAGGGACCCAGGAGAATAAGTGATGGAAGAAGATCGGTGACTGTCATGCACCAATCAGAGTCAGTACCGAGCAGTAAGAGTCACAGCACCCCCTCGAGAAAGGAGAAGTGGAAGATAGCGTGTCCCTACTGTGAGAAAGAACACTGGCTGTCACAATGTGACTCATTCACAAAGATGAATGCAGAAGAAGTGAGCCAATGGATAAAGTCCAACCGGCGCTGTTATCGATGTGCGCGGCCCCACATGGCAGCCGAATGCCGCCTAAAGAAAAGGTGCAGCCGGTGCGATGGAGCCCATCTAGATATACTACACGATAGTAACGGAAGACGGCCTATACCTGCACCACGGAGCGGCACCAAGGCAAGTGTCATGTACATTGACCCCGCCAGCAGCAACGGAGCTCAAGTGCTCTTAAAGGTAGTCCGTGTGACATTGAGCTACCAGGATAAAGTCATGGACACTTACGCCGTCCTTGATGACGGGTCAGAGAAGACCCTTCTGCTCGCCTCCGCTGCGACTCAGCTGGGACTGCGGGGGAGCAAGAACGAAATGACGATTCGGACAATAAGAAGAGATTTAAAGACGATAAAGGGCGAGAATGTCTCCTTCACTATCGCAGCCAACGGGCAGCCAGAGCGACGGTACAAGATCACAAATGCTTTCACCAGCCAAGAAATAGGACTCTCGCAGTACACCTACCCTGTCACCAAGTTGATGGATAAATATGTGCACCTGCGCCAATTACCTATCCCGCTCATAGACGGCGCTACCCCGACCCTGTTGATAGGCTCCGACCATGCAGAACTCATAGTCCCGATTGACCGGGTCCATACAGGCCCCCGAGGCTGTCCTGCAGCAGTCGAGACCCGCCTAGGATGGACATTACAAGGCCCCCTCGCTAAATCTCTCAACCGAACCGCAGCCACTAGCTGCTTCCACTCCAGAACGACAGAAGAAGACACCACTCTCCTGCAGCATGTCGAGAGGCTATGGACCCTAGAGACAATGCCCTTTAAGAACGAAAAGAAAGACATTCGCTCTAAAGAAGACATTTACGCCATCCACCTACTCGAGCAGGGGACAAAGAGAGTCACAGTCGGCGGAGTGATGAGATACGCAACTCCACTCCTGAGGCGAGAGGGAATGCCCCCCTTTCACGCAAAGAAAGACGCCACGGAGCGCTATCTACTGAACACAGAGCGGCGCCTAGCCAAAGACCCCGCTCAACAGAGTGTGTACCGAGCTGAGATTGAGAAGCTAATCACAGCGGGACACGTAACAAAGATTGACATTAAAGAGGCCGATCAGACGACCGAATCATGGTACGTGCCGCATCACAAGGTCCATCACAACGGCAAGGATCGCATTGTGTTTAACTGCAGCTACCAGATCGGATCCCAAAATCTGAATAAAGAGCTCTTGCCCGGCCCCACACTCGGCCCCTCCCTACTAGGCGTGCTACTGCGCTTCCGCCAGGACAAGGTGGCTATAAGCGGGGATATCAAAGGGATGTTCTTGCAAGTGAGACTAGTAGAGGAGGACAAGCCTCTGCTACGGTTCCTATGGAGAGAGAAGATCGGAGATGAGAACCCATCCATCTACCAGTGGGAAGTACTCCCCTTCGGAATCACATGCAGCCCGTGCTGTGCTACATTTGCACTACAGAAACACGTCACAGAGGACCCAGCAGCAGATGAAGAGGTCCAACACAGTGTGAAGAACAGTTTCTACGTAGACAACTGTCTACAAAGCGTCTCGACTCAAGAAGAAGCCGAGGCTCTCCTAATCAAGTTACGCGCCTCCCTAATCAAAGGAGGCTTTGATCTCAGGCAGTGGGCCAGCAGTGACCCGCACGTATTGCGCAGCCTCTCCTCCGCAGACAAGGCTGCCAGCAGCGAGACCTGGATGGCGACAATCCCAGGAGAAGCCCAAGAAATGACACTAGGATTAGTCTGGCGCTTCAAAACAGACTCGCTCCACTATAGACACAAACCCTTGGCTCCAGAGCAAGGAAGGTCGGCGGCGATACCGACCACCAGACGGAGTGTGTACAGAACACTCGCCAGGCAATATGACCCGCTGGGATGTATTCTACCTTACACCACCAGGGCAAAGATGATTGTACGAGCACTATGGGACAAGGACCAGGGCTGGGACGACCCAATACCCGCACACCTTGCCTCAACATGGAGAGAGTGGGAGACGGAACTCCGCTCACTCCCAGGTGTCAATATACGCCGCAGCTACTTCCCATCCACAGTGAGGCCAGAGACATGCGAGATTGAGCTACACGTCTTCAGCGACGCCTCCGAAGTAGCCTACGGATCGGCTGCCTATTTGCGTGCCCAAGAGATGGGAGGAGAGATACACACTGCTTTCATACTGGCCCGCTCAAGAATAGCCCCACGTAAGCAACAATCTATCCCACGTCTAGAGCTCTGCGCAGCCCTCGCAGGAGCGCATCTAGCCACGTTAATCCAACGTGAACTCACCATTCCGGTGCATAGAACAATCTTGTGGTCAGATTCCACGACAGTACTCACATGGATTAAGTCTGATTCATGCAGATACAAAGTCTTCGTGGGAGTCAGAGTCACCGAGATTCAAGAATTAACAGAAGAAGCAAGCTGGAGGTATGTGGATACCAAACACAACCCAGCTGACGTCATCACCCGGGGAATGTCCCTGGATGACCTAACCCGTCGCAACATCTACAGTGACGGACCAGCATTCCTCCAGCTCCCGGAAGGAGATTGGCCTACGCCCACCCCGAGGGAAGCAAGTAGCGAGGAGGCTGAGAACAAGAAGCCTATGTTCTGTGGACTGAGCACTGTCGCCTCCACAGACCCGAACATAGATGACTGCATTACCCTAGAGAGTGCGCAACAAAGAACATTCCTGCGGCACCACCCAGAGATTCAGTCCACCACTGACATGTCAGCAGCTGACTACGAAGAAGCAGAACTTCTTCTGCTACAACGAGCCCAGAGAGACTCGTTCCCCGATGAGCTAGACTGTCTACAGGGAGGAAACCCCGTCCCATCAGACAGCAGACTGATTCACCTGGCACCAGAGAGTGACGCACATAATCTCATCAGACTGGGTGGTCGCCTGCGGAGAGCCCCCGATCTACCAGATGACATTAAGCACCCGATCGTCTTGAACAGCCGACACAAGGTCACAGAGCTGATCATAAAGAAATACGACGAGGATGTGCACCACGCAGGAGCAGAGAGAGTCTTCGCGGAGATCAGACGTCGTTATTGGATATTGCAAGGGAGAGAAGCAGTACGGCGCTTCCAGCGAACCTGTCTAGACTGCCGTAAGTGGCGCGCGCAGCCCAGCATACCACGGATGGCTGACCTACCCCCCTGTCGCCTCCGAATCGGCGACAAGCCATTCCACTCCACAGGCATGGACTGTTTTGGCCCGTTGTATATAAAGAGAGGAAGAGGCACCGAGAAGCGGTCGGGTATTGTATTCAAATGCATGACCACCAGAGCGATACATATCGAGCTCCTTCCGACCATGAGCACAGACTCATTCCTTATGGCCTTCCGGAGATTCATATCACGGAAAGGACAACCGTCTACATTGTTGTCTGATCACGGGACCAACTTCAAAGGCGGAGAAAGAGAGCTGAGAGAGAGCTTCCAAGCTATGGGCCCAGAACTTAAGACCCACCTCGCTCCAGCCCAGGTTGACTTCCAGTTTAATCCCCCGAACGCACCCCACTTCGGTGGAACCTGGGAACGAGAAGTACGTTCTATAAAGACAGCCCTGTATGCCGTACTCGGAGCCCAGACTGTGGCAGAGGAAGTCCTAATGACAGTCCTCACAGAGATCGAGGGAGTATTGAACTCAAAGCCCCTCGGTTACGTCTCCAGTGATGTAGCAGATGTCGACCCAGTCACCCCCAACACACTCCTAATGGCGCGGCTGGACCCCGCGTTACCCCAGACAATGTACAGGCCCGAAGAAGCGAACGGCCGAAGAATGTGGAGGTACAGCCAAGTACTAGCTGACAAGTTTTGGAGCAGCTTCCTACTTCACTACCTACCGTCTCTACAGACCCGCCAGAAGTGGGTAAAAGAGAGAGACAATTTGACAGAAGGAACAGTCGTCATGATAGTTGACCAGTCACTCCCCAGAGCTATGTGGCCGGCTGGCCGCGTAAACAAAGTGATCACCGGTGCCGATGGCAAGGTCCGAGCAGCTGAAGTACTCGTCCAAGGGCGCACCTACACACGGCCCGTGGCGAGGCTCATAGAACTGCCCCGACTCCCAGATACTATCGATGATGACCATGACCCTATGACTTTGTGAGTTGACTGACCCTTACAGCGGACCTTGAGTGGAAGACTGTTAATCTGTCTCTGCTTAGCTAATTAGGTGGGACTAATTAGGGGGCGGCTGTTGTGAAGGATCAGATTAAACCGAATATGTATATTTATTTATATATATTTAATTGTATTTGTATATCGTTTGATATCCCCTGTATATTCCTTGTACAATATGCATTGAATATCCCCGTTTCTACTAAACAGCCCATAATAGTTTCATTCTACCATTGGACGAGAACCTGGCGCCAGGTTGCCATACCCCTAGGTCCAAGTTCAATCGTGCCGCCTAACATGTCGAGGCAACCCCCGGTTCCGCGCAGTAATATGCCGGGCGAAATACGAATGGTACTATTTGTTCATAGCGCATATATATATGGCGCTCGTAAAGTAGAACTTTCTTTTAGTCCAGTTCTTTACCCTCCAACAGAGTGACAGACGCAAAAGCCTCCCCACGACGCACGTGCGGTGTAGTAGGGCCTACTTGGCCCAGAATAGGCATTGAGATATCGTGTAGATTAATAGTTGAATGGTCATAGTTTGGCACCATACCGTCGAGTTGGACGTATTCTATTAAGCTAATAATAGTCTATTTATGTATGGTGCATCGTTCGGTTCGAGTTCTACAGTTATCAGTACCCCCATCGTTCCTGACGTTATCTGGACGCTTATCCAGGCTGGTCAGACCCCTAGTGGTGATTGCATCCGAGGAGCTCCGGGTCAAGAGCGACTGGACCTGTATATTGGATTACTCTACCCGACGACGGCGAGCCTTCCACGGCTCTTGGATTATGCTTTGTGTGCTTTGATTATTCCATGGATAAAGGCCAACACTGCCGAGTGTTGGAATTACCCCCCGGAGAGGACTCCAGGTGAGGCGGCGCTCTACACGTGAGGTCGCACCACGTCTCTCCGTTGTGGACCGGCAGATACCGTTCCACAGAGGGTCCAGCTGTATTCGTCTGCGGCCCGAGGTTCTGTGGGCACTGTGTCCAAGACTTTGGATTCTCCCAAGACACCGTCGGCCAGATGGGATACCGCCAGCGGCTTCTCTAACCCCCCCCCCTCCTACTGTCTTACAACCAGCGGGACCCCCCCCCCCCCCTTAGTGTATCCAGCTATAATCATTTAAGTACCATCGCTATCGTTTCCTAAATATTCCAGGTTGTATACTTACTCCCTGCGCAACCAGAGATTGGACATTCAATGTTGATTTACCTACGAATACTCATTTGCCATAAAAGTGCATATTGTGGGGCGGCGTGGCTCAGGGGTAGAGCGGGTTGTCCAATGATCGAAGGGTTGGTGGTTCGAATCCCGCTCAAGCCCATGTCCATCCCACTGCCGTTGTGTCCTTGGGCAAGACACTTAACCTACTTGCCTCGTATGCATGTGAATGAATGTTGGTGGTGGTCGGAGGGGCCGTAGGCGATGATTATTCGCCACGCTTCCGTGAGTCTGCCTCAGGGCAGCTCTGGCTGCAATTGTAGCTTACCACCACCGGTATGACTGTGTATGAATGAATAATGGACTCTGTGAAGCGCTCTGGGTCTCATGAAGAGCGCTATATAAATCCAAGTCATTATTATATTCAATATTTCAAATCATAAATGTAATTAAGTGAATGTTGTATACACCTTTTGCTGTATTAAATATTCGATTTGGTACATTTGTGTTGGTTCGTTTCATCAGGTGGGAAAGTGTTCATCATACTTATATCTTGTACTGGGTGGCCAGAAGTTAAAGTACATGAGGTAGTGGTATTAAATATCATATCTAACAATACAGTCAGGGAATTGTACCCCTCAGCTACATGCTCTACAGAGCTACAGCTCATCAGACTAAATGCCCTACATGCTTAATGCTCCACAGAGCTACAGGCAGCTCATCAGACTAAATGCCCTACATGCTTAATGCTCTACAGAGATACAGCTCATCAGACTAAATGCCCTACATGAATGCTCTACAGAGCTACAGCTCATCAGACTAAATGCCCTACATGCTTAATGCTCCACAGAGCTACAGGCAGCTCATCAGACTAAATGCCCTACATGCTTAATGCTCCAGAGATACAGCTCATCAGACATGCTTAATGCTCCAGAGATACAGCTCATCAGACTAAATGCCCTACATGCTTAACCTCCACAGAGCTACAGCACATCAGACTAAATGCTCTACATGCTTAACGCTTCAGAGCTAGCACATAAGACTAAATGCTCTACATCAGCGGTTCTCAAACATTGGCAACAAACAAAGAAAAGGAGAAAAACCGACGAGCCCAACTCAGATCGAGTTTTCCACCTGGCAGCTGTTTGTATTTGCCATGTCTTGTCCCTTCATCAACGGAGGCCGACACAGTATTCCAATACACATCTCACTACATCCTGCGCATGTATAATCGTGGAGACCACGTCTCGTCTTTTGTGTATAACCTTGACACGCGCAATAGGTTTGTTGTCAGAAGCGCGGAGATAGAGAAGAAGCGTGGATTTTACAAAAACAACCCATTGGCAGAGAAATGTGGAATATCTAGCCGATCTATCTTTGACAGGCTCAATGCGTTGAATCAGGTTGTAGGGGTGTAACAATGCATCGATCCTACGGTGACGATTCAACTGCATCAATTTGAAAATGTAAGAACCGATTATTAAAATATATACCTATATATTTTTTTTTTATTTAAATTAAATCCATTTTTTATTGACCTATAGTCCATTCATGCTGAGTGAATCAGTTCCCCCAGCCACATTTGTGTATAAATCTTTTTGGGGGGAATTAACTGATCGAAAATGTATCTAGAATCTAATCGAATCGTGGTCAAATGAAGATATTTCATGATGCATTGAATTGTTGCCTGAATAATCGTAATCGAATCGAATCGCTGTGGGGTCGAATCGTTACACCCGGACTTACAATCGGACTTGCAGCTAAAATGGAGAGCTGGAGTAAGGAACTCCATGCAAATCAACACAATTATAGATACAATGTGTTGGCGAGACAGCACTAATACTATATGTGTTATTTTTTTCTATTATTTTTAATAATAGGCCTACAACTCCATTATAATTAGTGAGCATGAACAAGTCTCTCCTTCAGCTAAAGATCAGAGAGTTAAGACTAATGATGATGTCATCAAGAGACAAATCCTCGAGCTGCTCCATATAGACAGTGAATAGTGGAACAACACCAAAGACACGTCAACAGTATCCATGGTGATTTAAATAGGATACAGTACATTTTCTGATTCAGAGCTGAACGCCCTACATCTAATCATAATAATCATAACTACTCACCTCATACTATTGCCATATATATTGTTTTTTGTTATATGAATTGGTATGACTGGCTATTCGTAAATTTCTTCAATACAAAATAAAGTATAGATATTGACAACACAATCACAGCACAATCTAAATCCTTTTTTTTAGTGTGGATTTCCCCGTTAACCCCACTGCACGGTTCTGAAGCACCATGTGACGATATTATCATCGTGTCAAATTATGATTTGCTAAATTTGTTAATTATCACTGTTCCAATTGATCAAGCAGGGTTTCTCTGCGTCGCATCTCAACGTGTGTGAGATCTCAAGCAATTGAATTAGTGCAGAGCAGCTATTAAAGGAAATGTGCCTTTTGTGTGAACAGGCAGCGCACATCATCTTTGATACTCCGGAACATTGGTGTTTGATATCAGATTAATTGAATGAGAAGATAATTTGGGTGGTCTCAAAACTTCACACTCCGCCTGTCAGACATTGACACGTCTTCTGTGATGATCAAACGTTTTGCCCAAACGTGAACATCTAAGCAAGATGAACCACTTCAATGTGTTTACATTTCAAAAGAGCAGATGAGAATTAATTTATGAAAGACATTTTGAGTCATAGAGAGGTTTAGGCCTACTTGGGGATAAACACAGCGACAATGCAAAGTGCTAAGGCTCTGTACAATAGCGCTGTTTAAGGCGAGACAGCCTAGGCGAATAGGCAAATATGATTGATTTTGAGATTTCTTTTATATTATTTTGCTTCCTTAACATGTCTTATTTCAAACTAGTGGCAATACAATATCGAAAACACACACAATATGAGTGAGAGTGATTAATACACAAAAGTTTAAACCATGCACATGCTGTACTATGCAGACGGGGTGATAAGGTGGACTATTAAAAAAAAAATAAAAAAAAAAATATATATATATATATATATATATATATATATATATATATATATATATATATATATATATATATATATATATATTAAACTAAATAAGACTCATGCACATCTAGTTGGACCCCGACTGGAGGTGCAGGTCAGCGCAAGAGAGATATATAACTAAAAGGAGAAAACCTTCAAAAAGAAAGAAGGGACCGCACACTCCAGGAGTATATATATATATATTATAATATATATATACATATATATATATATATATATATATATATATATATTTTTTTTTTTTTCATCAATAGATTACTCTCAGCATAGCAGGTTAAACCCATATGGCTCTGCTTAAACCGTTACACGCATTTGACAAAATAATAGTTACAACCCTAGTGTGATTCTGCCGTGTCACAACAGATGACGTCACTACAACATTTCACACGAGTTTATTTGTTGAACGCACCCCTACCCGGAAGTAGACTGACGCTGGCGCGTCGGTTGAAAACAGACCCGGCGGACAGTGTTGACATGACGCTGACAGACACCGAGAGGAACTTCGGCGCATAAAACCGAGCAGATTCAAAAGTTTTTTGAAGCATTTGTATGTCTTGACTTTGCTACGCGGGGTCACAATAATATACCGGACATGGACCTGTCTCAGCTTATAAAGAAAATAGGTAACGTTAAGATAGTTTCGTGACGTCGCGTTAATTAATAACGTTGTTAACGAACATCAGCTAACTGTTAGCAAACAAATGTTACCTCCCTCCCCATCCACTTACAGTCTGCTTCTCTCTCATCAGTTCGTTTTCCTTAGCTAATGGTATACTGTAGTTTTAGCTTATCTTACGTTACAGTTATAACGTTTACATTTCACCAAAGTCTGTAGTTGATTTTAATTATTTTAAATAGTTGAATTGATTGTATGATGAATTGAAAATGGGGGACCCTGATGTAAACACGACGAAAGTCTTTCTCTGGTCTGCATCCCCTTAACAATTGTGTGGATTGAGCCGTACTGTATTGTACCCATTCAGTTAATGTTAATAAAGTTTTCAATCAATCCAATCAATTGACTTTTTCTCTTCCTATATTGTCATTGTAATTAGTATGTACTATGTGCTGTATCATTTCATTTCAAACCTTTATTTCAACTCGTAAGACACTGAGGTGTATGAAATCAATCAATCCAATCAATTGACTTTTTCTCTTCCTATATTGTCATTGTAATTAGTATGTACTATGTGCTGTATCATTTCATTTCAAACCTTTATTTCAACTCGTAAGACACTGAGGTGTATGAAATGAAAAATGAAATGAATGAAGGTTTCCCTCAATTACAGCAACGACAAGTTTACAAGAAACAGTTTATCAGCAATTTCATACATATAGACACAATCGAAAGAATAAACAATAGAAAATCAGCTAAGACAGTTACAAGTCGACACACAGTGGTCGGAGATCATACTTTTAAATGCAGCGATAGAAGGAAGAACCTGCATCAGGGCATTACAGGTGTTGGAAGCATAAAAGTAAAAAGCTTTTCCTAGTTCACAGCAAACTCTAGGAACCCTAAGAACCAACCAGTTATTTGAACTGTAGGTTCCAAGATTCCATTCCAACAGTGTTGTAACGGGGGGCGTTTTCCAATAAGGGCTTAGAGCCTTTTCATAAAGGACACAGTGTGGTGGGTATCATCTGTCACCAGTAATACATTTTAGGGCAGAATGATAGACAGAGGTTTAAGAGTTGAAGCCGTAACAAACATGCCTATAAATCACATCACTATTAGTCCAAAATTGATAAGAAAACAGCTTCAACAATCCTATTTCTACTAATCACAGGAAAGCTGGATCTATTTCTGCATTTATCTGCGTCTTTGTAAATGAGAGCTTGCGCTCAGTGATCTTTCGAGATAAAATAAAGATTGAATGAATGAACAGTAACACACAGCTCATTAACAAGACGGATATCCATCAAATACAGCAGCATTCCATATCTAATACTGAATACAACAATGGTAAGGTGACTCATCTTCAACTAACCGGCAATACTCTGCTCCATGTCTGTGACTACACAAGGGCATTCCTTGGTGGAGATCAGAGTTCGAGCACTGAAGAGCGTCAAGTCTAAACTGGACCACTCGCTCCTGTCCGTCTCTGATCTGGTGCAAGAGAGGATGCTGCTCGTGGCCCTTCTGGAATGGTTCAACTTCCCCGAGGTGCCAATGCAGGAGGAGGTCCTTGAGCTACTCGCCACACTGTCAAAGGTAGATTGATGCCCTCTACCAGGGTATCTGCGGGATATTAAATAGTCTTAAATTCACAATTTCACAACTTCACAACTTAAAAGGTATTAAAAAGTCTTACATTTCATTTGCACAGGTATTACATTTTTGGGAGGGCAGCCCGGCTGTCGGGAGATGCAATTATATAAAATATATTAAATGCTTTTGCGTTCAACGGTTACAGAGAGCTTGTATGGAACACGCAATAATAGAAATTGGCGCCCAAGTGCAGCCGCCAGTTCAGTGTCACTGTTTTTTGTTGTTGTGAAATTGGTATAAACTTTTAGCTCCAAGTGGTATTAAAAAGTAAAACATGTAACCTTTTGAAACCTTCCGATACCCTGCTATAGGCCTACACTTTCCTACAGATTAACCACGTGTCCATTTTATTAACCGCGCTGTTCTGACTGAATAATCACTGCTAACCCCCTTTTTAACGGCTGTCTGGCTCGTCTGTCCCGATGTCTCTCAAGCATCCCAGTGGCGCCCAGATGCTACGAGACGCCGGGGCGACGGAGTTCCTCTCCCAGCTGTCTGGTAACGTGGAGCCCCGGCTGCGGGCTGTCATCGACGGCACCCTCGACCAGCTGTTCCAGCTCCCGGAGCTGCTCCCCGGCGGGGCCTCTGCGGTCTACTCTGGTGAACGGCACGTCACGACTCCAACAGGTACAGGGAGTCCGTGTCGGGGCATAGTGTCATCAGGATACCAACATTTTGACTTCGATACCGATACCAGCCTAAAGTATCACGATACCGATTCTAAAACGATACCACGGGGGAAAAAAAACTCAAATCAGGAAAAGTAATGGAATATAGACCTGTTCGCTGTATATAAACATACGAGCTGCTGCACTAAAAAAGTACAACAGGGCTCTATGGAGAAACCATGGCACCCCCCTGACTAAAAGTAGTTTCAAACGAAAGCGGCTGGATGTAATTTTGCCAAGTCAGCGTTGGCTGTGAGTGTGAGTCTTTCACCGTTTGCATATCTAGCTTTGGCATGGATTTAGATCGCTAGCATGGCTAACAAATGCAAATATATTGTAGTCTGCCCTTGTTCAGACCAGGATTACATTCCTTTTGCCCCCTTGATGCACGCGCACACTGAGTCTGACGTATGCAGCGAACAGGTCTATATTATTAGATGACAGAACATGGAAAATTCTTAAATAAATTATAATAAAAATTATAATGAATATTTTAAGTACAGATTTTATTGTCCCAGTGTTTTATTCGTTTGACTCTTTTATTGTGTGCATTTATGTCTTAACGTATGTCAACCATGAGAGCTATTGGATAACTGAATTTCCCGAAGGGGATCAATAAAGTATATCTATCTTTCTAGAATAGCTTTCGTTCTAATCTTTTAAAATGTATGGTGCACATTCATGACCTCTGGTGGATGAACTTGATTTTGACCCCATGACCTTTCCTCTAGTGCCATCACCAGGCCAAAATGTGACATTTTTGCATCTCGAATACCTTTCATTTGAATCTTTCCAAATTTGCTGTACACGTTCATGACCCCTAGAGGAAGAAGCCTATTGATTTTGGTGACCCCATGACCTTTCCTGTGACCCCATGACCTTTCCTCTACCGCCACCATCAGACCAAACGTTCAATATTGAAATTTGAGTATCTCCTGATCTGATTTCCACCAAACTTGACAATTTTTTATAACTATTTATTTATTTATTAATTTCTTTACAGCTTTTCCACGTACATAACATTAAAGAGACAACCACCACCACTAAACAAACATGACATACATGCATGAGAGGATGCTATTTTCATTCTTGATTAGTCCGGTCCATTCTAGTTTAAACTAAACTCTTTACTCGCCCATCAACCTTGGTTTTATAAAAAAAAGGGCTGTCAGTTTATCGTGTTAATTAGATTAATTAATTACACAGCAAATTATTGCGTTATGAAAATTAACTCAAAATTAATTAAAAAAAAAATATATATATATAATATATATATATTTTTAAATATTTTTTAATCATTCATTATAAGAACGTAGACTACACATTTACAGATTTTTTTTTAATATGGTCCATTTGCATGTTCTTGATTCTAGGGACATCTAGGCCTAACAAAATGAATAGTTGGTTTCAGGTTGCCGACCGACCCTGCCGATTTAGGTGCGACCCAATATATTTTATGAGTTTAAAAAAATATATATATATCTTTTTTTTTTTTTTTTTTTTTTTTTTAAGAATAAAGTTTCATAGAAATCTTAGTCAAACATTTAGTATTATGGATATTAAACATGCTGGCAGAGTACATGCATCCATGTTGTTGTGAACATTTTAATTAAATAAAGAAATTCCCTATCCATAGTCGCCGTGGGAAAGAATAAAATAAAAAAATAAAATAAAATAAATTCCCTACCTACCCATGGCCAAACTGACAACCAACCTGAAACCAACTATTAATTTTGTTAGGCCCTATGGATCTCAGGGAATGTATTCCCAGTGTCAGAAATACTGTCTGTTACTAGGCTTGAGTAAATTGTAATGAACCAAATGAGAATATCAATAAATTTTTTTTTATCTTTGACTGAATAACACCATGCTAAAATGGACCAGACCTGAAAAATCTTTTGAAATATGATTATAGAATATAGAATATCAGGCCTAAAATGGTTATGCGATTAAAATGCGATTAATTAGATTAATTAATTACAAATCCTGTAATTAATTAGATAAATGTTTTTAATCGCCTGACAGCACTAAAAAAAAGCGGAAGCGCTTTGCGACGGATCAAAATTAGATTAGATTCAAATGTATAGCACACTATAGCTATAGTGGAATAGACTGTATTAATATTCCATATTTATACCGTCTTGTTTCGCGCTCCTGGCCACCTGCCTCAGCGCACACACCGTAGAGCTGGGCGATATGGCCACAAATGGTACCACGATAATTCTTTTTTAAATTCATATCATTCGATATAGATACTTATCGATATTTTTATTATTACAAAAATAATTAACTTTTTTTAAATTATTATTTAAACAACAAATGTTTTGTTTATTTTGCAGCAATTCTTTGTCGTTGCTGCTATCTTTAGTGTTACAGCCCCTCACACTCCAGTTCTCAGGCTGCAGCTGGTTTGAAAGCGAAAGTACCAAAAAGAAGTGGCTGTGGCTCCAGGGGAGTTGAACAGTTCTGGCTCTGCTAGTTTATTTTCTATCTTTTGGCACTTTTTTGGTGGACAAACCAGATTAGCTCTGCTAGCACACATAGCCTACTGTGTACAGACGGTTTCAAACTATTTTAAATTAGAAAGCAAACAAAATAAATGCACAAGAGAAAAATAAATCTCAATTTGGTCAGTATTGTCATTTGGACAAGCAAAGCCATTACTTTAAGTTGCAGGCAAGAAAGACAAGTCTATCCACTGTCTCTGGTTTTAAAGCTGCCCTGTTGCAGGTCACAATACAAATATTATTTTTTAATCTATATTATTTTTATTATCGATTATTAAAATATATCGCGATAATTATCTTTATCGCCCAGCCCTACGGTACGTGTCTAGTTTGCACATAATAAAGAGAGATCAAACGTTGTGCAGGAGCTGCTAGAAGCCAGAAAATAGTTATCATGAAGACGAATCTTTCTTTGTGTTTAGCGCTAATGTAGTTTATATTGATAGTATACTTTATGTGATGTATCATGTTCACAATGTAGAATGTTTTGCAGTGGATAGGCTATCTCTATACTACTATACGTTTTAAACCCATTTGAAAATTGTATGCAGTGCATAATCGTTAATAACAAATGGGGCATTTGCATTCTAGTGCCTCCAGTTGTACCGTCTGAAGAATGCTCTCCTACAACGGGCTATTTTCAGAAGAGCAAGCCAAGCCATACAGATGTGCCACCTCAGAGGATAGCAGGTACATTGAATAGATTGATCCAGAGTTATCAAGTCAAGTCAAGTGTTCCTTTATTAATCCCCTTGGGGAAATTCAAGTGTCATAGCAGCATGGCAACATTTCTTTTTTCTTTTTGACGATTCCATACCCAAAGTAATTTGCGATTAGCTTTATACTTATAGCACATGCACAAGTCTGGTCTTTTTTGAAAGGTAACATTCTGAAGCGTCTTACACAATAAAAAATCACTTTGAGTTAACACATTGAAGTAAAAGTTTTGTGTACTCACATTTCTTTTTACTGGTTGCCAGATGCCTGTTTTTAAGTTCCAGCTGAGAGGTAGCAGCTGGAAAACATAATGGTTCCATAGCCTGAAGTCTTATGTAGTACAGGTCCCAAGTTTATAAAAATCCCACGGAAACTGTATGTTTTACAAAGGTTTGTGTAATGTGTGTACTAGTAAAAATTCAGCATGATTATCCCAAAATCCGCTCCTTGTCTACAACAATGGTCAATTATTCTCACCATCAGCGGTGACTGGTCAGTTGTGTGGCCAAAATATCATATCACCATATCTTTCTCATTTTCTACAGTATAATGGTATTTGACAGTATTTAGTTATCTAGTATAATTCACAATGTGATTTGACATATTCTTTGTCAACATCTTGAAAATTGTCTATTTTAAATGTAGACATATACAGTGTGTGTGTGTATATATATATATATATATATATATATATATATATATATATATATATTCTTTTACAATATGTACATATCTTGGATGACGGTATATTAAAAATCCCTACTGTTGCATGGATCCATGTTGGTTAACATTCTGTATACCTCCCAGCCCTAGTTCAACATTTGTTAAAAAAGCCATATACAAATTATTCTAATAACTGTACTATTGTTTTCTTCTACTGTACGCTGATGATCTGCAGTGCGTGACTCTGTGAGATGTCTCAAGTTCTCTACATTTCCCTGGCTGGCTCTGACGACCACAGACAGACACATACTTTTATCTAATGAGAGGTGGGTGACGTCACACAAAATCTACACGCTAGTCCTCTGGTACTTTAAAAACACACTTCTTTAATCAATATCTAAAAAATCTTCTTTTACTATTATGCACTTTGCTACTAAGGAATGCCTATATTAGTACCTATTATGCTAATATGTCTATACTACTATCTACTATGTATTATACTACTATACCTACATTATTACCTACTATGCTAATATGTCTATACTACTATGCACTCAATACTGTAGCACTCAAGTTCAACACTGTAGTGTTAGATGAACAATCTTACCCTTAGCTGCCAGAGTTGTACCCTTCCTGCTGACTTGTTGTACAGAACTTGTAAGTCGCTTTGGATAAAAGCATTCAGCTAAATGACTAAATGTAAATGTACTTTCTCTGAGGCTTTGGTGAGTTCCGTGCGAGTCTGTGCCGGGATTTTGACCTAATCACGTGAACTCCTCTCATTTGAAACAGTTCTCTGAGGAGCAACAACCCCAATCTAGTCCGAACGACGTGTGAGCTTCTGCGTGACGTCATCATGCAGGACTTCCCGGCTGAGATCTTCCTCCAGCGGCCCAGTATCGTGCAGGTACAGCTATACACGCTATAATTACTATCCTCAAACTAAATCCTCAATTTGAATAAAGTGATTAATCTGATTAAATTAGTATTTTTTTAATTAAATCAACTTTCCAGCCCCAGACCCAGCCCAACTAAATCAATTAAATCAACTGTCTTTAATGAATATAACTCATCAGTTTCTTTTAATACTATAATATTAGTGTATCCTAATCTTTATCTGCAACTGTGAAGAAAAACCCCATTGGTTTAAACAGAATTAATAGAAACAAATATAAAAAAAAATAATACATTTTTTATTTGTATTTTATAAAAAATAAAGAATTCAAATGTTGATTTAGAATTCGAATGCCAGGGCGGCTAAGTGGCGCAGTGGGCAAGGCGCTCGCCACTAACGCAGGAGATGCTGGGTTCGAGCCCAGCTCTCGGCGTTGCTTCCGGCTTGGCTGGTCGTTCATATTAATACAATTGGCAGTATTAGGGGGTGGGAAAGCCGATGGGTGGGGATCGGACGTTGTGGACAGCGACTCCTACAGGTCGGTTGGTGCGCCTGTACAGCAGAATCAGGAAGTAACGGGGGCAGCGTGAGCCTCCCACGCGTTACTCCTCGCCACTGAGAGATCGCGCTGTGCAGGTGAAAAGATGCGACGGCTGCCTCCTCGTGTACCGGAGGGGACACGTGATGCAAGGCTTCGTCCACATTGCAGCCGACCAGTGGGAGGCATGGTCTAACAACGTTCGAGACAGGGAAGGGTAGAATTGGATAATACGAAATTGGGATGGGAGAAAAATATAAAATGGGGAGAAAAAGTAGATACAAAAAAAAAAAAATTCGAATGCCAACGTAACGAACGAACGTTTGGGCTCAGCCCTAATACACGCACACACACACACACACACCTCAGTGCCTCTGTGCCCGTTTTCTTAGGCAGTTAGCCTCGCTGGTATGGAAACCTTTGGAAAGAATTATACATAGAGTTGTACTGTACTGTACCCATTCTGCAATCTGTTAATTAAAGTTTTCAATCAATCAATCAATCAATCAATCAATCAGCCCACACGCTGGTTTACAGAATTCGAGGAATTGAAAGGACTTGCTGTTCAGGGACATCATTACCGACAAAAGGGCAGGGAATCTGAACTTCCAACAAATTGCTCCTCTGGTAATTAGATTCCAGGTGACCTTTTATTTATTGAGCTTAAGCTCATCTCAAGCCCCGCCCTGCTTTCCTCCAATCGCAACCGTCGCTTCCCAAAGGTTGTCCAATTGGAGGAAAAGAGGGTGGGGTTTGAGATGGGTTAATTACGACTGCTCCATTTCAGACCCTCTCTTGTACACAATCACATGGGCTGGATTCTTCCAGCTTCACTTGACCGTTGCCCTTTATGTAAACAATCGATTTTAATTGAGCCACGAGATACAAACTAGACACACATGTACCATGGAATCCTATCAGCGTATTCTTGATTCGGTTAAAGGGGATTACCACCCATCTTTTTAGATTAGATTCATATTTATTGTCATTATACAGCACAAGTACAGTACAACGCTGTCGGTGTGTGAATGTGTGAGTGAATGGGTTGTACATGTGAGGCATAAGTTGTAAAGCGCATTGAATAAAAGCTGTTATATGAATTCAGTCCATTTAGATTAGATTAGATTCTAATGTATTGTCATCATACAGCACACTCTAACATGAGCCATATTGTAGCTTTATATTCACTTCATCAACAGCAGTGCAGGGCAACGAAAATAAGTTTGGCATCCAACCAGACTGCAAATATAACAGTAAAGTGCAATAGTAATACAATGTACAGGTGATTTAACTGGGTATAATGTATATCAATTAATACTACTTAGTATAGTGCTCATCAGATGTATTTACAGAGTTGTAGTATTAATATGTACAGTGATACAGGTATAAAGACATTATGGTAGTGACTAGTGAGTCATACTGACCAGCAGTGTAACTAGTAAGAGTACTGTAGGTAAGGGATATGTACAGATAATATAGATATAGTATCTACAGATATGTAAAAAGGATTATATGCAGGTATGTACAGACGGATGTGGATAAATGTGTATATACGTACAGTAAGAATGAATATATCTATGTGGTATATACAGCATTATTGTACATGCTATCATACAGTTATATGGGTTATATGCAAATTGTATATAGAAGAATTATATGCAAGTATATTCATATATATATTTAATATAATATATAATTAATATATACAGCACTATAGTGCATGCTATCATACAGAGTTATATGGGTAGACTAGACTATGGTATGAGGTAGGTAGTTATTGTATAGTGATTATTATGATTACTGTTGTGAAGGATCAGATTAAACCGAATATATATATTTATTTATATATATATATTTAAATAGTATTTGTATATCGTTTGATATCCCCTGTATATTCCTTGTACAATATGCACTGAATATCCCTTTAGTCTACTAAACAGCCCATAATAGTTTCATTCTACCATTGGACGAGAACCTGGCGCCAGCAGCCATACCCCTAGGTTCAAGTTCAATCGTGCCGCCCAACATGTCGTGGCAAGCCCGGTTCCGCGTAGGAATACGTCTGGCGAAATACGAATGGTACTATTTGTTCACAGCGCATATATATATGGCGCAAGTAAAGTAGAACTTTCTTTTAGTCCATTAGTTCTTTACCCTCCAACCGAGTAACAGACGCGAAGCCTCACCCACGACGCACGTGTGGTGCAGTAAGGCCTACTTGGCCTCAGAATAGGCATTGAGATATCGTGTGGATTAATAGTTGAATTGTCATAGTTTGGCACTATACCGTCGAGTTGGACGTATTCTATTAAGCTAATAATAGTCTATTTATGTATGGTGCATCGTTCGGTTAGAGTTATAAAGTTATCAGTACCCCCATCGTTCCTGACGTTATCTGGAGTCTTAACCAGGCTGGGCAGACCACTAGTGGTGCTTGCATCCGAGGAGCTCTGGGCCAGGGCGACTGGACCTGTACATTGGATTACTCTACCCGGACGACGGCGAGCCTTCCACGGCTTGGATTATGCTTTGGGTGCTTTGATTATTCCATGGATAACGGCCAACACTGCGGAGTGTTGGAACTACCCCCCGGAGAGGAGTCCAGGTGAGACGGCGCTCTACACCAGTGAGGTCGCCTCACGTCTCTCCGTTGTGGACCGGCAGCTACCGTCCACCAGAGGGTCCAGCTGTATTCGTCTGCGGACCGAGGTTCTGTGGGCACCGTGTTCAAGACTTTGAATTCTCCCAAGAAATCGTCGGCCAGATGGGATACCGCCAGCGGCTTCTCTAACCCCCCCCTCCTACTGTCTTACAACCAGCGGGACCCCCCGCCCCCCTTAGTGTATCCAGCTATAATCATTTAAGTACCATCGCTATAGTTTCCTAAAGAACCGGGTTGTATACTTACTCCCTGCGTAACCAGAGATTGGACATTCAATGTTGATTTACCTACGAATACTCATTTGCCATACAAGTGCATTTCAAATCATAAGTGTAAACAAGTGAACGTTGTATATACCTTTTTCTATATTAAATATTCGATTTGTACATTTGTGTGGACTTCGTTTCATCAGGTGGGAAAGTGTTCATCATATTTATATCATGTACTGGATGGCCAGAAGTTAAAGTACAAGAGGTAGTGGTTTAATAATACCATACTTAACAATACAGTCAGGGAATTGTACCCCTCAGTTACAATTACTATGATTACAGTGTAGGGCAGCTGTAGACAGTGAATGTGGGACAGTGATTAGCTCTGTTGCCTCGCAGCAGGGAAGTCCTGGGTTCAACTCCCAGCAGGGGACCTTTCTGTGTGGAGTTTGCATGTTTGCGTGGGTTTCCTCCGGGTACTCTGGTTTCCTCCCACACGCACGCTAGGTTTCCTGCCGTTGTCCTTGACCAAGGTACTGGCACTACAAATGGAGTTGTTCCCCTGGCGCTGCACCGTGTGGCTGAACCACCGCTCCTAAAATAGTTAGGAGGACGGGACAAATGCAGAGGACGAATGTTCCCACGGAGACTAATAATGTTTCAACTTAACTTTATTACGAAAACCAATGGTTTTTAATCTCGGATAAACCTGTTTACATCTTTTAATTACGACGTAATTTCTCTCCGTCTCTGTAGAACCTCTTATCTCTGCTCAGGCTGAGTTCCAGTGAGAGTGAGGTGGGGCACCTCAGGCTGCATGCTCTGGCCTGCCTGCGGCAGCTCTGTGTGGGACTGAGGAGCAGACTGCGCTTCCACCGAGACCCCGGCTTCTACTGCGCCAAGCAAGGTAGCGGAGTGCTGCTCTTAGCCTGAAGGACACATGTCCATCTTTCTACAAGCAAGGTAGTGGAGTGCTGCTCTTAGCCTGAAGGACACATGTCCATCTTTCTACAAGCAAGGTAGCGGAGTGCTGCTCTTAGCCTGAAGGACACATCATGTCCATCTTTTTACAAGCAAGGTAGCGGAGTGCTGCTCTTAGCCTGAAGGACACATGTCCATCTTTCTACAAGCAAGGTAGTGGAGTGATGCTCTTAGCCTGAAGGACACATGTCCATCTTTCTACAAGCAAGGTAGTGGAGTGATGCTCTTAGCCTGAAGGACACATGTCCATCTTTCTACAAGCAAGGTAGTGGAGTGATGCTCTTAGCCTGAAGGACACATGTCCATCTTTCTACAAGCAAGGTAGCGGAGTGCTGCTCTTAGCCTGAAGGACACATGTCCATCTTTTTACAAGCAAAGTAGTGCTGCTTTTAGCCTGAAGCCCCCCGTCCAGGAGGCAAAACATTTTGTAAAAAAGAAAGCCATTTTTGCTGTAATTTCCTGCAACTTAAAAACATAATTAAACATAAATAAAATAGCAAACTTAAGTAAGTTCCAAATAAGTTATTCATTTTAAGTACAGTGCATAAGGTTGCACAATAGTTTCACTTTGAACATAAAAGCGCACACACGCACACGCACGCACACACCTACACACACAGACACACGTATTGGACAGTGATACGTCTGTTTCTAAGCTGGCCCTAAGCTTTTACTGCAAAAACAAAGGGTGTCTTAAAAACTCTTACATTTAATAATCAGAATTGTAGCACTTAAATGGTCTTAAATATCATTTTGAAATCTATTTTATTCAGGAAGTTACTTCTATTGTTGCGATTACTTCTCTGTATCTCGTTTACATGTGTTTGGGGGAAACGTCCAGCCTGCATCGTAAGCAGTATGGCAATAACCAGTTCCCCCCCAACAATCCATATGGAATTACTTCTTTCTTTTTGTATCCACTTTTTCTTCTCCTTTTTCTGTTTTTCTTCCATCCCAATTTAGTCGTGCCAATTCCCCCCTCCCCTGTCTTGATCATTGCTCGCATGTGCCCCCGACTGGTCGGTCGTAGGGAGGGTTGAAGAATCTATCGCATGTCCCCTCCGATACATGCGGAGTCAGCCAGCCACTTCTTTTCACCTGCCAGCGCGGAGGTTGGTGAGGTGTAATGTGTGGGAGGCTCACACTACCCTCGACATCTCCTGTCCTTGCTGTGCAGGCGCCCTGACCGACCTGTAGGAGTCGCTGTTTACAACGACCAGATTACCACCCATCGACTCCCCTCCCGCTGACTCTGCCAATTGAGTCAGTATGACGGCCGGCCCAAGCCGGAGGCAACGCTGACAGCCGGATTCGATACCGGTGTCTCGCACGTTGGTGACGAGCGCTTAGACCGCTGCGCCACCCAGCCGCCTGGAATGACTTCTTTCATAGTAATCTTCCTTAATACCTTTTTGCCAGTATAGCCGTTAAATAGGTATTCAATTATATTCAAAGTGGTATTAACCCTTTCACTACCACACTACATAAGGTTAACCTTTCACTACCACCACACTACAGAAGGTTATCTTTCACTACCACCACACTACACTATACCTTTCACTACCACACTACAGAAGGTTAACCCTTTATCTACCACATTATAGAAGGTTAACCCCTTAAGCCCGAGCGGTACGAGATTGATATCACGCTATAAATCAATCAATACAGAACGTATGAATTAATGTTGCGTTTTTCAAATGTAGCCAAGAGTAAAGACCCTAACCCTATCAAAACAGCAGTCAAAGTGTATATTTTCAGCACTGTTTGTTTACCAATGATTTTAACTCATTCAGCGCCATACCCGAGTAAAGTCGGGTTATCTCGCCAACCGTTGAGCACCAGAAACCCGAGTATACTTGGGTTTTGATCCTTTGATATTTTCCTTTGATCCCCGTTCTATACGGTCAGCCGGAGCCCTCTAGGTGTCTCTGATTCATCTGCCTACGTAGGAATTGCAATGACGATCGGATCTCACCAGGTGGCAGTATCGCCTACCTTTTTAACTCTGTCATATCTCGCGATCTATGGAAAAAGACTGGATTATTTTGGAAATGGGGCGATGTTTAGCGTGTAGCGTGTCTCCATAGCTATAATACAGAACACACGATGGGTCTGCAAACATCGCTAAAATGGTCAATAACGCTGACACCAGCGGCTAGCCAATACAGATGGGGAAAGTCGTGGCAGTCAAAGAGTTGTGTGTAAGTGTTATTAGCGAAATATGGGTGTATAAATATTTCGGCACATCACGACAGAAACCGGATGAATTAGATGCGAGGAAATTATGAGAGGAGACCCAGGGCTTTCTATGGGCTTTCGAATTTCATAAAACTACACTTACACTACCTCACGCCAGCCCCTGTCAATCATCTGACTTCCAACGTGAAGATTTTTCTTTTTATGATCCGGAAAATAACCGTTATTTTTGGGATCATATCTCACGGGTGGAACAAACCTGAACGTTATTGCCATAAAATAGAACGTAGTTAGTTTCTTTACCTTTCTGTGAACGTCTAGCAAAAAAACGCATCCTAATCTGATGAAAAATGGCGGAGAAATGTACATTATAAAAAAGTAACACTACTCACAGTAGATTTCATTCACGGTTTTTGCTGCCCTGTCAGGGGTGCCTGGTGGTAGGGCTGGGCGATATGGCCAAAAATGATATCGCGATAACGATATGATAATGTTATCATATCACTCGATATAGATAATTATCGAAATTGTTATAAGTCTAAAATATCTTTTTAATTTTATTTTAATTTAAAAAAAAATTAAACAACAGATGTATGTTTATTTTGCAGCAATTCTTTGTCGTTGCCGCCATCTTTAGTGTTACAGCCCCTCACACTCCAGTTCTCAGGCTGCAGCTGGTTTGAAAGCGAAAGTAAACAAGCTTCTCTGCTGGCTGTGGCTCCAGGGGAGTTGAACAGTTCTGGCTCTGCTAGTTTCTTTTCTATCTTTTGGCGCTTTTTTGGTGGACAAACCACAGCACATGTGCACCGTGACTCGTGACTGGAGACTAGCTCTGCTAGCACACATAGCCTACTGTGTACAGACGGTTTCAAACTGTATTTTAAATTAGAAAGCAAACAAAATAAATGGACAAGAGAAAAATAAATCTCAATATGGTCAGTATTGTCATTTGGACAAGCAAAGCCATTACTTTAAGTTGCAGGCAAGAAAGACAAGTCTGTCCACTGTCTCTGGTTTTAAAACTGCCCTGTTGCAGGTCACAAAAGAATTTAGATATTTTTTTCTATATACATTTTTTCCGATATCGATTATTCAAATATATCGCGATAATTATCGTTATCGTTTTATCGCCCAGCCCTACCTGGTGGTACTAAATCCAGATTGAAAGGGGAGATTTGGACTGATCCATAGATGTGTGACTTGGCCATAACAAGGTAATTTATAGGCCTGATATTCTATATTCATATTTCAAATTGCATGTGTCCGGATGGCAAAATTCAGTACTATACAAAACCCCCTGTAAATCATCTGCCCTTTATTCATTTGGTACACGTGATCTCAAGAAGGTGCTGAATGAGCTCAGTGGCAATTTCTATTTCTGGTCAATGTATGGTGTTATTCACCGTCAAAGATTGAAGTAAATAAAAGAAAATGTATATTCTCCTTTGGTTCATTACAATTTACTCAAGCCTAGTAACATACAATATTTATGACACTGGGAATACATACCCTGAGATCCATATACTGTATGTCCCTAGATACCAAGAACATACAAATGGTCCTTGTAGAAGTGAAGCAATCGTCCATTTACTTAGGTATGTATTTTTAGGTGAATTTTCTGAAAATATGGCTAGGGCTTAAGAGGTTAACCCTCTCACTACCACACGACAGAAGGTTAGCCTTTCACTACCACACTACAAAGGGTTAATGCTTTCACTACCACACTACAAAGGGTTAAAGCTTTCACTACTTATAGAAGGTTAACCATTTCACTACCACACTACAGAAGGTTAACCGTCTTGTAGTGTGGTAGTGAAGGGTTAACCTTCTGTAGTGTGTTAGTGAAATGTTAACCTTCTGTAGTGTGGTAGTGAAAGGTTAACCTTCTGTAGTGTGGTAGTGAAAGGTTAACCTTCTGTAGTGTGGTAGTGAAAGGTTAACTTTCTGTAGTGTGGTAGTGAAAGGTTAACCTTCTGTAGTGTGGTAGTGAAAGCGTCAACCCTTTGTAGTGTGGTAGTGAAAAGTGAACCGTCTGTAGTGGTAGTGAAAGGTTAACCTTCTGTAGTGTGGTAGTGAAAGGTTAACCTTCTGTAGTGTGGTAGTGAAAGGGTTAATCTTCTGTAGTGTGGTAGTGAAAGGGTTAACCTTCTGTGGTGTGGTAGTGAAAGGGTTAAAAATATCTTAAAAAGTCTTGAATTTAACTTGGAACCTGCAGGAACCTTGTTGTGCCTATTTGCATGTGTGTGTATATACACGCTCCATCGTTTCATGACTCCTTTGAACTCATTTCTGATAGCATCACACGCCGGGCACTAATTCGGGCCGTGACACATCATCATGTTCCGTCTGGCCTATTGTGAGTCTCAGCCAGCCCTACCTGCTGTAGATCACCTAAATGAAATGTCAAGTATCCACGCTCCTAATATCGTCACGCTAGAATTCCTTCCCTAACATAATGCTTCTAAATGAGTTCCCACAGTGTCCTATCCCACGCATGAATGCTTTCTGAACGCTGATAGCCTGATGTTTCCCCCACGTAAAGGTTGTTTGCTGTGTGTTCTCGTGGAGAAGCCTCTGAACATCCCTGCCTGGGAGGAACCTTTATTACCGCGTGAGCCGTTCAAATGCCAGGGAAAAATGATCCTGATCGTATTCCAGGGTTTACCTTGAAAAGAAGCTGAGGATTTATCGCCAGGGCTGGGCAGACTGATTCTGATTCCTAAAGTTTATCTCTGTCATTTTCAACGTATACAAGTCGAATACACATATAAATAAATCATAAATTTGTAATGAATGAATGGATGATTTTATTTCTGTCTTTTTTTTTTTTTTTTTTTTTTACAAAAAATTAAATGACCGAAAAGGTGTAGGCTGAAGCCGAGGCTTATAATTGCCTACCTTTTTACATTACAACACACTATTTACACAAAAAAAAATTATTTAGTATATCATTTAGCAAAGATTACAAACGTTTCATAGTTTTATGTACAAAACGTATATACAAATTTATTTATGTTTTATTTCTTTTTTAAATACTTTTTCTTTTTTTATATATATATGTTTTTCTTTTTTCTTTTTCCCTTTGTCACTATTTGAACACAGCTATGTTATAGATGAAATATAACTAGGATAATAATGAGGTTTTATATTTCACCTTATATTTGAATAATTTCTTAAAAGTATGTAGCGAACTACACATTTTTACTTCTTTGTCAAAGCTATTCCAAAATGTTGCCCCTTTACGATATACATTGACTTTTTATATTTGTCCTTGCCTTTGCGATATTGAATACACAACTTCCCCTAAGTCTATATCGGCTCTCTCTAGTCTGGAACAACTCCTGAATGCCACTTGGAAGTGAGTGCTTATGTGCTTTGTACATTATTATTGCAGTGCTAAGATCGACAAGATTTTCCAATTTTAAGGCATTTGATTTAATAAAGATTATACGTCATTTTGTTTTTTGAAACTGCTGAAAACTAAAAGCGTATTACACCTACCCTTTTTACATTCATTATTTTGTACAGATCCCTTTTAAATGTATACACTGTAAATATATATGTATTTTTACATATGTATATGATATATACTCAGGCATGCGTTGCTCATGGGACGACTGGTTGCACTATGTTTTAATGACGCCAAGTGCACGCACGCTCCCGCGCATGCGCATAAATATTCCCTCGCATAGCACAGACTAAAGACCGTGCCTAATTGCCTCTACGAATGGAATGTAACACATTTCTTTCACAAGTTTTGTGTGAATGTATCTGAGAACGTATTTGATCACACCTGACGACCGGCCGTATTGTTATGCAAAGTAGTACTTAGCGAGTTGGCGCATCAGTCGAGTGCAGCGCATTCTTGTGTGCACGCGCGTGCACATCCGTTGTACGACGTGTTTCAAGTTCATGCGAATTCTGCCAATCCACGGCGTACGACGTTATTGAGATCATATTTCATATTTTCGCCATGGTATTCATATTTCCCTCATGCAGCCTGGTCTGATGCTGTGTGAGCCGGCACAACTCTGCAACGCTTCAATACTGCCCCCTGGTGGATGATCAGCGAGTTGCCAAATCGGAAATGGCCGGTTGGATATCGGTGCGTCTTCTAAATCCGTCCGGCCACTCGCATATCGTCGCGGGACTCTAGCCAAACACCGTGGATATGGATCGCTGCCATAACTCAATAATCGACATGATTTGGGCGTGTATTAGTATTATACAAACCGGAAATGGATCTACTCGATCCCCATCAAATAACTGGGATATTTTTGCTCCAGTCTCATCGCCCAACGGTAAGAGGAGGCTGACGTCATTTTCAGCGTGAGTGTTTATTATTATCCATACAAACTGCTCTTATCTATATATCACCCATACTACATAAAGCATTTAACAACGATCACGGAATTATAAACGACCCCCTCCCCCCGTTCACCCGCGC
The DNA here is from genome assembly GCF_963971535.1 of Notolepis coatsorum. Taxonomy (NCBI): domain Eukaryota; kingdom Metazoa; phylum Chordata; class Actinopteri; order Aulopiformes; family Paralepididae; genus Notolepis; species Notolepis coatsorum. The sequence goes on along the minus strand of NC_140176.1, from coordinate 32,505,726 downwards.
ATGATCAGTCATAACGTTTAGGACCATGTACAGTTGAAATTTTTCGATCTCCGATTAATTGTTAACATTGTTAGTTAATTAGTACAATTAGTACATTGCAAAACATTCCATGTTTCTGGGGCACAGAAGCTAAAAGCAGATTTTCCTAATTCAATGCAAACTCTAGGAACCTTAAGTGTAAAAGCCAATCACCAGAGTGAGTATGATGAGGTCCAGAGCTCCAATCCATCAATGAGGTGATGTAGGGTGGGAGATCACCAATAATAATTATACAGAAACAGATGCCAGTGCAAGTCACGTCTCTACCAGGAAGGACCACCCGACCTTATCATACAGGATACAGTGATGGGTATCATAACTGTCACTGGTGATAAATCTAAGGACAGAATGATATACATGAGTCCATAGGCTTTAGAGTGGAAGCAGGAGGATCTCTCTGTCTCCATAATCCAAAACAAACCGAAAACCAGGGTCAACAATATACACACCATACCTCCGTTTTATTTTATTTGTTCATCTAAATATGTAATTGTATTTGTTTATTATACTTTTGTATAATATAACCTATTCCACAAATGTACTCCTTTAGCTGGTACACATCTTTGTTTGGCAGTATAGAGTTAGACTAGACAGTATAGACCTTGGTCAGTTTAAGTAATTTGACAAAAGATTATTGAGATATATATATATTTTTCTCGATAGAGAGACCTAACATGCTCCTTCAAAAAGCACCAGCTCAAGTCGCTTTGCCTCGATTTCTCCACATGGCTCAGATTTTTGTATCGGGGAAATCCAGTGTTGTTACCGGTGAACCTATTACCTACCTTGCTACTTGTAAGTCATATTGCTGTCTAATTTTAATGTTTCATTCCTCATAATGCGATGAAGTTAACGCTGCTTCATGTTATCTTTTTCTTTGGCAGCCTATCCCGCCTAATCTTAGCCGCTTCCTCAAGATTCCAGAAATTGTGTGCAAAAGTACACTTTCCAATATCCATATATATGTTTCTTTACAGGGAAGGTAAAGATGTCAGAATCTTGTCTTTTCTCCTTATCTTTCTATTACCTTGTAGACCCGGTGTCCCAGGACTCCTCCCTCTCCTACTCGCAGGGGGCCCAGCGCTCCTTGGCCTCGTCCCCAGGGGTCCCGGAGGGGGAGTGTTCTCCACGGCCTTCTGTCGTGGGACGGACCGGCCAGAGAGCCAGGGGCGACGGTCAGGACGGAGACGCAGCGTCCAGCAGGTGTGTGTGTGTGTTAGGGTCGTTTTCCACTCAAATAAATGGACCAAGGCCCGCCCTCTTTTCCTGATCCTCCAATCACAACGGTCTTTTTAAAGAACAATTTGAACATGTAATTGACATAAAACCAGTGATCTGTTGATCTTTACAAATCAAGACTCGATAGACCAACAATGGCATAGTGCTTGAGTGCTGAAAAAAGTGCTTTAAAGGGGAACTCCAACATTTTGGGAAATTTGCTTATTTAACATCTTCCCTGGAGTTAGACAAGAAGATACATACCTTTTTTGTCTCTGTGCGTGCATTTTAGCTTTGGGAATAGACGCTCCGTTAGCATAGCTTAGCTTCATCACTGGAAGTGAGGCAGGACAGTAGCCTTACAGTGCCTTACAGTGTATTGCAAGGTCTGACATTGACCAAACTTGATATGCATGACCTTGGTGGGCTCTAGGTCAACTCCTGAAAAGGGGGTCAATGTCAGACTTTGCAATCAAAAGTTAGGGGGCTAATAACCCTTGCCATAATTTCAGTGCGCCCCCTAACTTTTGATTGCAAGGTCTGACATTGACCCCCTTTTCAGGAGTTGACCTAGAGCCCACCAAGGTCATGCATATCAAATTTGGTCAATGTCAGACCTTGCAATACACTGTAAGGCACTGTAAGGCTACTGTCCTGCCTCACTTCCAGTGATGAAGCTAAGCTATGCTAACGGAGCGTCTATTCCCAAAGCCAAAATGCACGCACAGAGACAAAAAAGGTATGTATCTTCTTGTCTAACTCCAGGGAAGATGTTAAATAAGCTAATTTCCCAAAATGTTGGAGTTCCCCTTTAAAACAAAAATTGTAATTTACATTTAAATGTTGTCATTTAGCTGACACTTTTATCCAAAGTGACTTACCGTAATTTTGTACAAGTTCTGTACGACAAGTCAGCAGGAAGGGTACAACTCTTATAACTGAGTAACAATGTTCATCAAGCAGTGCTGAAACGTGGGTGCTGCAGTGATGTTTTTTATGAGGGGTCTGCCTGGCTTGTTTTAGGGAGGTGGGAACCACCCTCGAGTTGAGGGAGGAGTTGATGGTTGCCGTTAGGAATGGGAGGATGTCTGGTGCTATGGTCTGGAGGAGTGGGGAGGGTATCGGGTCCAGCTGGCATGTAGTGGGACGCTTCAGCGTTTATTTTTAATTTAACCTTTATTTCACCAGGTAGAACCTTGAGCTCAAAGAGCTCTTTTTTGAGCAACACCTCACATAAACAACAACAAACTAAAAATCAATGGAATTGATTGAGAGGGAAGGTCAGGTTAGGCTAAGCATAACATTAATGCAGCGTGTATGTAATGCAAAAGTAGCAGCGACAAGCCTCTTTTTAGGATGAAAGGAGAAACAATCCTTGTTTCTAAAATAGAAAACCCAACCTTACCTTCAGCTTCTTAGCCAGGTTTTCAATATGTGGCTTAAAAGACAAGTTGTCATTAGGGGTGTTGTCCGATATTATCGGCCGACCGATATTATCGGCCGATATCGGCAGTAAAATGTGATATCGGAAAATATTGGTATCGGTTAAATTTTTTTAAAAAACAATAACAATATTTGTTATATATATATCCAGTGAAATTATTAGTTACCTGAAATTATTCAGTTTTTTGGGGGGGGAAACCCTGCATATATCGGTATCGGTTGATATCGGTATCGGAAATTAAGAGTTGGACAATATCGGAATATCGGTATCGGTAAAAAAGCCAATATCGAGCATACATGTACATCCAGTCATACGACGAATACGTCTCATACGACACTAGGTGAAACTAGGTTTGCACATTTTACAAATGTATGCGCAATATCTTTACTTTACACTGGCTTACATTGATCTTAACGTTGAATATCAAGCTTGTATTGCCACATTTAGATGATGAATAAAACCTTTAAGCTTTTAAGACATGAACAAATTAACAACCGCACACTCTGCACTGGGCTGTTTCTCCCCTCCTTCCCTCCCCTTTACTACGTAAATGTGTTCATGTGTCCCTGAAACAAAATCATGAATGAATTAGGGCTGTACCGAATATTTCGAAGTTTCATTCATAACGTTGTCATTCGAATTCTAAATCAACATTAGAAGAAAAAAATTGTTTAAACCAATGGGGTTTTTCTTCACAGTTGCAGATAAAGATTAGGCTACAGCCGCTACACTAATATTATAGTATTATACTATTATAGTATATGACTCGTCATAAAAATTAGGATACAAATCTGCATCCGCTTGGCGCTCCATCAAGACGTCACCATCACTTCCGTACCAACCGTACCCTTATTGGATTATTTATGTTGAAGAAACTGACGAGTTATATTCATTAACTCATTCAGCGCCTAACCCGAGATAAGTCAGGTTTCGCCGCCAGCGGTTGAGGGCCATACCTGAGAATTCTCGGGTTTTGATCCTTTGATCTTTTTCCTCTGATCCCCATTCTAACCACTCGTGCGGACCTCCCTGTATCTCCCTTGCACCGCTGCCTACGTTAAAATTGCAATGACGATCGAATCCTGCCAGGTGGCAGTATCGCCTACCTTTTGAACTTGGATAGTTTAGTGTGGGGACACTTATTTTTTTTGTCTGAAAGAACTCCTCCCCCTCAGAGGACAGAGCGATCGCTCGGAGATTTTATCGCCTTAAACCTATTTCCCATATACACGAGTATACACATATACACAAGTAATCGCGATGGCGATGGGATCACTGGGGATTATTCTTTTTGGAGTACCTTCTGGCTAAGGTAAGGTCTATTCCATGTCTATTTTACTGAACCACTTGAAACGTGTTTTTGGTAACGATCACAGTTTTGAGTTAAAACGACCCCCCCCCCCCCCCCCCCCCCTTGATGATATTGTGAAGACACACATGTACATGGTATATGGTATATACCTTTGATTTGGAAGTATTTGGGGTTTCAGGCGAGCAACCCGAACGATTTGGGCATATTGCATATAACACGTCATATCTCGCGATCTATGAAAAAATACTGGATTATTTTGGAAAAGGGCGATGTTTAGCGTGTAATAGTGCACAAACTACAAATCGAAATCAAATCAAATTTATTTGTAATAATAATAATAATAATAGCTTCATTTTATATAGCGCCTTTCAAAAGACTTAAGGTCGCTTTACATAGGGGGGGAAATAACAAAAGTAACAAACATAGTGGACAGACACAACATTAAAAAGTGAGAAATTAGGGGTTAAAGGCCAAGTTGAAGAGGTGGGTTTTGAGCAGTTTTTTTGAATGAGTCCAGAGTTGGGGCGTTGCGGAGTTCTGCGGGGAGGGAGTTCCAGAGGGTGGGAGCTGCCACACTGAAAGCTCTGTCCCCGAAGGTCCGCAGTCTGGTTCGGGGGATGGAGAGCTGACCAGTGTCCGTGGATCGCATGGACCGTGACTGAGTGTAGGGGTGGAGGAGGTCAGTAAGGTACTGAGGTGCCAGAGCATGGAGGGATTTGTAGGTGAGCAGGAGGGTTTTGTAGGTGATGCGGGATTTGATGGGGAGCCAGTGGAGGTGGGTGGGGGTGATGTGCTTCCAGGTTTTGGTGCGGGTTAGAACCCTGGCAGCTGAATTTTGAACATACTGGAGCCTGTCCAGGGTTTTGCTTGGGACCCCGGACAGGACCCTGTTGCAGTAGTCCAGGCGGGAGGTGACGAAGGCATGGATGAGGGTCTCAGCTGTGGAGTCGGAAAGTGATGGTCGGAGTCTGGAGATATTTCTGAGATGGAAGAAGGCGGATTTGGTGACGGAACTGACATGGGCTTGGTAGGAAAGGGTAGTGTCCAGGATAACGCCCAGGTTGCGGACCTTTGGGGAAGGGCAGATGGAGCAGCCGTCTATGTCGAGGGTGAGATCCCCAACCTTCCGGAGCAGGGCCTTGGGTGCCACAACCATGAGCTCAGTTTTATTGTTGTTGAGTTGTAAGGCCCGACAACACAAGTTAGGGGTTAGAGAGTTCCCATGTTTGTAGTGGGCGGAGATGGAGCAATAAATACATGTAGTGAGCATATGCATACATGGTGACAGTGGAATCATAGTATATAAGGAAATTGAGTAATAGATAGAACTACTGCCAATAATGCTGGCGCAATTGAGTAAAGATGGGAAAAGAGCATGGAGGTCAATGAGTTAAAGAAAGTTGATTTAATAAAAGAAAAAACTAATTTAATCAGATGAATCACTTTATTCAAATTAAGGATTTAGTTTGAGGATTATTTATTTCTTATATAAAAAATTGTCATAAAAAATTACGACAGACATTCGAAGCTTCATTCGAAAACTTCAATAGAAGCTTTGAATGTAAAAAAATTACATCCGGTACAGCCCTAGAATGAATATGTTTGTAACACAGCAGGGTCATTACAATAGGCTGAAAATGTCCATCCTTTCCATGTTCAACTAAATAATGTTAACACTTTGGTCGCCAAAAACGCCTTACCACGTCATTCCCTGCCATGCTCATTCTGCCAAAGATGCTGTACCACGTCTTTGATATCAATATTTCAAAAATCTGTGATCGCAATCATATTTCTCCCCCGGAGACTTGAGATCTACTGTTGATCCCCTCTCAACTCTCCAACGGTTCAAGAGCGCCATCTGGTGGCCGATCGGCGGATCGCCCAAACCGGAAACAGGAAACGGAAGCTGGTGCTCATTCCAATTCGGTCCGATCACTCGCTAATAGTCTCGAGCTAGACACAATGTTACCAATAACTCGATAAACAACATGATTTGGACGTATATACCATTATACAACCTGGAGATGGATCGCATATTTCTACATCCCATAATAGGAATATTTCTGCTCCACGCTCATCGCCCAACGCTACGAGGAAGCTACGGTAAGTTTCAGCGTTATTTTTTAACGTGTTCGATACAAACTGCTCTAATGATCATATCACCCACACTAGATGAATCATCTAACGTTGGCCACGGAATTATAAACGACCCCCCCCCCCCCCATCCGGTCAACATCAGATGATAAGTAGTAACTTCTAGAAGCACGTCCATTTGAATTTTTTTATCTCGCACAGATTGCTATCAAACTGTATTTGATCATCAATATAATGCATTTAGGGCTATAAAGCACGTTCTGGAGAATGCTGCAGAAAACGATAAAAACATACTTATACTTTAGACCGTATTTTAGTATGAATATGTGAATGAAAAAGTATAACGTTGCTACACCCTGAACAATATATACTTGACGTTGAATGGGCCATAGTAATGTCAATTTAGCAATACAATTTAAAAAGTTATAGCCCTGCAAAGAAGGGGAACTTCTCCATAGACAAATAGAGCTGGCGTGGGATGGTTTATTGTGAATATAAGCCTGGCGACCAAAGTGTTAACCAATGGAAAGACATACACACACACACACACACACACCAACTTTTTTTCACGCTACTTTTTTTTTCACGCTACTTTCCCCTCACAGCTGATCCGAGATCGCGCAAACTTACTTTTGCTGATCTGGACTGGTCCTCTGAGCTCCTCTCCAGTCGAGCTGCTGCTATGTTTAAATCCAAAATATTGATAAATCCTCTGCCATTGTTGTTTAACATGTCATCTTTTCTCTAGTCTTCTTTCTCTGCTTCACGTGAAGTTAAATCTACTCTAGAAGTGAAACTGAAACTTAAAAAGCATACAGCTGTGGGGGCAGGGGTGGTAGGCAATTAATTTACTCAGTGGATTCCTGAACACAGAATGACACTGGTATCACTGACTACTGCGGCAAGCTTAGGTGGACCTAAGTATAACTTAATAAAAAATTATTATATTTTATAATAATAATTGTTGTGAAGGATCAGATTAAACCGAATATGTATATTTATTTATATATATATATTTAATTGTATTTGTATATCGTTTGATATCCCCTGTATATTCCTTGTACAATATGCATTGAATATCCCCGTTTCTACTAAACAGCCCATAATAGTTTCATTCTACCATTGGACGAGAACCTGGCGCCAGGTTGCCATACCCCTAGGTCCAAGTTCAATCGTGCCGCCTAACATGTCGAGGCAACCCCCGGTTCCGCGCAGTAATATGCCGGGCGAAATACGAATGGTACTATTTGTTCATAGCGCATATATATATGGCGCTCGTAAAGTAGAACTTTCTTTTAGTCCAGTTCTTTACCCTCCAACAGAGTGACAGACGCAAAAGCCTCCCCACGACGCACGTGCGGTGTAGTAAGGCCTACTTGGCCCAGAATAGGCATTGAGATATCGTGTAGATTAATAGTTGAATGGTCATAGTTTGGCACCATACCGTCGAGTTGGACGTATTCTATTAAGCTAATAATAGTCTATTTATGTATGGTGCATCGTTCGGTTAGAGTCCTACAGTTATCAGCACCCCCATCGTTCCTGACGTTATCTGGACGCTTAACCAGGCTGGTCAGACCCCTAGTGGTGATTGCATCCGAGGAGCTCCGGGTCAAGAGCGACTGGACCTGTATATTGGATTACTCTACCCAGACGACGGCGAGCCTTCCACGGCTCTTGGATTATGCTTTGTGTGCTTTGATTATTCCATGGATAAAGGCCAACACTGCCGAGTGTTGGAATTACCCCCCGGAGAGGACTCCAGGTGAGGCGGCGCTCTACACGTGAGGTCGCACCACGTCTCTCCGTTGTGGACCGGCAGATACCGTTCCACAGAGGGTCCAGCTGTATTCGTCTGCGGCCCGAGGTTCTGTGGGCACCGTGTCCAAGACTTTGGATTCTCCCAAGACACCGTCGGCCAGATGGGATACCGCCAGCGGCTTCTCTAACCCCCCCTCCTACTGTCTTACAACCAGCGGGACCCCCCCCCCCTTAGTGTATCCAGCTATAATCATTTAAGTACCATCGCTATCGTTTCCTAAATATTCCAGGTTGTATACTTACTCCCTGCGCAACCAGAGATTGGACATTCAATGTTGATTTACCTACGAATACTCATTTGCCATAAAAGTGCATATTCAATATTTCAAATCATAAATGTAATTAAGTGAATGTTGTATACACCTTTTGCTGTATTAAATATTCGATTTGGTACATTTGTGTTGGTTCGTTTCATCAGGTGGGAAAGTGTTCATCATACTTATATCTTGTACTGGGTGGCCAGAAGTTAAAGTACATGAGGTAGTGGTATTAAATATCATATCTAACAATACAGTCAGGGAATTGTACCCCTCAGTTACAATTGGTCCTTCGAACCGGAGGGTAACTAGTGTAATATTAATATAGTGTTATTAATATCGAAATGGCCTATGATGAACACTCCACGAAACGATCCTCCTAACCTAGAACGCCCGCGGCGCAGACGACAGACACCTCAGTACTTAGAGGCCTACACTGTCAGTCAACTACCTAGCCTTCGACAAACGGTAAACGTGGTAAAAGTAGAAAGTAAAATTATGTCTGACCTTAACGACCAGGTTTCCCCGACCACAGAGGCCCTAGTAGGTCCTAATGTAACTGACCAAGCCCACGGTGGGGACCAGGAGGGAATTGACATGCCTTTACCCCCCGCCACTACTCAAGAAGTAGTCCCCGACAAGCCCCGGGAGGAAGACAACCCTACAGAGAGAGAACTCTGCACGGAGGAAGAGGAGGAGAGCGCCGAGGAACTAGAGCTCCAGGACTCCCCAACGAGTACCCCCAGGAGCGGCTCACGCAGGAGCAGCTCACCTCCACAACCGCCTTCCCCCAGAGAAGCGGCGAGGATGCTACGACAGGCGTTCCTCGTCCGCATGACGGCCTCTACCGAACGCGATCGACTTCAGGGTGAACGCGACCGTCTCCAAGCACAGGCGCTTAGCGAGCACGAACATTTTACTATTGAAAGAGAACGCCTCCAAGCGCAGCGACGGAGCGAAGAAGAGCGCATACGCCGGGAGATGAGACGCCGGGAGATGAGACGCCTTCAGACGGAAATTAATATGGTAAGAGACCGGGCCGCAGCAGACCGCGCCGCCGCCGCAGCAGAGCGCGCCGGCGCCGAAGCCCAGCGCGTCGCTAACTATGCCCAAAGAGAAGCAGAGCGCGCCGCCGCCGAAGCCCAGCGCGTCGCTGACTATGCCCAAAGAGAAGCAGAGCGCAACATCGATCTCATCCAGCGCGAAGCAGAGCGCAACATCGATCTCATCCCGCGCCAAGCCGAGCGCGACACACTACAAGCCGAGCGTGACAAGTTAATGGCGCAGCTAAGGAAGCGGCTGATGATCCCCAGGGCAACACCCTCTCCCTCCACCAGGGGTTCAAAGAACTCGTCGAGACAACAGTCAAGAGCAGCGCCTCCTAAACGAGCAAGCGACCCTGAACTTGACCAACAGACAAAGCCTATACCCCCCACAGACCCCCTTCCCAGACCGGTCCAAGCGAGACCCAGCTACAAGGAAGGAGCGGCATACACTGCGGAGAAGCAAGATAAACCACTACAGGATCTGGAAGATCTGATAGAGGAAGAAGAGGGAGAGGAGGAGAACCAAGCCCGACGACAGCACAGTACTCCACCGGACCAGGAGGTCCAGTGCAGCCCAGGCTATAACCCCGCGGCGCTGCGCTACAGACCCCCGACTCTATTCACGGGTGAGCACGACGCACGACCAGCCCCGAGGAATAGCACCTGGACCAGCTGGCTATGGTGCCCTGCCGGTACCAGCCCACAGAGAGACCAAGAGGACCCAGCAGCAGATGAAGAGGTCCAACACAGTGTGAAGAACAGTTTCTACGTGGACAACTGTTTACAAAGCGTCTCGACTCAAGAAGAAGCCGAGGCTCTCCTAATCAAGTTACGCGCCTCCCTAATCAAAGGCGGCTTTGATCTCAGGCAGTGGGCCAGCAGTGACCTGCACGTATTGCGCAGCCTCTCCTCCGCAGACAAGGCTGCCAGCAGCGAGACCTGGATGGCGACAATCCCAGGAGAAGCCCAAGAAATGACACTAGGATTAGTCTGGCGCTTCAAAACAGACTCGCTCCACTATAGACACAAACCCTTGGCTCCAGAGCAAGGAAGGTCGGCGGCGATACCGACCACCAGACGGAGTGTGTACAGAACACTCGCCAGACAATATGACCCGTTGGGATGTATTCTACCTTACACCACCAGGGCAAAGATGATTGTACAAGCACTATGGGACAAGGACCAGGGCTGGGACGACCCAATACCCGCACACCTTGCCTCAACATGGAGAGAGTGGGAGACGGAACTCCGCTCACTCCCAGGTGTCAATATACGCCGCAGCTACTTCCCATCCACAGTGAGGCCAGAGACATGCGAGATTGAGCTACACGTCTTCAGCGACGCCTCCGAAGTAGCCTACGGATCTGTTGCCTATTTGCGTGCCCAAGAGATGGGAGGAGAGATACACACTGCTTTCATACTGGCCCGCTCAAGAATAGCCCCACGTAAGCAACAATCTATCCCACGTCTAGAGCTCTGCGCAGCCCTCGCAGGAGCGCATCTAGCCACGTTAATCCAACGTGAACTCACCATTCCGGTGCATAGAACAATCTTGTGGTCAGATTCCACGACAGTACTCACACGGATTAAGTCTGATTCATGCAGATACAAAGTCCTCGTGGGAGTCAGAGTCACCGAGATTCAAGAATTAACAGAAGAAGCAAGCTGGAGATATGTGGATACCAAACACAACCCAGCTGACGTCATCACCCGGGGAATGTCCCTGGATGACCTAACCCGTCGCAACATCTACAGTGACGGACCAGCATTCCTCCAGCTCCCGGAAGGAGATTGGCCTACGCCCACCCCGAGGGAAGCAAGTAACGAGGAGGCTGAGAACAAGAAGCCTATGTTCTGTGGACTGAGCACTGTCGCCTCCACAGACCCCAACATAGATGACTGCATTACCCTAGAGAGTGCGCAACAAAGAACATTCCTGCGGCACCACCCAGAGATTCAGTCCACCACTGACATGTCAGCAGCTGACTACGAAGAAGCAGAACTTCTTCTACTACAACGAGCCCAGAGAGACTCGTTCCCCGATGAGCTAGACTGTCTACAGGGAGGAAACCCCGTCCCATCAGACAGCAGACTGATTCACCTGGCACCAGAGAGTGACGCACATAATCTCATCAGAGTGGGTGGTCGCCTGCGGAGAGCCCCCGATCTACCAGATGACATTAAGCACCCGATCGTCTTGAACAGCCGACACAAGGTCACAGAGCTGATCATAAAGAAATACGACGAGGATGTACACCACGCAGGAGCAGAGAGAGTCTTCGCGGAGATCAGACGTCGTTATTGGATATTGCAAGGGAGAGAAGCAGTACGGCGCTTCCAGCGAACCTGTCTAGACTGCCGTAAGTGGCGCGCGCAGCCCAGCATACCACGGATGGCTGACCTACCCCCCTGTCGCCTCCGAATCGGCGACAAGCCATTCCACTCCACAGGCATGGACTGTTTTGGCCCGTTGTATATAAAGAGAGGAAGAGGCACCGAGAAGCGGTGGGGTATTGTATTCAAATGCATGACCACCAGAGCGATACATATCGAGCTCCTTCCGACCATGAGCACAGACTCATTCCTTATGGCCTTCCGGAGATTCATATCACGGAAAGGACAACCGTCTACATTGTTGTCTGATCACGGGACCAACTTCAAAGGCGGAGAAAGAGAGCTGAGAGAGAGCTTCCAAGCTATGGGCACAGAACTTAAGACCCACCTCGCTCCAGCCCAGATTGACTTCCAGTTTAATCCCCCGAACGCACCCCACTTCGGTGGAACCTGGGAACGAGAAGTACGTTCTATAAAGACAGCCCTGTATGCCGTACTCGGAGCCCAGAGTGTGGCAGAGGAAGTCCTAATGACAGTCCTCACGGAGATCGAGGGAGTATTGAACTCAAAACCCATCGGTTACGTCTCCAGTGATGTAGCAGATGTCGACCCAGTCACCCCCAACACACTCCTAATGGCGCGGCTGGACCCCGCGCTACCCCAGACAATGTACAGGCCCGAAGAAGCGAACGGCCGAAGAATGTGGAGGTACAGCCAAGTACTAGCTGACAAGTTTTGGAGCAGCTTCCTACTTCACTACCTACCGTCTCTACAGACCCGCCAGAAGTGGGTAAAAGAGAGAGACAACTTGACAGAAGGAACAGTCGTCATGATTATTGACCAGTCACTCCCCAGAGCTATGTGGCCGGCTGGCCGCGTAAGCAAAGTGATCACCGGTGCCGATGGCAAGGTCCGAGCAGCTGAAGTACTCGTCCAAGGGCGCACCTACACACGGCCCGTGGCGAGGCTCATAGAACTGCCCCGACTCCCAGATACTATCGATGATGACCATGACCCTATGACTTTGTGAGTTGACTGACCCTTACAGCGGACCTTGAGTGGAAGACAGTGCGGTTAATCTGTCTCTGCTTAGCTAATTAGGTGGGACTAATTAGGGGGCGGCTGTTGTGAAGGATCAGATTAAACCGAATATGTATATTTATTTATATATATATATTTAATTGTATTTGTATATCGTTTGATATCCCCTGTATATTCCTTGTACAATATGCATTGAATATCCCCGTTTCTACTAAACAGCCCATAATAGTTTCATTCTACCATTGGACGAGAACCTGGCGCCAGGTTGCCATACCCCTAGGTCCAAGTTCAATCGTGCCGCCTAACATGTCGAGGCAACCCCCGGTTCCGCGCAGTAATATGCCGGGCGAAATACGAATGGTACTATTTGTTCATAGCGCATATATATATGGCGCTCGTAAAGTAGAACTTTCTTTTAGTCCAGTTCTTTACCCTCCAACAGAGTGACAGACGCAAAAGCCTCCCCACGACGCACGTGCGGTGTAGTAAGGCCTACTTGGCCCAGAATAGGCATTGAGATATCGTGTAGATTAATAGTTGAATGGTCATAGTTTGGCACCATACCGTCGAGTTGGACGTATTCTATTAAGCTAATAATAGTCTATTTATGTATGGTGCATCGTTCGGTTAGAGTCCTACAGTTATCAGCACCCCCATCGTTCCTGACGTTATCTGGACGCTTAACCAGGCTGGTCAGACCCCTAGTGGTGATTGCATCCGAGGAGCTCCGGGTCAAGAGCGACTGGACCTGTATATTGGATTACTCTACCCAGACGACGGCGAGCCTTCCACGGCTCTTGGATTATGCTTTGTGTGCTTTGATTATTCCATGGATAAAGGCCAACACTGCCGAGTGTTGGAATTACCCCCCGGAGAGGACTCCAGGTGAGGCGGCGCTCTACACGTGAGGTCGCACCACGTCTCTCCGTTGTGGACCGGCAGATACCGTTCCACAGAGGGTCCAGCTGTATTCGTCTGCGGCCCGAGGTTCTGTGGGCACCGTGTCCAAGACTTTGGATTCTCCCAAGACACCGTCGGCCAGATGGGATACCGCCAGCGGCTTCTCTAACCCCCCCTCCTACTGTCTTACAACCAGCGGGACCCCCCCCCCCCCTTAGTGTATCCAGCTATAATCATTTAAGTACCATCGCTATCGTTTCCTAAATATTCCAGGTTGTATACTTACTCCCTGCGCAACCAGAGATTGGACATTCAATGTTGATTTACCTACGAATACTCATTTGCCATAAAAGTGCATATTCAATATTTCAAATCATAAATGTAATTAAGTGAATGTTGTATACACCTTTTGCTGTATTAAATATTCGATTTGGTACATTTGTGTTGGTTCGTTTCATCAGGTGGGAAAGTGTTCATCATACTTATATCTTGTACTGGGTGGCCAGAAGTTAAAGTACATGAGGTAGTGGTATTAAATATCATATCTAACAATACAGTCAGGGAATTGTACCCCTCAGTTACAATAATTGTCAATATTTTTTTCCTGTTGTACCGAACTTGTACCGAACCTGACCCCAAAACCGAGGTACATACCGAACCGTGGCTTCTGTGTACTGTTACACCCCTAGTTGTCATCCAGAATAATTCCAAGGTATTTGAAAGTAGAAACTATTTGTTCCCTGAGACATAGTTACAGCAGACGGGGAATGGGGTTTTGCTTTCGATTTTGAAAATACCATAATTTTGGTGACAAAGTTCCTGCACAACAATAGATTACAGTGTCATCCACGTAGTAATGAAAATTAGCATTTGGTACCTCCTTACCTAAATCATTTATATAAATTGTGAACAATAAGGGGCCCAACACAGAGCCCTGTGGCACACCCTTGAGGACAGACAAGACATTGGAGGTCCAACTACCAACTTTAACTGATTGGGTCCTGTCAGAGAGATAGTTACAGAACCAGCTAACAGTGGAGTCCGACAACCCTACACCAATTAACCATGCCTCAAAATGTCGTGGTCTACCGTATCAAAAGCTTTTGAGAAGTCGATAAACAAAGACTGTTCTTAGGGTCCATGGACAATAGGGCTTATTGCTTTCACCCAGACGTGATTTATTTCATGAATGAAGGCGGTTAGGCTTTCAGAGAACCAGGGGTTATCCCTGCCCTTTACCACATACTTCTTGACTGGGGCATGTTTATCTATAATTGGCATAAGCAGGTCTAATGGAATCGTGGATTTGGAGAATCGTGACACCCCTGATGTCGATATATTTTCTAACGAGATATAGAATGAGACGATAGTTTATATCAATATAGTTATTGTTACATTCAAATACACAAGACATTTCTTCCATAAGCCGTGCCAATGTTCAGCATCTTTCCTCTCTCACGCAATCCGTGCGACCCTGCCCTCCACACTCGCTCAGATTCAGATTCCTTTTATTCAGATTCAGATTCCTTTCATTGTCACGTCATTCAGTACCTTTTCCATAACAACAATTGTTAAATATTGCTTTGTTGTGGTTCCTTGACCGTAGCAGCATACAATATAAAATAGCATAGAGAGAAGGGGGGGGGGGGGGGGTACAATGGGCTCCGTTGAAAAAACTGTTCTTTAGCCGGTTGGTCCTCCTCAACATGGAGGGAGACACTGACAGAACCATCACGCTCACATTCCTCAGTTATATGCCGTATTAGCTATCGCGTTCCGCTCTGAGCCGTATGAGATATTCTATATTCTATGATACCTATTGTATCCCCTTACGAACAAAAATTACATGCACCCCACCTGTATGGGGCTCCGCCCCCATGGTGGCACCGCCCATATAGTAGTGACGATAGTCACCACACACCCTTCCTCTATTTTCGTCCCAGCGTACTCGGATGCGTGCACCGTACGATAAACTAGTAGGATGAAAAGATTAGATTCATAATGTTGGAAGCTTACCGGAGGTTGCTGGCCCCTGGCATCTTCGACGCATGTTTTCGGCGACACGACGGGCCTGTGTTGATGTTCCTCGTTTGATGACAGCACATCGAGGTTCAGCTGTACAAGGCTGGCTGTCGGGCCAGCTTGTACTCAGGTAGGCCCTGTGTCTTCAGGCATGGGTATTAGTGTTAGTAATGCTGGTTTGTTTTGTTAACACAACCATGTTGTGTGTTGGCGCCGGGGGCAGGATGGTTTGGTGAACGTTCTCTGCAGGGAACGGTTTCCAAGCTGTCTTGGGCGTGCTGCTAAGACATCTAAAGCTATGCTACATGCTATCGCTACTGCCGCATGCTATTACTACTGCTAATTGCTATGCTGTTTTAATGTCTCCGCCGTGAGATGTTGTCACTCTCCCTCCTCTTGCCCGGTTCATCAATGAAGGTCAGTCGGTAGCTGTTGTGGGGTTTTTTGAGTTCTATTTACCTTTTTCGGGTAAATGGGTTGACAACGGGGTAGGTCGTGGCTAGGTTCCTAGCCAGGTATTTTACCTTGTGTTCCGGCGGGGTTTGTTGAACGGTGTTCCCATCTGGGTTGGCGTCGGGTAGTGGGGCTATGGGTCCAGCCGACATGGTAAACATGTTGCGTGTCTGTGCACAGGCAATTGTTGTCTTGGGTCCCACATTGCCTGGCGTTAGGCTGCAGTAGTATAAGGGCAGGGCCGCCTGGGAGAAATGTGAGGCCCTGTGCGTTTTTAGACGCGAGGCCCCCCACCTCCTGGGGCGGCCCTGTGTAGGGGGCTATTGTTTCGTTTTGTCACTCTGCTATGAGAAGGTCTGTCTTGCTACAGTTTTCTCTCCTCTCAAACCATTCATACTGACGGTCAATCGGTATACTGGGGGAGTAGTGCAGGGGGGGGGCTTTGTTTACCTTTTTTGGTAAATGGGCTAAACTGGGCTGGTGTCCTGTTGTGAATATTGTGAATGAAGACGGGTCTGATCCGTCTCCCCTTAAACTTTGTGTGTATGGGTTTGCTCATTCTACAGTTTTTTGTGGTTTAGCTCTTTTATTCATTTAACCCTTTCATGGTGCACACCACAGTGGAGGGTGCTGTTTGCAATCACCACTGGTGCTCCATGTTAACATCAGTCCTTTGTTTTTGATATATTGAAACAATGCCCCGCCCGGTCGACACCATGGGTGGGTCGGCCTGGCGAGTGGCTGGTGGGCTGTTAAGGCTTGTACCGCCACGGTATGGAATTGGCAACGATTAGAACTGTGTTCGAATTGCTGTTTTTTTCTATTAAAAAAATGGTGTCTGGTGGAGGGGCCTTGAGGGCCAGCCGACGTCGACACATCGCGCGAGGTTGTTGACGTTATTAGCTTTGACCCAGCCGCAAGCTATAACCGCTCAGGGTTCCCCTCTCCGCAGGGGATTTTGGTCTTCTGCTGGAGCGCGGGCGGTATTGTCCTAGGCCCTACACCGCCTCACACCGCGCAGCCAGAAGAAGAGAGAGCACGGCCTCGTCAGCGGC
This sequence comes from Notolepis coatsorum, assembly GCF_963971535.1. Taxonomy (NCBI): domain Eukaryota; kingdom Metazoa; phylum Chordata; class Actinopteri; order Aulopiformes; family Paralepididae; genus Notolepis; species Notolepis coatsorum. Next base: position 32,488,690 of record NC_140176.1, on the reverse strand, counting down.
GATGACGGGGCCCTCGACAGGCGGCCATGTTTTTCCCCCGCCAGAGGTATCCTGGGCGTTGATTCGACAGGTGTCCACAAGGCCGACAGCCTTGGCGGCCGAGGGATCGGCCATGTAGGATGGGTTCGGCTTGAACAAACAAGCCGTCACCGTCCTGCCGCGAGCAGCCCGCTCTCCGATCACTCCCTTCCCCAACACCAGCGGAAGAAGTGGGCTCTGATTGTTTCCTTTGGCTGCGGGCCGCGTGCCTTCGTTGATGCGCGGGCGGCCCCCCTTTTCGCTTCTCATGGGGACAGGGGCTGACACCCAGTTGATGGCTGAGCCTGGGTCTGTCCGTGAGAATGTTGTGCTGTCAAGCGGCTCCCACACCTTGAACTGTGTTGGTTGAGCCTGGTGTTACGTCTGTCAACTTAAGTGTTGTCAGCAGGGGGGCTCGAAACCTTTTGAGGCACACAGTGCGGGCTTCCCCGGCCTCGCCTTCGCCAGGCCAGGTATCATGTTGGTGCCTCCCACTCCTGAAATATTGGCAAGTGGTCGCAGCTCACATGGTTTGGGGTGGTAGTAATATCACTGCAGGGCTACGGTGTGTAGGAACCCATGGGGGCCTTACACCTTGCATGTCCGGCTGCAGAAGAACTCCTTCAGGATGTTCTGGAGGGGTGTTCAGTGGGGGGGCTTTTTTCATCGGAAGCCCCCCGTATCAGACCGGCCCTCTCTGTCGGGGTTCCCCCTGGGGTGCGATTGCCTCGTGGGTGGTGTCAGGGTCAGGTGTTCCGACACGGAACGCGCTCCTCGCATGGTTCCAGGGTTGTCTACGCACAGCGGGGGGACCGGGCCAACTATCTACAGTTCCTGGCGGACCTGCGCCACGTGACGGCGGGTGCGTTGGGAGTGTCGTCACATATGACTACGGCAGTATCATATGTCGAGGTAGATGGAGAGAACGGTGAGGCGGGGACTTGTGTTTACACAACCCCACCCGTTTTCAGGTTTGGTACAGACCCTGTTGTCGGGGTCTCCAGCAGGGACAGCTCTGGTCAACGAGATCCAATCTCTGTGGACGAAGCAAGCCATCGTCGTGGCGTTCTCCCGGTGTTCTCAGCCCGAGAAGTCGGGAGGGAGGGGTGTAAGACCCAGGCTGGACCTGTCCCATGGGAAGGTTCAGCATTTTTTGGATCGTCTCCTACCTGTTGAACACTGTCAGGTGGGGGTCTGGTTCTCCTCCATAGACCTGTAGGATGCGTGTGCGCATCCCCGATCTTCCATCCTAGGGCTTACCTACGCTTCCTTTGCAGGGTTAGCGTATGAGTACCAGAGGCTGCCGTTCGGTTTTCTCTGGCTCCCCGCATCTTCACCAAGTGCGTGGAGGCCGCACTGGGGCCTCTGCGTCGTCCGGGGTTACGGAGTGTTCTGCCCTGATGACGTTCTGGTCCTTCGCGGTCAAGGTGGATCGTCAGGTCTCGTACCAGGCAGGTCTCTACCAGCCTGGGGTTGCTGTAGACTGGGTGTAGAGTATTCCTCTTCCCAGTCAACGGTTGGAGGGCTATGGGCATCCATCTCAGAGCGTGTTGTCAACACGCTCGGGAGGTTCCGTCCTAGGACGGTTACGGCGCTGTCTCACGTCGCGTTTTCACCGACGCCTCCCTCGCTGGTGATGCGTCGGGCCAACGCAGTAGGGGGCAGCTGGCAAACCATGCTGCCCGGTCTGCGCTACGTTCAATGTGTTGGTGTTGAAAGCGGTCCTTCTGGTCCACAAATGGTGTTGATCAGGACGGACGATACGACGTCAGTGTCGTGTATCGACAGACAGGGAGGAGTACGCTCCCCCTGTCTGCACCAGGCGGCGGGCAGCTGGCTATGGGCGTCCTCCATCTGCGCGGCCTGAGGGCTCCCCACATCCCCGGCAGGGAGAATGTGGGTGCAGGTGTACTGTCGCGGGGCGGCCCTCATCCTGACGGGTGAGGATTGCGTCTGGACATGGCCAGGCAGGTCTGTGACCGATGCCGTGCCGCCAGGGATTCTTCCCCATACATCTGTTAGGTCAGTTGTTGGGACGGGTACGTTGAGGGGCGCAGGTTCTTGATCCTGATGGTGTTACCATCTGGAATGCGCATGCTCCCTCCACTGTCGCGCTTACGCGGGCAGATGACGTATGTTCCAAGTGTGGTGTAAGGCGGGGGGCCGGGACTCAGTCTCCTGCCCCCTGGATGCTGTCCTTGGTTACCTCCAGTCTCTCCTTGATAGACTGTCGGCTTCGACGGTGAGGGTATATGCAGCAGCTATATCCTCCTATCATGAGGGGTTTGAGGGGATGTCTTGTTCAGCCACCCTCTTGTGAAGCGTTCCTGCTTGGCGCTCCGCTTGCGCGGGCAGATGACGTGTGTTCCAAGTGTGGTGTAAGGCGGGGGGCCGGGACTCAGTCTCCTGCCCCCTGGATGCTGTCCTTAGTTACCTCCAGTCTCTCCTTGATAGACTGTCGGCTTCGACGGTGAGGGTATATGCAGCAGCTATATCCTCCTATCATGAGGGGTTTGAGGGGATGTCTTGTTCAGCCACCCTCTTGTGAAGCGTTTCCTGCTTGGCGCTCGACGCGTTAAGCCGGTGCAACGCTCCTTGGCTCCGACTTGGGATCTTCAATTGGTCTTCGGTCGGTTGTCCTTGGTCCCGTTTGAGCCGCTCGTGCTCTCTCGGTACGTCCAGAGTGCCTGTCTTTTCGGACCGATTGCGGTGTCACTCTGCGACCTAATCCTGCTTTCGTGCCTAAGAATATCCGGAGTTCCTTCCGCTCCCGGGATATTGTGGTTCAGGCGTTTCGTCCTCCTCCTCACACTAGTGAGTTAGTTGCGGGCCTTCACCTGTCATGTCCAGTCCGTGCTTGGGGATTTACCTCAGCCGTACTCAGGATTTCAGGGTTACCGACTAGCTTTTTGTCTGTTACGGTGGGGCTCGTGCTGGTAAGGCACTGTCAGAGCAGCGCCTGTCCCATTGGTGGTGCGAGGGTGTTACCCTCTGCTACACGTTGGCTGGGCAGGATCCCCCTGGGGGCGTCAGGGCGCACTCCACTCGTGGGGTGGCTGCCTCTGCCGCTCTCCTGGGTGGGGCCTCGGTGGAGGCCATCTGTGCTGCAGCTTCATGGTCCTCCCCGGGCTCCTTTGTAAGGTTTTTCCTCATGGACATGACCGGGGGTTCTGTCTCCCAGGCGGTTCTGGGGTCTGTGGCCTTTCCTGCTTCCCGTCCTTTGGTCGGGTAGCAGGAGTGTATGGGTATGGGCCACAGTGTGTTGAGTCACACGTGGTTCCGCCTGTACGGTGTGTTCAAGGGGTTCTAGTTTCCCTATTGTTCGCATTCAGGTGGGGTTGACTGCGCCCCCCCTTCATTAGGGAGGATGGGGTGACAGGGCTCCCCGCACCCCTTGATGTGGGCTTACGGGGCCTCAGGGGGTACATTTGTCGGGCTTCGCGTCCGCTCTTCCCCATATCTCATACGGCTCAGAGCGGAACGCGATAGCTAATACGGCATATAATGGTAGGTTATGTAGATAACCTAGTTATATTAGTATTGGCTGAGCGTTCCGCTCTGCGCGGCCCTGAGTTCCCTCTTGAGGAATCTTTTTCCTGGGACGGGTTTTTGGCGAGGAAGGGTGTGTGGTGACTATCGTCACTACTATATGGGCGGTGCCACCATGGGGGCGGAGCCCCATACAGGTGGGGTGCATGTAATTTTTGTTCGTAAGGGGATACAATAGGTATCATAGAATATAGAATATCTCATACGGCTCAGAGCGGAACGCTCAGCCAATACTAATATAACTAGGTTATCTACATAACCTACCGTTAGTGCCTTCAGGGACGATACAAGCCTTGTGTTGTTCGTGAGCCTGTGGTCTGCTGTTGTTCAGCAAACTGACACTGAGAGCTGCTCATACTGCATTAAAACACTGTTTTAATTGGGTGGTTCACAAACTTTCTTCATCACCGACGCTCATATACATGCATATATACAGCATGGTATGGTAAATGGTGCATTTATATAGTGCTTTTATCCAAAGTGCTTTACAATTTGTTCCTCACATTTGACCCATTCCCCCACACATTCACACACAGACGGCGGAGGCGACCATGCAAGGTGCCGACCTGCTCATCTGGAACAGTTAGGGGTTAAGTGTTTTGCTCAAGGACACTTCGACACGCTGGCCGGGAGGAGCGGGAATCGAACCGGGAACCACCGGATTACCAGATAACTGCTCTACCTCCCGAGCCGTATGCGCAGGGTAATAGTATACAAGACATAAATATAGGCAATACAATTACATCTGACTATGAGATAAATAAACAGTGTAAACAAAGGTGCAGATGACGTCTGTATGCCCTATCGGTTATATTATATGTTACAATAAATATAGGCAATAAATAAGTTGAATCTAAATATATACTATTAGTACAAGTAAACAGTATACACAAGTAAACAGTATACACAAAGTGCAGTAGGTACCCTAACTGGCACGATATACATCATGTGGCAGCAGTGACCCACAGACCTGTGGACAACAGCACCTGCTGTCAGGGCTGAGAACAAGCTACAGGACGAGTCTCTTAGCAATAATGTTACCATACCGTTATGATTCATATGCACTTGTGTGTGTCTGTCTCTGTGTGTGTGTGTGTCTGTCTCTGTGTGTGTGTGTCCGTCTCTGTGTGTCTGTGTGTGTGTGTGTGTGTCTTTGTTTTGTTCGGCTAAGATAGAGATAACGTTATATATATAGTGGATCTGCGTGTCTGAAACGGTCAGCAAGCATAAAGTTTACTTCCGTTGTCCTTACACACACGCAACACAACACAACTAAGTCCCAGTGTTTTGAACTTTTAATCATTAAGTCCTTAGCAGAGTTTTCTGAGAGTGAATCAGTGCCCTAAGTGAGAGACAGCGAGAAAGAGAGAGAGATAGAGAAAAAGAGAGGCGTGAGAGAGAGGGAGAGAAAAAAGTGTGTGGGGGAGAGAGAGGGAGGGAGGGGGAGAGAGAAAGAGAGGGGGAGAGACGTGTGAGAGAGAAGGGGAGTGTGTCCAGTGATGTAGATGGCAACCTTATTATTTTTTATAGATTGGCTATTTAGCTTGTAACTGAGTGTGTCAACAAACACAGCCTGCCCCAAACCCTGTATTGGACATTTGGTGGTTCAATCAGCTTATTCTCAATCCAAATCAGATCAGATCCAAATGTGATCATAAATTGTGTATAATCTGAGTCTAGATAATGTAAAAAAACAAAAGGAATAAATATTTTAGGACGGTCAATGTATATTTTGGGACAATTGAAATATTCTTTGGGTTAGTTTTGGGCGGAAAAAGGTTATTTTGGATTTTGTCTGGTAAAGATCAATCGACCGCAGTAGAAAACGTAACGGTAGGCCTCAAAGTCTCTCACAGGAGAACATTTACAGTAGTCCACTTCCTAGTAAACACTGAGATCTTCCGGGATAGGATTTCTGGTCTCTATCGCCCAGTCCTAAAGTGACAATTGCTCGTCACAATTTCAAATGTGCAAATGTAACGGTAACAGGCTTGATGTCGGTCGACCGCTTTGCCATCGTCATCATTTCTCATCTCTCGCCTGTGATCTCTCCAGCGGTGGCTCTCGCAGGGGCGGAGGCGTGGCGCCCCCGCAGGCCTCCAGGCGTGCCCCCCGCTCGCCCGCGGACGCTGCCCACCTGGAGCTGCCCGACCTGGGGGCGGAAGACGTCCTGGAGCTGCAGTTGCGGCAGCTGAGCCTGGCCCAGTTCACCTTAGCCGCCATGGAGCGCGCCACATCGCTGCTGAAGACAGGTGGGAATTGGTTTAATCTTTTTTCAGTCAGCGGGGGGCGGGTGTTTTTAAAGCAATTATCAGCTGAATGATTTTCTCACTCTGCTTCTCACTCCTGCTCTTGGCAATTGTGAGCAGGTGAGATATTGAAATATACCCCTACTTTCCTCCCCATATAGCGAACATGCCGGTGTTCAGCTCTCTGGTATTTAAGCTTAATGGTGTACCGTGCCGCTTTGCTAGGAAGGGGCTTCGTTTACATTAGCAGAGCTTGCACATTTAGAAAAAAGGATATCTGGCACATTTAGGTGAGAAATAGAAAGATTATTTATTGATGATTTTTTGTATTTATTGTATTTATTTTAGGGATGTTCGATATTGGCTTTTTTACCGATATCCGATATACCGATATTGTCCAACTCTTAATTTCCGATACCGATATCAACCGATACCGATATATGCAGGCCCCCCCCCCCCCCCAAAAAACACAACATTATGCATACTTTTCACAATAAATAAAATAAGAATGTGTTCATACTTGCTTGCCTGGGTAAATAAAGGTTAAATAAATGTAAATAAAATTAAATAACAATTTTTTTTGAAAACCGATACCGATATATTACATTTTAATGCCAATATCGGTAGGCCGATAATATCGGACATCCCTAATTTATTTACTTAAGTATTTATTTACTTGCACTCAAGACTGTAGCACTCAAGTTCGACACTGTTTGACGAACAATGTAACTTACTTAGCTGCCAGAGTTGTACCCTTCCTGCTGAAAAAATATTCAATTATATGATCTGAAATAAAAATAAATAACTTAAAAGTTAGAATAAAATAAAAACGACTAACCTTCTTACTGTCATTGTGTACTTTGCTACTAAGTAATCGACTATGCCTATACTACTACCTACTATGTTAATATGTCTATACTACTATGCACTCAGAGTGTAGCACTCAAGTTTGACACTGACAAACAATGTTACTTACCGGTAGCTGCCAGAGTTGTACCCTTCCTGCTGACACTTGTTGTCGTACACAATTCGTAAGTCGCTTTGGATAAAATATTAAATGTATTTATTGGTTTATTCATAGTAGTTATTAATAAAAATACATAAAAACCTGCCAGAGCCTTCAATTTACAAAGCATATTAGCTGTACAGTAATTCTCAACAATTCTCACTTATGCGATCGTGAGGCAAAACAATAACTTTTGAGGCACTGTGAACCAAACTGTGCCTAGAATAATAAAGTTGTTAATAAAGGTAGCTCTAGCTTCAAACGCTGCTCTGGGGTTTTAAGTTTGTTTATTCAGTTGTCAAAATAATACCTTTAGAATTTTTACTACCAAAATGACATTGTGGACCTTTGGGCACCTGGGCGGCAGGCTGGCGTGGTGGTTAACACTGTTGTCTCACAACAAGGAGGTCCTGGGTTCTATCCCCAGCAGTGGTTAGCAGCACTGTTGCCTCACAGCAGGGAGGTCCTGGGTTCTAACCCCAGCTGTGGTTAGCAGCACTGTTGCCTCACAACAAGGAGGTCCTGGGTTCTAACCCCAGCTGTGGTTAGCAGCACTGTTGCCTCACAACAAGGAGGTCCTGGGTTCTAACTAGGGATGCTCGATATTGGCTTTTTTACAGATACCGATATACCGAAATTGTCCAACTCTTAATTTCCGATACCGATATCAACCGATATTGATATATGCAGGGTTCATCATCATTAGGTGGCTTCTTCGTTCCGAAGGTTGCCTATCACTCTCCAACCCATTCTGTCCCCACTTCTTCTCTCCAACTCCGTGACTCCGCCTCTCACTCCACTCCAATCACAGACATCGTCTACCCAGCCTCTTCTTGGTCTTCCACTTCCTCTCTTTCCATCCACCTTCCCCATCACCACCTTCTTGAACATTTCCCCGCTGGATCCTCTCAGAACATGCCCGCACAACTCCATCTTTCTCTTTTTCAACCTCTCCAGCAGCTGTCCTCCTTGCATATCCGCTCTTCTCAGTACCTCCTCATTCTTGATCTTATCCTTCCATGTTATCTTCAGCATCTTCCTCAGTGTCCACATTTCAAAAGAGTCTATCATCCTCTTTGCCTCTTCATTCAGCGTCCATGCTTCTGCTCCGTATGAAAAGACTGACATAACATACGTTTCCAAAATCCTGGTCTTCGTTTTCCAACTTGTGTTTCTTCTCAATAATTCTTTATGGTTCCAGAATGCGCCCTTTGCAATTCCGGTTCTTCTCTTAATGTCCATGTTAGCTCTTCCACCTTCACTGATCCAGCTTCCAAGGTACATGTACTCCTTCACTTGTTCAAGTTTTTCTCCATCCACCTGTATTTTACAAACAGTTCCTGGTGTTTTTTCAATGATCATTACTTTAGTTTTCTTTGTGTTTAGTGACATTCCATAGTTTTTGCATTCGACATTCAGCTTATTCATCATGTCCTGTAGATCTTCTTGACAGTTACAGACTATAGCAGTGTCATCCGCGTATCTTATATTGGTGATGTTCTCTTCGCCAAGTTTTACTCCTTTCCCTCCTCTCAGACCTTTTTTCATCAGTGATTCACTGTACATATTAAAGAGTACAGGGGACAAGATGCATCCTTGTCTTACACCCTTCTCCACCGGGAAGTCTCTTGATTTCTCCTTTCCTATTCTAACATTAGCCTTCTGCCTCCAGTATAAGTTGGCAATTATTCTTCGGTCAGAAACTGGTATTTTGAATTCTTCCATTGTTCTCATCAATGTTGTATGTTCAACTCTGTCGAAGGCCTTCGTGAAACCGATGAAGCAAATATACAGCTTCTTCTGTTGGTCTATCGATTTTTCACCAATGATTCTGAGTTGGCAGATTGCATCTCTTGTTCCTTTTCCTTTGCGAAAACCCATTTGGCTATCCGAGAGCTGATGTTCAATTATGGGTTCTATTCTGTTCTTGATGATTTTCAGGAGTACTTTTGATGCATGAGATATCAAACTGATAGTCCTGTAATTGTTGCATTCTGTGGCTCTTCCGGTCTTTGGGATCAGAATGAACATTGATTTTAGGAAATCATTTGGAATATTTCCTGAGTTATAGATGTTGTTTACCAGTTTCACAAGGAGCTCGATGCATCGGTCACCAGAGTTCTTAATCAGTTCAGCAGGGATCTCATCCTCGCCGGGCGATCTGTCCGTGGCCAGTGACTTCACAGCCTCTTCAACTTCTTTTTTCGTGATCTGGACTTTTTCTATCTCTTCTAGACTAATTCCTGTGTCTGATGTTCTGTTCTGGTCTTTGTATAGTGTTTCCACATACTCTGCCCATCTATTGATTATTTCCTTCTCGTCAAGGAGCAGTTTTCCTTCTTTGTCTCTGACACCTTGGGTTGTTTTTTTCCTCTTCCTTGTTAGTTGTTGGATCTTGTTGTACATGAGAGGGTTGTGCTTCTTGTCTAGATCTTCAATTTCCTTGCATTTTTCTTTGTAATACTTCTCTTTTGCATCTCTACACATCTTCTGTACTTTTCGTTTTGCTCTGTTGTATTCAGTTTTTCTGTCTGCATTCTTCATGTCTGCTCTCTTTTTCATCTCATCCAGAATGTCTTTCGTCATCCACTCTTGTTTCTCAACTTTTTCTGGTTTACCACAGATTATGTCTGCAACGCTTCCCAGTTTTTCTTTCAGTTTTGTCCATAGTTCTTGTGGATCTTCAATATCTGCTAACTCTCTATTTTCTAATGTTTTGTTCACTTCGTTAATGTATTGTCTCTTCATGGTTTCTCCTTTCAGACTTCACATCCCATCTTTTGTGTGTCGTTTTCTTTTTCTTGATGGTTTTCAGTTTGATCTTCATTTTCATCACTACTGGAATATGATCTGAACCACAGTCTGCAGATGGTCGTGCCTTAGAGTTTGTTATTCCTTTCTTGTATCTGTGGTTTATCATAATGTAATCAATTTGGTTTCTAGTGTTTCCATCAGGAGATCTCCATGTGTGTCTTGCAGATTTACGTTGTTCAAACCAAGTGTTGGTGACCCACAATTGGTTCTTCCTGCAGAAATCCACTAGTCTATCTCCTCTATCGTTTCTTATACCCAGACCAAAAGGTCCGACAACACCATCAACTTTTTCTTCACCTAATTTGGCGTTGAAATCGCCCATGACTATTTCCACATCTCCCCATTTATTTTGGTCTTTCATCGCTCTCTCAATATTTTCATAAAAGTTGTCTATTTCATCATCCTCAGCTTCTCCAGTTGGTGCATATGCTTGTGTGATGCATACACTTGCTGGTGTTGCTTTCATTCTCAAGGTGATAATACGTTCCGATATCGTTTGATAACTTTCCACGCTTTTTGCTGCTTTCTCAGTCAAAGCAAAAGCTACACCTTTTCTATGTTGTTTTCCACCCGAAGATATGATTCTAAATGATTGTCCAGTTGGTAGGGTGTATCTAAAGTCATCTTCACCTCTCCAAAATGTTTCAGCAATTCCCAATATATCTATCCCCATAGTATCCATCTCTTGTAGGACATTCGCCAATTTTCCAGGTGTTCGCAGGCTCCTCACATTCCAGGTTCCCACTTTCCAGAAGGTAGAGCAGTCACTTGTTGACGGTACAAAGGTGCCTGCTCTCTCACACTCAATCCACCGGGTAGAACAAATGTCTTGATTAGGGCAGACATTTCTCCGTTTACCAGTAGCGGTTTTTGTTTGGGTTGTACTCATGATTTCCAAAAGGGGGCTGATAGGAGTCGGCAGGCCCCCAGAACTACCAATCCAGTATTTTTTGTCGAGACACCATCTCTAGCCTTTGCCAAACCAATGGCACTGCAAGGCAGCAGGTTCTTGGTTCCTCCGCCTTCCCCCCCCCAAAAATGGAATAATTTCAGGTAATTAACATTACATATCTCTTGTTGTGGAATTAACACAACATTATGCATACTTTTGACAATAAATAAAATGAGAATTTGTTCTTACTTGCTTGCCTGGGTAAATAAAGGTTATAGAAATGTAAAAAAAAAAAAAAAATTAAACCGATACCAATATTTTCCGATATCACATTTTAATGCCGATATCGGCCGATAATATCGGTAGGCCGATAATATCGGACATCCCTAGTTCTAACCCCAGCTGTGGTTAGCAGCACTGTTGCCTCACAGCAAGGAGGTCCTGGGTTCTAACCCCAGCTGTGGTTAGCAGCACTGTTGCCTCACATCAAGGAGGTCCTGGGTTCTAACCCCAGCTGTGGTTAGCAGCACTGTTGCCTCACAGCAAGGAGGTCCTGGGTTCTAACTACAGCAGGTTTTGAGTGGGTTTCCTCTGGGCACTTACTTTCCTCCCACACCATAAGGACATGCATGGTAGAACAGGGACTACGTATGAAAAGTAGCTCATTAGTTCAACTCTGGTACATTTACATTGATGTGGAAACTGAAAATGTTGATTAATGTGCATTGTTCTTTAATAAAACATTTAATAAAATCTTTCTTTCTTTCTCTGTCTCTCACTATATCTCTGCCTCTCTCTGTCTGCCTCTCTCTCCTCTCTTTCTCTCTCTGTTTCTCTCTCTTTCCCCTCTCTCTCCCTCTACCCCCCTCTCTCTTTCTCCTCTCTCGCTCTCCCTCCCTCTGCCCCCCCCCCCTTCTCTCTACTCTCCCCCATCTCTCTCTGCCTCTCTCTTATCCCCCCCCTCTCTCTCTCTCTCTCTCTCTCTCTCCCTCCCCCCCCCCCCCTCTCTCTCTCTCTCTCTCTCTCTCTCTCTCTCTCTCTCTCTCTCTCTCTCTCTCTCTCTCTCTCTCTCTCTCTCTCTCTCTCTCTCTCTCTCTCTCTCTCTCTCTCTCTCCCTCTCTCCCTCTCTTCCTCTCAGAGTCTGTGAGCGTGTTCCAGTGTGTGTTGGAGCTGCTGAGTGAGGCCCTCTCCCTGCTGGGGGACAGTGTGTGTGAGCTGGTCTGGGATGACCACAGCCACGTGGGGACTGAGCTGGCAAGTCTGAACACAGCTCCATGACAGCCCCTATGTAGATGAATGGAGAGACTTCACTGTGTGTGTGTGTGTGTGTGTGTGTGTGTGTGAGAGTTGGCCACCAGACAATACGCTGCAGACGCCCAGGCGTACGGCAGCTTAGCTGTCAGGGAGAACAGAGGCGCGTGACGAGGCTTGAGTTATATATTATATAACGTAGACAAAGCTTTCAGGCTGCTGACAGGAAGAGACACTACGCAGGTACAGTACACACACATGTATGTGGTGCACGCACAGGGCTGGCTCTGACCAATTGGCTGCCCTAGGCAGGATTTTATCTGTTGCCCCCTTGCATCGCAGTTTATTATTCTGTTCCATACGGTAAAGGGAGAGAAGAAGACGAAGAAGTTGTTTGTTTGGAGAATTTCTCACTTGCCGTCGTCCAAATGAATGAGCCATTGTTAAAACATTTTCCATGGGATTGTTATAAATGTTGGACTTGTACTGTATAGATGAGACTTCAGTATTTCGAAATAACTAGTAGTATTAGTATAAAAAATATATATATATAATTATAAAAAAATAATATAAAAAATTCAAAAGAAATTCCCCTCTGGGTGGTGGCACCCTTAGCATTTGCCTATACTGCCTATGCCTAGAACCGGCCCTGCACACACGCACACGCGCACACATACGCACACATATGCACACATACACACACATATGCACACATACATCTTCTAAGACTACAGACTTCTAAAAAGTCCTGCATTATTATTATTATTATTATACAAACACATACATACACACACACACACATATAAAGACACACACAAACACACATATACACATATAAACACACAAAAAAAGCTCCATTGTCTGAACTCCAGGGTCCACCCCCTGTATTTACTCAAGTTAAAGTCAGTATGTAAATGTCTTACATTGTATAAACTCTACCTGCTGAATTGTATTAAAGCAGGTTTTTCTTTTTCTTCCTGCCGCGTGGAACGATTTGTCCTCCTCTGGACTGTTTTAAAGAGAGTCCTCTCTGCCGGGGGGGGGGGGGGGCCTGCTCGCTTGTCAAGCCGGGGGCCCCCACGGCCCCTCTGCTGTTTTTAATACACGCCCAGAGCCACGCCGGCTGAGAACTGTTTTGTCATCTTTATGCGGGGGTGGGGGGGGGGAGGGGTAGGCTTTTTGTGTGAGCCAGACCTCGGAAGGCTTTCCTCTGAGACCCCACACCATGGCGTTCCCACCGCCAAGCCATGCACAGGACATCTACTGCCCCCTGCTGGCTCAGCACGGTTACTGTTGGATACCTTACTGTGCGTGGTTCAGAGTAGAATAAGATGAGATATTCCTTTATTGATGCCCTTGGGGATATTTGGGTGTCATATCAGGAGGGGGAGGTACAGGTATGGGCATGGTAATGGTATAAAAAGCATAAAAAAAACACATGTACCTAAACTACCTATATGTCTAGGTTTAAGTAAATACCCAATTAAAATACTGTTTCAAATTATAGTGCTATATAGTGTTTTTCCCAGGATTTTCCCATGTTCAGTGGCTTGTTAGATCTTGTGTGTGTTTTCCTTGAAGTGGATACTGTATATTATCGTGCCATCTGCCCAAGTATGTTGTACGCAACCTGCTTGTCAATTGAGCATGAGTAAGATGAGATGAGATGAGATGAGATAAGATATTCCTTTATTGATCCCCTTGGGGAAATTCAGGCATCATTTCAAACCTTTATTTAAACTCGAAAGGCAACTGAGGTTTCCCTCATTTATGTTGAGTGTACATACAGAAATGAGCTAACAAAAAGGCATATAAAATCACACAGCATAATTATAAAATCATAACAGTAAGACAACAAGGCGAGACAAAAGTAAGGATAACAAATCAATTAAAACATGTACAACTTGATTGACAAAGGTTGGAGATCAAGGTTTTAAACTCTGCAACAGAGGGGAGAATCTCAAGCTTTTTTGGAGTTTATTCCATGAGCTAGAGGCATCATAGGAAAATGCGGATTTACCCTGTTCAGAGCAAACTCAGGGGACCTTGAGGACCAGCCAGTCACTAGAATAGGTTCCAAAATTCCATTCCAATAATGATGTAGTATAAGGAGGTAGCTTATCAATAAGGTAAGGTCATAGCAGCAAGGAGGAGGGGGAGGGCAGGTACAGGTATGGGCAGGGTAATAGTAGGGTAATAGTAGAAAGACGTACATATAGGCAATCAAATTTTATCTGACTATAAAAACATGACAAAAATAAACAGTGTAAGGGCGGCTACGTGGTGCAGTGGGCAAGGCGCTCACCACGAATACTGGAGACGCTGGGCTCGCCTGTTCGAGCCCAGTGCTCCACATTGCTTTCAGTTTAGCTGGTCGTCCGTACTAATACACATTGGCAGTATTAGGGGGTGGGAAACTGATGGGTGGGGATCGGGCGTTGTGGACAGCGACTCCTACAGGCCGGTTGGTGCGCCTGCGCAGTAGAATCAGGAAGCGATGGGGGCGGCGCCCCTCCAAAGCGCAGACCCCTGACGCTGAAAGATCGCGCCTTGCAGGTGAAAAGATGCGACTGCTGTTACCTCAAGTACCGGAGGGGACTCGTGCTATGTATGACTTAGTCCACATTGCAGCCGGCAGGGGAGGGTTGAATTGGATGATACGAAATTGGGATGGGAGAAAAATAGAAAATGTGAGAAAAAGTGAAAAAAAAACAAAACAAAAAAAAACAGTGCAACCAATATAATTAACTCTGAGAAAAATGGTGCAGATATCGGTCTGCATGCCCTATCTGTTATATGATACGTTACAGTTATATTATTAATAATAATAACTTTATTTATATGGCACCTTTCATACATGGATTACAGCTTAACACTTTCAGAGCCCAAGATTAATCTTGATTTACCGCTTGAATGCCCACCATCCACTTCAATGTTAGCGTTAATAACGCCTAATCTATGTTTTAAATTATGGCTATGTGTCTAATCTGCCCGTTGCTTATCAATGACTCGTTTTCCAGTCAACATTGTCGAAGCGGATTGTTTTTTTATCTGTTCATTTTTGTTTTATAGCATTTTGAAAAGCCCTTGTTTTCAAGGAAAATATAAATATTCCATGATAATCGCCCTTTACCGGAATATTCTAGAATACACAAAAACTTTGTAATTTTTCGGCCTATTTATGAATAGTTTTCAAATAAATGTTAGATTATCGATAGTATGTGTACGTATGCACGCTATATAGGCAATCTGAAAAATCGATTATCTGATTTCCTCAAAGCGATCGCCCACACACACACACACACACACATAGGGCGAACGCTGAGATCTCAGCGAATACAACTCTGATTATCCCAAGACTTGTCAAATAGATTCCTTACCTCAGATCAGATGTTCTCCAAAAAGATCATTCCAATTCCTGATCGCCATTCCAAAAATTGATCGCTTTTATTGATCCAACGCTACATACTGTACATATGTATTCCACGCTGTTCTGAGGCTCCACAATGAATCCGATCGGCTCGGGTTACTTGCCTGAGAAGTAAAATGTGGATTCCGGATTTTTCTTTTCTCATCCATTTTCATTGAGTCCATTCCAAAAGGGTGCATTACCATCTGGGAGACGATAGGGGGCTGTTTTTTCACATCTGAGCTCCTACAGGGGCTGCATACCAACGGGAGACTCGGTTGATGAAATATGAATTCAGATCGCTAATAAAAAAATAAAGCGATAATTGTCGTCGTGGGCATTCAGGCATTGGGCTGATAAAACGTCTTATCACGTTTTGGGCATTGAAAGTGTTAAAGTGCTTCACAGCAAATAGAATAAAATGAACATAGGCATGAAATGTGCATACAGTTGACAGAATAAAAGCAATGCATAAAGTGCAAACATAAGAATAGGTATAAAAGACAATAAAAGTAGTGCAATGTAGAAAGTGCAGACAAAAGAATAGGCATAAACCCCCACACATCAATCCCCACCACATCCCCATCCAAGACACACCGCCTGATAAAGCATGTCATGACCGAAGGAAAACAAACAGCCCGTGCGCCACTCACACCGCCATGCACGGCGACAGGAGTACCACCCCAGCGGGCTGCCCCATCTCCCCCTGTCCCGGCGACCTTGCCACCACGAGGAAACCAGCAAACTCCACGCTCCCACCCTCAAACTCCACGGAGGAATGACACGTCACGCGCCCCAGGACCTGCACGCCAAAGGAGTGACGCAGCAAGTCAACGACTCCAAACACTCAAGCAGACAGACACAACAGCGGTCAAATGACGAGACATGCAGCACTACGGGCGGTCCGAGACAACACCGGCACCCCCGGGACACCCCGAAACACAGCAGAAGCCGTAGCGAGCCCCCCACACAAGGAACCCCCAAAATGCCAGTGAACCGAGGGAGCCCAGCGATGAAAACCAACTAAAATCCATCAAAGCACATGCAAGAGACCAGCATCCAACTCCAGGAAAGGTTTGGGAAAGGCCCGTGCCCGGGCTCTGGTCGGTGCGGTCGTGGAGTCGTCTTTCGGCTGCCAAACTCTTCCATAGCATCCGGAACATCGGTACCAATTAACACTGATACCAGTATGTTCTCTACTACGCCTGCTGTCGTTGTACATTTTCCCCGGGTGGATGTTAGTTCGAGGGTGGCGGTCGGATATTGTCTAGTTTCACCGTGACTCCTACTGTTTTTCCGAGGAGCGGACCGTCCACAAACTCCGGTTTTACGAGCGGCACGGTGCTTCCTGAGTCTAACAGCGCGGTCGTGTCGTGGTGATAACCCCCCCCAGAGCAGAGCACCAGTCTCCCGCACGCGTCCCGACGGACCCCGGCCAGTCCCCACCACTGAACTCTCCCAACCCACCGACACCCCAGGGACCCCCGGATGAAGAACCCACCACAACCCCCCACAGCACCCCAATGCGTCCCAAAGGTCCCAGTGCCATCCCGGACCACCCACAATGTCACATGCCCCCCCCCCCCCCCCCCCCCTCCATCCAACCACCACCATGTCCATCCACCCGAACATCCAGAATTGTCGGACGGCCACAGGCCATGGAGCACACGACCCGCCACCCCTCTGTAGAATCTGAAAGCAAAAACATAGAACCCACCGATGCCCCTACAACGGCAAGGCCACCAGGACCAGAGAAAATCTATTTTTCGCATACATTTTTTGTATACAATTTTCAAAAAATCTGGACGAGTGATATATCCAAAAATCCTCTAACAGAAAGTTGTGGTATATGGATAGGAGGAAACGTGGCCAGTTTGGTGTGTGAAGGTACTAGAGAAATTGAGATATTTTGTTTTATGTGTAATACAAACTCATAAAATCTCATTTTGAGAAAAACGCCTTTAAAGTTTTGTATTGTCTGTAAATCAGGCTATGTATGACATATAAACAAACCCTTTGGCACAAAGAAGCAGGATATAGATATGAATAAAGGTGGAAAGTTTGGTGTGTGTTGATGCTAGGGAAATGGTACATGTCTACCCTTTGGGAAACGCCTTCAAAGTTCTGTATTGTAAAATGCCATAAATTCTTTTTGAAACCGCTATTTACAAACACAACACCCAATCAAACCATTAGTTATAGACAACCTAAACACATGCCTGATAACTGAATAACATAATAATAATGATGTAGTAGTAGTAACAGTGTAGTAACAAACAACACAACCGATTACTGTACCCCCTAATAGGCAAAAAAGATATTTGAATAGATATCACTATGAAACTTTCCCAGTTTGTTATGTACATATAAACTAAGAAAAAATATATTGCAAGTTTTCTGAATTTTATGTTTATATATGAAAATGAGGCACTTCCCAATTCAATATGTGCACATTTATGGATGCAATCATGCAAAATGAAGCAAAATAAGAAACTAAATGTGTTTTTTTGACGTTTTCTTGTCTCTAGTTTGAAAGAAGACATGTAAAGGGGCTGTATTTTGACTACTCTTTTGCCTATCGGACTTGTACTTTGGATCAATAAATATCACCTGTTTATTGAAATGTTGCTTGTGTGGACATTGGAATTGTTTGTTTTAGTCCGTGTCAAGCCTGATAAATATAATATATAAATTATATTCAGTTCACAAGTGTGTTATCTGTGTATTTATGTGTGTGTGTGTGTTTGTGTGTTTCAGAAGCAGAGTCTTCAGGCCATTATGGAGGTACTGGGAGACGTGTTAATCTACCACCAGAGCCGCCCTGCCGCCAGTCCTCACAGGGCTCTGGTCCACCACAGGATGGCCTACTCGGGCACCGCAGTGCTCTCCATCAGGCTGCTGCAGACCCTGCTGCCCCCAGAGAAGGTGCGTTCATGTGTGGATGGATGAAGGATGGACCATGGTCATTAGGCTTGGGCGGTATCATTTTTTTCATACATTTATACCTTTCTGACACCCTGGTATACGGTATATGACGGTATGACGTTCATCAGCGGGGGGGGGGGGGGAGCTAGCTAAGTTAACAATATACTCGTTATCACCATACATAAAGATTTTCCGGGAGTAAATACTTGATATCTTAATCATAACCATAGTTGCAAGACGTTATAGTGAAAAGGTCTCGTTATCTTGCATTGTTTCTACATACTGTAAGCAAGCACACGCTAATCCTCCACAACATAACATTGGTATCATAAGAATGATACAAGATGCTTATATTGAAACGCTTTGACATTAGGGCCGTTCTTTCAACCTAAACGTGCACTTTCTTCAACCTCAAACCTAAATTCCTTAGCGACCCGTGTTACCAACGTAAACAAACTGCACAGCGAGCACATTCGAGACACACAGATATGAAACGACATACGGAACAAGTAACTTATAACGAAGGCTGAAATGAGACCAACGTGACTCACAAACTCACAACAGTACACATACAGACGCACAGAATTGTATCTGCATTGATTAACTGATAATCAAAACTCAGCTGAAGCCGTTCGAATCACCGAAGCCAAAATCCGCACGCACACACAATCGGTCTAACTGGAACGGGTTACCAACCATACACTCCCGGCATTCATAACTCGGACAATTATCCATACGAACGTCCCGCGTTCTAATAAAAGATATCAGGACCCTCATACGTTCATCTTCCATACGCTTAACTTACTTACCCAAACAACGTGGTCCCGGGTCCACATTTACGCACAAATCCATACTCTCAAAACTTTAGAAAAACGCTCTGATACCCGAATCCAGAATCATCCGATGTCTGGAAGTGGACCCATGGTCCATTCGACCTTAATAAACGGACGGCCACCGGTCCATAACCGCATTCTATAGAAGAATAAGTCTTTATTTGTCATGCAGATTAACACGCATGCGAGATGGGCGACCGACAGGAATGAAGGTTAACCTATAACCCTAGTTATATAAATACTGGCTGGGCGTTCCACTCGCTGCGACAATCCCATCTAAAAACGCATCTGTATTTTTGACGGTATTGAAAATCAGACTTCTAAATACCCTGGTATACCGCCCAAGCCTAATGTTCATATACCACTTTTCTAGTCATCAACTTGTCAGTGTGTAGCACCCAACCTTGGGCGAGGTGTGTGTGTGTGTGTGTGTGTGTGTGTGTGTGTGTGTGTGTGTGTGTGTGTGTGTGTGTGTGTGTGTGTGTGTGTGTGTGTGTGTGTGTGTGTGTGTGTGTGTGTGTGTGTGTGTGTGTGTGTGTGTGTGTGTGTGTGTGTGTGTGTGTGTGTGTGTGTGTGTGTGTGTGTGTGTGTGTGTGTGTGGCCACACAGATCAGTGGCCTTGGCTATAATTGTAGGCTAATAATATTGATATTCGGTAGCCTCAGGCATGTTCATAAGCTAAGGTAAGATATTCCTTTATTGATCCCCTTGGGGAAATTCGGGCATCATAGCAGCATGGGGTAGGGTGGAGGGGAGATACAGGTATGGGCAGGGTAATAGTAGAAATACATACATATAGGCAGACAAATTAATATAAAAATATGAAGAAGAAATAAACTGTAAACAATATAATTAACTCTGAATATAAAAACATGAGGAAAAATAAACAGTGTAAACAAAGATGCAGATGAGGGTCTGTATGTCCTATCGGTTATTTTATGTTACAATAAATAGACGTCCTAAGACCATGTAGAACCTCTTATTATATCCATAGACGTCCTAAGACCAGGTAGAGAGAGAGGGAGATTTGGCCCGATTCATAGATGTGTGACTTGGCCATAATAAGGTCATTTATAGGCCTGATATTCTATATTTATATTTCAAATTGCATGTGTCCAGATGGCAACATTCAGTACTGTATCTACAAAACCTCCTGTAAATCAGCTGCCCTTTATTCATTTGCTTAGATTTTTTGTACATGTAACAGGTGGTCTGTCTGTTGGTCTTGTCTGACAACACCAGTTCTGCTCTGTGTTGTGTTCTGGGGCCCCACAGTGTAACTGGGGCGTGACGTCATGCACCACAGGAGAGGAGGATACCAGACTGGTTTCGACATTAACTCATTCGGGGCCAGACCCGAGATATCTCGGGTTAACTCGCCGACGCTTGCGCGACAAACCCGAGAAAAGTCGGGTTTTCATCGTTATTTCTTTTATTCGATATTTCCATTCATTATCCATCCAGGGAGCCTGGTGTTATTATAGGGAATGAGTCTGAGATTGTAAAAGTCCAATACCGCCACCTGGTAGGATGCGGCCGGTATTGCACATCCTTGGAAACTCTGTGTCTTGGGCTGTGCGTCGAATATATTGGTCCGGGTGGATTTTTCTATGTCAGGCAAGGGGAGCGGTTGTCCCGATCGGCTTGAGGAGCGTCAAATGCTCGAGATCGATGATGTATGGCGGATTATGTTGGCGACACGATCGACACCAATACTGGGACTCGTGATCAGATAATTGGAATATTCTTTTTCGGGCAGATCCTAGTCAAGGTAAGGGCTATATGATATAAATATTGCGTTGATCAACGCATGCCTTCATTGTGATCCGAGCGTATGTGTGTAACGCTAGTCCATAACGTATTCCGTTGGTGACGATCAAAGCATAAAAAAAACATGATGGAACATAATACCAATCATATGCATTTGATTTTTTTATTGTAGCGTGTGTTGGGACGGAACGCCAATGCATTTAGTATAATACACTTTGGGGGCTATTACCAGCCTCCCATGAATTACCCTAAAACCATACTTATATTCACCACGGTATAAAACGGGAATGTATGGATGAAAAAATTCTTTCTTTTTGACATATTGAACGATGGATACTCTATGTCAAATGGGCAATAGTATTGTATCCATAGCTATAATATATAATATAGTTATAGCGCTGCAAACACCGCCACGTATTCCTATACTTTAAAGCTTTGGCCTTTCGCTGAATGAGTTAACTGCCATTTATTTTATTTTTTTTATCTACTTTTTCTCCTTATTTTATTTTTTTCTCCCATCCCAATTTCGTGTATCCAATTCTCCCCTCCCCTGTCTTGAACGTTGCTCGATTATGCCCCCCACTGGTCGGTTGTAGAGAGGATAGAAGCCTTGATTCACGTGTTCCCTCCGGCACACAAGGAGGCAGCCTGTCGCATCTTTTCGCCTGCCAGCGCGGACTCTCATTGGCGAGGTGTAACGCATGGGAGGCTCACACTACCCTCGCCACTTCCTGTCTCTGCTGTGCAGGCGTCTGTAGGGGTCGCTGTCCACAACGTCCAATCCCCACCCATCGACTTCCACCCGCTGACTGCCAAATGAGCCAGTACGACGGCCGGCCCAAGCCGAAGGCAATGCTGAGACTGGGATTCGATAGTTAACTGCCATTTATTATAGATTCTGCCCTGTACACTGTACACAGTATTTGTAAAACCAACAAATGGAAACAATCGCCAAGTCTCTAGTTAGCAGTCCACAGTCTCTCAGCTGAGCGTCTGGCGCGAACTTGACTGCTACGTCATGACCAACTCTGTATGAACAACCGCGTGGCCTAGCCACATTTCATACGACAAACTAACGCGAATAACATACATAATACATGAATCACAAAACAAGTACAGCAATGGATTGACAATTAAAGAATACACATATACCTCTACACAGTATTTGGAAAACCAACAAATGGAAACAATCATCAAGTTAGCAGTCCACAGTCTTGTCGACAAAAGGAACAACGAATAACTGTAGTTAACTTGGAATTTCACTGACAAAGACATCCATTTGTACACTAAAGTTGACCAAATCACTCGTAACTATAAGCTTACATACTGAACTAACATGTATCATTCATTGGAATCAAATTACGATATTATTATATACAATAGAAGTGTTTTACTCTGAACAAGTGACAAAACGTACCTCTCAGCTGAGCGTCTGGTGCAAAAAATGAGGCTTACCCAGAGCGTCAGAAACCAAAACAGTGAATTCTTAAAGTGACAGTACGTGTATTGAGAATTCGGTAGACAGAAAACATTAACACATCAAATCACATAAAACGGTATTCATAAACATCAGGATTTGGTGACATTTCAAATACACATAAATAAAATAAAAGGTTAATTTAACACTTGTTACCTACATGTGATCTCAAGAAGAACACCTACGGGAGACTGCAATTCGAAACTGGCCCCTACAAATGTCTTAACCCAGTTGTACAGTAAATTACCAAGTATGGCTTTGTCAGTATTCCAATGTACAGTGTACAGTGTCCCCCCCCCCCCTCCAATGTACAGCCCCCACCCACCAACCCCACCCCACCCACCCAACCTCCTCCAATGTACAGTTTCTATGTCAAATGTATATACACTCTTTTTCTGGACACTTTTTGTATCACAAACAGTACTGTATTTGCAAATCTGATATGTCATAAATGTATAGATGTAGCAGTACTGTCTATCTGTATGTCATGTATGTCATATATGTTATGATGAATTGAAAATGGGGGACCCTGATGTAAACAAGACGAAAGTCTTTCTCTGGTCTGCATCCCCTTAACAATTGTATGTATTGAGCTGTACTGTCCTCCTGTACCCATTCTGCAATCTGTTAATAAACTTTTCAATCAATCAATCAATGCTGAATGAGCTCAGTGGCAATTTTTCATGTCTTTTCAATGTTAGCATGGTGGTATTCACTGTCAAAGAAAATGTATATTCTCCTTTTGGTTCATTACAATTTACTCAAGCCTAGTAACATACACAATATTTCTGACACTGGGTGGGAATACATTCATATATCCATAGATGTCCCTAGATACCAAGAACATGTAAATGGACCTTGTACAAGTGGAGCAATCTTCCATTTACTTAGGTATGTATTTTCAGGCGAATCTTCTCAAAATATGGCTAGGGTTTAAGAGGTTAATGTAAGATAACAGAGGCATATATTACACCTACTTTACCACCTCTCAGATTGTCAGATTACAATTGCTAATTATCTTCATACTGTCTTTATTCATTTCATTCAAGTTACGTTCATTTGTGTAGCTCATTATCACTGTTTAATATCTCAAAGCGGGCCCACATTACAATGGAACAAGTGGCGCAACCTAAAATTGTTCTACTGTCTTTAACTATGAACGAACACAACACTTTAACTCACCATCTTTAAATATTAAAGTACTCAAACCTCTACTGCCTTTAACTATGAATGAACACAACACTTTAACTTACCATCATTAAATATTAAAGTACTCAAACCTCTACTGTCTTTAACTATGAATGAACACAACACTTTTATGTCTACATTACTGCTGTGAAGCACTTTGGGCTGCAATTCTTGTATGAAAGGTGCTATACAAATAAAGTGTATTATTATTATCTTGTATCCTACTTGTATTGTATGATGAGCATCTTGTTACACATGGCAGTAAAGCAATGCTTCTCAACCTCCTCAGGCCAGTGACAACCTCCCAGAAAGCATGGTGACTGCTATATTCCACCTGGCCCTGGACTCAGCCTTAGGAACCACATTTCCCAGTGTACAGGAGGCGGCGGTGGCCTACCTGGAGCAGGTGAACCCGGACGGACACGAGCTGTACAGGAGGGCGACCCGTGCTACCCTCTGGCTGGAGTCCACCTGTAACTTCCTCAAGGAAACACAAGCACAGGTAGAAGCCAGGGACCATGCAAGGTTCCAACCTGCTCATTGGGAGTTGGTGGGGCGGTACTATAGGGCAATAACTCCTTTTTACATTTGAAGTAGGGATGCTCGATATTGGCTTTTTTACCGATACCGATATTGTCCAACTCTTAATTTCCGATACCGATATCAACCGATACCGATATATGCAGGGTTTCCCCCCCCAAAAAACAGAATAACTTCAGGTAATTATTTAACATTACATATCTCTTGTTGTGGAATTAACACAACATTATGCATACTTTTGACAATAAATAAAATCAGAATTTGTTCTTACTTGCTTGCCTGGGTAAATAAAGGTTATAGAAATGTAAAAAAATAAAAAACGATACCGATATTTTCCGATATCACATTTTAATGCCAATATCGGCCGATAATATCGGACATCCCTAATTTGAATGAATGTAATTATTATTAGTAGATTTTCTTTCATTTTTGAAAATGTTTGCAGCATGGCCAGCTTATACTTTATACATTGTACTGATTTGGAACTTTTGTTTGCTATTTTATTGAAATTATGTTTTAAATAGCAGGAAATTACAGCAAATTGCTTTCTTTATTGCAAATGTTCTTGCCTCCAGACCACCCCTTGTTGCCTCCAGACCAGCCCCTTGTTGCCTCCAGACCACCCCTTGTTGCCTCCAGACCAGCCCCTTGTTGCCTCCAGACCAGCCCCTTGTTGCCTCCAGACCACCCCCTTGTTGCCTCCAGACCAGCCCCCTTGTTGCCTCCAGACCATCCCCATGTTGCCTCCAGACCACCCCCTTGTTGCGCCTCAGCACCATCTTGTGCCTCCAGACCAGCCCCTTGTTGCCTCCAGACCAGCCCCTTGTTGCCTCCAGACCAGCCCCCTTGTTGCCTCCAGACCAGCCCCTTGTTGCCTCCAGACCATCCCCTTGTTGCCTCCAGACCACCCCCTTGTTGCGCCTCAGCACCATCTTGTGCCTCCAGACCAGCCCCTTGTTGCCTCCAGACCAGCCCCCTTGTTGCCTCCAGACCAGCCCCTTGTTGCCTCCAGACCAGCCCCTTGTTGCCTCCAGACCACCCCCTTGTTGCCTCCAGACCACCCCCTTGTTGCCTCCAGACCACCCCCTTGTTGCCTTCAGACCAGCCCCTTGTTGCCTCCAGACCACCCCCTTGTTGCCTCCAGACCACCCCCTTGTTGCCTCCAGACCAGCCCCTTGTGCCTCCAGACCAGCCCCTTGTGCCTCCAGACCAGCCCCTTGTTGCCTCCAGACCAGCCCCCTTGTTGCCTCCAGACCAGCCCCTTGTTGCCTCCAGACCAGCCCCTTGTGCCTCCAGACCAGCCCCTTGTGCCTCCAGACCAGCCCCTTGTGCCTCCAGACCAGCCCCTTGTTGCCTCCAGACCAGCCCCTTGTTGCTTGTTGCCTCCAGACCAGCCCCTTGTTGCCTCCAGACCAGCCCCTTGTTGCGCCTCAGCACCATCTTGTTTGTAGATCCTGGGGATGAAGCCCTGCGAGCTGCTGACCCTCCGCACTCTGGCTGCAACTGCTCCTACGTGGTTAGGACAGGTCAAATGCAGAGGTCAAATATCTCCACAGGGATACTCGAGTAGTACCCCCACCCTGCCAGGAATTAGTACATGGCCATGTTATACACAGTGTAATTGGCGATTTACTTTGCATATCCGCGAGTCACATGCATATTGATGTAGCAGTCATTTGCATATGTCTGTCATCACCAGAGGGTTCAGAGTGCCGTGTCAGACCTCCGCAGAGCCCCTGGAGCAGGTCGGGGTTCCGTGTCTCGGTCAAGGACGGGTTTGGTGGTCTGGCGGTCACATGGGGTTGAACCCGTGACTTGTCTCTCTAACCACCACCGGCACGTTTCCACTACCTTGTCATCCCGTGCCAGAATCCGTTGGTCAGTCTAATGATCTATTCATGCAGACACTTTTTTGCATTTTACAAAATCGCTACAGTTGATCCAAAACCAAATGCCCACGAAGATGTACAGCATAGCCTCAACTTCCTCCACTGTGTTATTAATAATAATAATAATAATATTAATAACTAGGGATGTCCGATATTATCGGCCGATATTGGCATTAAAATGTAATATCGGAAATTATCGGTATCTGTTTAAAAAAATATATATATATATATATATATTTCTTTTACATTTATTTAACCTTTATTTACCCAGGCAAGCAAGTAAGAACAAATTCTTATTTTATTTATTGTGAAAAGTATGCATAATGTTGTGTTTTTGGGGGGGGAAACCGGTTGATATCGGTATCGGAAATTAAGAGTTGGACAATATCGGTATATCGGATATTGGTAAAAAAGCCAATATCGAACATCCCTAATAATAACTTTTCTTTTATCCACTTTTTCTCTTTTTCTCCCATCCCAATTCCACTGTGCCAATTCTTCCCTCCCCTGTCTTGAACGTTGCTCGCTTATGCCCCCCACTGGCCGATTGTAGGGAGGATAGAAGCCTTGCATCACGTGTCCCCTCCGGTACACGAGGAGGCAGCCTGTCACATCTTTTCACCTGCCAGCAATGTCCGCTGCGCCACCCACCCGCGCTAGTTAAAAACATAGTATAAACAGAAAAGTAAAAACAACACAAGAAGAAAAAATATTTTAATCACAAGAAATAGCTAGCAATCAAAGGCCTTTTGAAATATAAATTATTTCAGGCCTGCTTTAAAAGAGTCCAGGCTCCGTGGTGCCCTTAGTTGGATGGGGAGGCTGTTCCACATGGCGTGGTGCAGCCGAGCAGAAGGCTCCCCATGGTGCAGAGCCTGGTACTGGGGACCCGGAGGAGCAGGTTACCTGCAGATCTGAGAGTACGGGTGGAGGACTTTGGAGTGATGAGTTCCTGTAGGTAGAGACGTGCGTGTCCGTTTATACAGTTATGGGTGAGCAGCAGGATTTTATAATCGATCCGGGATGAGACGGGGAGCCAATGTAGTGAGTGGAGGATGGGGCTTATGTGCTCATGTTTGTTGTTGTGTCTCTCCTGAAATGTGAAATGTGTACGCCAGCAAGCGGAGTAATTCCTCTATTGTCTCCTCCTACCTACATCTGTACCGTAAAAACAACACCGGCAACACGGCAAGGTACCGCACGGCAAGCCTACCCGTACTGTACCCTGTCCTACCCGTACTGTACCCTGTCTACTGGTCAGTGTAAATGCGCCATATGCCACCCCGACACCCGCAGATATTCCTTTGACCCTTGACCTTTCTCCAGGGGGAAAAGAACTGGCTGGAGTTACTGGAGCTAGCCGACCAGGCCATAGACGGCCTCCCATACCACCAACACCTACCCATCATCAAGGAATGCATTCACATCTGCTCCTACCTGTAAGACAACATGCTGCATCAACCTGTTCCACCTCACAACCAATGCCTTTACTTCATGTTGATGTCAGCCTAGCTTTCATTTATTGATCTCTTCCTCTTTTTCTTCCTCATATCCTTCCTCTTCCTCTTCTTCTTCTTCCTCTTCTTCCTATTCCTCATATCCTTCTTCTTCCTCTTTTTCTTCCTCTTTTTCTTCTTCTTCTTCTTCCTCATCTCCTTCCTCTTCTTCATCATCTTCCTCCTCCTCCTCCTCCTCCTCCTCCTCCTCCTCCTCCTCCTCCTCCTCCTCCTCCTCCTCCTCCTCCTCCTCCTGACCTTGTCTCATCATGGTGTCTTCTTCATGACAGGTGGAGGTTGGAGCAGCCCAGTCCTCTGCTGCAGGCAGAGAGTCAGAAGCTGCTGCTGAAGCTACTGTCTCATCCCTCTCTGCCCGTCAAGACGGAGACCTACAGCTGCTGCCTGAGCCTGGCCCAGGTCAGCCTCCACACAGAGTACACACACAGTACACACACAGTACACACACAGTACACACACAGTACACACACAGTACACACAGTTCACACACACAGTACACACACAGTACACACACACAGTACATACACACAGTACACACACATACACAGTACACACACATACACAGTACACACACAGTACATACACACACACCCAGTACATACATACATGCAGTATGTACACACAGTACATACACACAGTACATACTCACAGAACATACTCACAGTACACACACAGTACATACACACAGTACACACAGTAAAAACATACTGTATATACACACACAGCATGTACACATAGTACACACACAGTACATACACACAGTATACACACACAGTACATACACACAGTACACACAGTAAAAACATACTGTATATACACACAGCATGTACACATAGTACACACACAGTATACACACACAGTACATACACACACAGTACATACACACAGTACATACACACACAGTACATACACACAGTACATACATACACACAGTACACACACAGTCAGTGTTTTAAAGGTTCATGGTCATCTGGGATATAAAGCAAACAGCCATGCTGTGGAGCAGTCATACAGTGTAAGGTATGACCTGGACAGTAAGGATGAATGAATCACTGTAGTGTGTTACAGGAGTGTCATTTAACACTTGCTTGACGTTTAAACTCTGACCTTTTAACCCCCCCCCCACCCCCACCCTTGTCAGTAGATGACTATTACCTGAACATACACATTTCACATTTCCCCATTTCACCAGTGTTTGTTGATATTTGTTATTTGAGCCGATTATAAATCAAGATTTTCCGGATCGAGTTAGGCTGTGCTTTGGCATCAGGAGTAGGGATACCTGGGTATATCGGCAGACGACACAAGCTTTAAAAAGCAGAATTGTTCATTTGGTCCCATTGTAATTTTACGGATATTAGAATTGGCATTTTTGTGACCTTTTTAACTAGGAGTATCAGCATATAATACAAATGCCAAGTTAAAGGAACACACCAACATTATGGGAATGTAAGATAAGATAAGAGATTCCTTTATTGGACCCCTTGGGGAAATTCAGGCACCATAGCAGCATGGGGAGGGGAGGTACAGGTATGGGCAGGGTAATAGTAGAGAAACATAAATATAAGCAATAAAATTAGATATGCATATAAAAATATGAGGAAAAACTGTGTAAACAATTTCTCTCTACTAGGTCTGCAAAATTGTATGTCAGATTATCACACATCCTCCGTAAACAGAACAACGGGAATTCTGGGCGTGGCCTTTTAACCTGTTTTGTATGTGCATTATTTGTACCGAAAAGCTGAAAACAATCTACTGATATGGGTGGAGGAAAAAATCAGATACGAGTATCGGACTTAAAAGAAATAACATATTGGTGCATCATCCCATAATCTGTACATATTAATGTTATATTAATAATCAATTATCATTGATTTCAGATCCTGATATTTGTATTTAAGATTTTAAATGGTCCGGCCCTTCAGTACCTAGTTGAACTCCATGTTCACACAATTCAATTCAATTCAATTCGGTTTGTGGTGCACCTTGTGTTGTATTCTTTTTTCTTTTTGATCAAATCTTTATTTTATTATATATATATATATATATATATTTTTTTAAACAAACACAAGATATCACAGAACAAAACTTCAATAATATTAACTGCAATAACGATAACAAAAATAATAATAAATACAGAGTAAAAATTTAAAACCACACAAACACCACAAAATACATTAGACATTTCCTCCCCCACTCTTCCCCCCAGGCTTGTGTTGTATTATTATTAGTATTGTATTTACATTAC
Source organism: Notolepis coatsorum (assembly GCF_963971535.1). NCBI lineage: Eukaryota > Metazoa > Chordata > Actinopteri > Aulopiformes > Paralepididae > Notolepis > Notolepis coatsorum. The sequence continues at coordinate 32,459,115 of NC_140176.1, read as the reverse complement.
TTTTGTATTTTGTATGGCACAGCACTTTGGTCAACCTCGGTTGTTTTTTAAACCTGCTATATAAATAAATCTGACCTTGATTGCCACCTCCAGGAGTGCCTTGGGATCCAGAACGTGTCCCAGCCAGCGTCGGCAGTCAGTAGCGGGGTCCACTTCCTGCTCCACCACAGGGTGCTGTACGAGGTCACCGCCTTCGGCCTGCAGGACTCCGCCCGGCAGGTGGGTGTTTCTGGTGGACAGCCCCCTCAATTCACCTGGGAGGGTGAATGTGATGCAGCACAAGAACTGCACTTTACAAATTGCAAGAGGCTGCAATTCCCTGTGTTTATTGTTTATTATTCAAAAGTATCCCCATTAGCTGCCACATAAGTGGCAAGCTAGTCTTCCTGGGGTCCACACAGAAAGACAACACAAAACATAACAATACATGATGGGATACATGTGACAATCACAATTCACTTAATTAACAATGATAATCTAAAAACAGTAAAACATTGTTTTATAAACATCAGAATATTTTCAGAAAATGTTATTACATTCACGGGTAGACATGAATATTTTCAGAAAAGGTTATTACATTCATGAGTAAATATTTCATTATTACATTCCTACAGTAGGTATTTCCACTCCCAAACGTGAACAGTATTTGTTCACATATTTAAGTAGTGCATTCTTAGGTGGTACTTGAAAGACCACCTAAGACACCCTCCCGAACAAGGTGTTCTGGTGTTGTGTTGAAACCCTGGCCTTACAAATCAACTTGTTACATCAGAGAAAATGTTATAGCTAACAAATAAAGTTATTATTATTATTATTATTATTATTATTATAGCTAACCCACATTTACATTTACATTTAGTCGTTTAGTTGACGCTTTTATCCAAAGCGACTTACAAGTTCAGCAGGAGGAAAGGGTACAACTCTGGTATTATTCGTCAAATAGTGTCGAACTTGAGTGTTACACTCTGAGTGCATAGTAGTATAGACATAATAGGTAGTAGTATAGACAAGGTAGATTACTTAGTAGCAAAGTGCATAAGGACAGTAAGAAGGTTAGTAGCTTTTACTTTATTATATTTTTTAATAATACATTTTTATATAAAAAAAGATTCTACATGTTTTACAATGAATCAATTGCAAGATTCGGTAAACAAAAAGAAATACGTAATGCGCTTTTTGGTGTATATAATACAGCTGTGTGTGTACTGTCCTTAAACGGTTACTGCACATCCCGAGGCGGACTCATCCCGAGCCTGTATGACTAACCGCGAGGTCACGCTCGGCTGAGATGAGCCATCGCCGTTACGTTGGACGCGCTGTCTGCCACTTATGTCCGCCACGCGACATGCTGTTAAATGCCACACGAGCGGCGCTCCATCACCAGCCGGACTGGGGGTGTTCAAGAGTTCACGTGTGATCCATAGGTGAACGCCGCCGCCAAGGATATCCTGCTGTTCCTGCTCACGGGACGATTGACGATGGCGCCGGCGACCTGGGACAGATTCAGCGAGGCGCTTCACCCGGTCGTCCCCATGCTACAGGTGCTTTGTGTGTGTGCCCTCTCAGAACTGTCTCTCTGTCTCTCTCTCTGTCTCTCTCTTTCTCTCTCTCTGTCTTTCTCTCTTCTCTCTCTCTCTACTCTCTCTCTGTCTTTCTCTCTCTCCTCTCTCTCTGTCTCTCTCTTCTGTCTCTCTCTCTCTCTCTCTCTCTCTCTCTCTCTCTCTCTCTCTCTCTCTCTCTCTCTCTGTGTCTCTGTCTCTCTCCTCCCTCTCTTTCATCTCTCATCTCTCTCTTTCTCTCTCTCTCTCGCTCTCTCCAGGCTCGTTGAAAAGCAGTGTTATATTGGGAAGCTATTACATTACATTTATGATGAGGCAAAAAAGGGAAAACTCATAATAACCAGCGTATTACTCCCACAATCAAAACGAGTGATGATCAAAAGTGCAACTCTGGCACTCTCCACTCTGCACGGTAACATATTGAGCTGCCAGCGAGCGATATTGAGTTATTCACCCGTTTACATTTTCTGTGTGATATTTCTCTCTCCTTTTGTGTCTGTGTGGGGGAAAAGAAAACAAGCTTTTTTATTAATTGTTCAGTTTGATGCAACAGAAAGCCAGGGATGTTTCTCCATGAATATGCAGGAGATTTTTTTACTAGGTTGTCAAGTGTGATTTAATTCAAGGAGGCCATTCAATGATGGGGGGGGGGGGATCCATGTCAACAAGAGGATGAAATGAAACGGAGCGTAATCAGACTGATACATATTTATTTACTCTTGGGATGTTGGTATTCCTCCCTGTTCTCCCTATTGTCTGCATATTGCAGTCTGAACGTATTCCTGTCCTGTGTGTGTGTGTGTGTGTGTGTGTGTGTGTGTGCAAGTGACTGCTTTCACTGTCTACAACTGCCTTACACTGTAATAATCATAATCACAACTACCTACCTCGTACTATAGTCTGCCCATATAACTCTGTATGATGGCATGTATAACTATAAGTGCTGTATATACAATATTTATATTTACTGTGTAGTATATATATATATATATACCGGTAATATCCATATCTGTCTGAATATACCTGCATGTAATCCTTCTATATACCTACTTATACACCTGCATATACAGTAACCCATATAACTATCAGCTGATGCTGTATATACCGTATATATATTTGTATTCTTACCGTGTATATATATATATATATATATATATATATATATATATATATATATATATATATATATATATATATATATATATATATATATATATATATCCAAATCCGTCTGTACATACCTGCACATAATCCTTTTACATACCTGTATATCTATATCTGTACATAACCCTTACCTACTCTTACTAGTTACGCTGCTGGCCAGTACGACTTACTACCATAATGTATCGTATCATGTACCTGTATCACTGTACATATTAATACTTCAACTCTATACATACATTTGATTAACACTATTACTCATAGTACTAATTTATATATTTTATACCCAGTTTAATCACCTGTACATTGTATATTACTATTGCACTTTACATTTGCACTCTGGTTAGATGCCAAACTTCTTTTCATTGTACTGTATTTGTGCTGTATAATGACGGTAAATTTTTTGATTAGATTAGATTCAAATGTATTGTCATACAGCATAAGTATAGTACAATGAAAAGAGGTTTGGCATCCAACCAGAGTGCAAATGTAATATACAATGCACAGGTTTCACACTTGCATACACCCTCACAAACACCATACAAGCACTCATTCATACTCACACATGTGTATGATTCTTAACTTTTTTATTTTCTTATGTGTATATAAGTGTATATGTATGTGTATATGTATGTGTGTATATATGTATATTTGTACTCCTGTTGGGGCCTATTGGACCAGATCGACATTGTAAATAAGAAACCTGTTCTTAATGTTTTATCTGGCTAAATAAAGGTTAAAAATAAAAGGTGATTAAACTGGATATACAATGTATAAATTAGTACTACTAAGTAATGGTGCTAATCAGAAGTATGTACAGAGTTGTAGTATTAATATGTACAGTGATACAGGTATATAAAGACACTGGTGGTAGTACAGTAGTCATACTGGCCAGCAGCGTAACTAGTGAGAATACATTTGAATCTGATCTAATCTATATGTATATATATATCTGCACGTCTGTCAGGGTTATGCAGGCACAGAGGACTCTCTGGGAAACAACGTCCTGCTGCTCAGCGAGGTGTCTGACGTGTCGGGAGACGCTGTGTTGCTGAAGACGGCTCAGCTGAGAGCAGCGCTCAGACTCCTGTTCACCAAGCATCCTGCGTGAGTCTCTAGACCCTGGCTCCTGTGTGTGTCCGTGTGTGTGTGCGTGTGCGTGTCTGTGTGTGTGTGTGTACTGAATCAAGGCTTTCCCTAAACAATGGTTTAGGGGCACAGCCACTATGACAACGCGCCAGCACCACCATGTGTTTAAAAAATAAATTATAATAATAAAATAAAATGGTACATCATTAGTTTTAATTTTTTTTGTGAAAGCTTGGGGTCAGTTTACAGACGAATCATTGTCTAATAACGTGATTGCTCTGTCCTCTGTTCCAGTGTGTGTGTGTGTCTGTCTGTTCATGCATGCATGTGTTTTCATTTTCAATGTTAAACTATTGTGCAACCTTATACACTGTACTTAAATTAATAACTAATTTGGAGGTGACCCTTGTGTTTGCTATTTTTATTGAAATTGTGTTTTTAAGTTGCAGGAAATTACAGCAAATGGTTTCCTTTATTGCGATTCTTTCTTGCCTCCCGGACGGGGGACACAGCCCCCTGCAGACCACCCCCCTGTGCTGTGAATGTCTGCCGTTGTACCTGCTAGCGCTGCTCGATTATTAAATCCTTAAACACGATCACACATGGATTTCAGTACATCGTATGACGACTGAATTTGTTTTGACCTTTCTTCTCGACCAAAGGCTGCCTTTCTGTCTTCTATGTGTTACCAAAGACGTTTCAAACTAACTGAAACGACTGCTTGGGCTCGGGGGGCGGGAGGGGCGCGCCGCTGTGCAGGAACGTTGCACTGCATTTACAACACGAGACAAAATGAGAGCAGCACAGCATGCGGCACAATAGCGGTTTTATCTGGATTTTCTTGTTCTCCTGTTCGTGGGAAGACAATTGAATTGAAACTCGTTTTTATCACCCATCTCTGTGTGTGTATTTCTGTGTGTATCATGTGAGTTCAGTGTTTCCTCTGAAAAATAATTAAACTGTGGTGCTGCGCGCACGCTGCCGTAAATCCATATTTGTGCGTGCGCACGTGCCGCCGGAATCCATATTAGCACACACTGCCCGGAGAAATAACTTAAAACTACCTTATAATTGATCGAGATAGGTTGTTCATGTTCATGGAGTCATGTGCGTGTGAATTTGCTAGGATGTATAGTGTGTCCGCTGACACTAGAAGTGCTCTGGAGGCCCAGGTAGCTGCATATTTGTACACTGCAAAAAATGAAATCTTATCAAGTGAAATATCTTGTATTTGGTACAATAAGTCCAATATTGAGTAGAATTATCTTATTCCACTGGTAGATAATTTTGCTTATTTTTATCTTGATTTTGGTCAATTTAATCTTGTTTTAAGAAAATGTTAATCTTTTTTTCTTAAAAACAAGATTAAATTGACCAAAATCAGGGGAAAAAAGCTAAATTATCTGCCAGTGGGATAAGATAATTCAAGATAATTCTACTCAATATTGGACTTATTTGACCAAATACAAGATATTTTCACTTGATAAGATAAAACATGTTTGCAGTGTAGTTGTAATCAGGGTAAATGTCAAGATTAACACTTTCAGTGCCCAGCAGGGGGCGCACATTTAGTGCTTGAATGCCCACCATCCACTTCAATGTTAGCATTAATATCGCCTAATCTATGTTTTAAATTATGGCTATGTGTCTAATCTGCCCGTCGCTCATCAATGACTCATTTTCCAGTCAACATTGTCGAAGCGGATTGTTTTTTCATCGGTTCATTTCCGTTTTATAGCATTTTGAAAAGCCCTCGTTTTCAAGGGGAAAAAAATAATGTGATAAACGCCCTGTACTGTAATATTCTAGAACGTTGTAATTTTTCGGCCTATTTATGAATAGTTTTCAAATAAACGCTAGATTATCGATAGTATATGTGTACGTATGCACGCTGGTGCCGCAAGCTGAAAATCCATTCTCTTAGTTCCTGATCGCTCACACAGTCAAACAGCCATATCACATATAGGGGAAAAGCTTATTATCTCCGTGAAAACAGGTCTGATTATCCTAAGACTGGTCAAATAGATTCCTTACCTGAGATCAGATGGTATCCAAATGGATTATTCCAATTCCTGATCGCCATTCCAAAAATCGATCCTTTTATTGATCCAACGCGTATACTGTAAAACATATTACACGCTGTGCTGAGGCTCCACAATGAATCTGATCGGCTCCGGTTACATGCGTGAGAAGTAAAATGTGGATTCCGGAGTTTTTTTTTCTCATCCATTTTCATTGAGTCCAATCCAAAAGGGTGCATTACCATCTGGGAGACGATAGGGGGCGCTTTTTCACATCTGAGCGCCTGGTGGGGCTGCTGTACCAACGGTAGACTCGGTTGATGAAATATGAATTCAGATTGCTAATAAAAAGAAATTCACGAGAATTCTCGTGATGGGCATTCAGGGGGCGGGCTGATAACCCGAGATATCTCGTGATGGGCATTCAAAGTGTTAAGGACATGCTTCAACACTTAAGAAAATGTACACTATTTGTATTGAACATAGATATAGATGATTTAATAGATAATATACGATTTTGAGACGGTACCCATACTTTCACTTAAGTATAATTTCTGGGTACTTTTTACACCCCTGCCTGTAAATACGGAATCAATCACTAGACAATAAGTGGGGTGAGATTTGTGGCAAGTCAAATAACAAATCTGATTACAAATTACTAGGGCTGACCACGACTAGTCGACTAATCAATTGAAAGGAGCCGTAGTCGACTGCCAACCTCTTAGTCGAATGCACAAAAAAAAGAAAATATATACTGTATATTTTTTTGTCACTCTTTCCAAAAGCAAAGAGGCCTATAAGCGTGGCTAACGCTAATGGCACGCATACCAGCGAGGCTAACTCCTTAAGAAAAGGGGCACAGAGGCACTGAAAGAGGATTTCACCTGTCTAATGAACACACTAGACAAATATCAAGATGTATCCATCTGGTGGACCAATTGCATGCTTTCGCAGAGGACAAGAAGCCTTCAGTCGACTCTTTCAGACATTAAGCACCCCCCACAGCCCAAATGGAATGATAAAAAAAAAGAAAAATTATTATTATTTTTTTTAATTCAGGGGGTAGTCTAGTTCATAGCAGCCGCGGTCCTAATTCAGCAGCGAATGCATATAAGGGAAACACTGGAGTTAGTACCATGTTTTGTGTGCGTGAGGCTGTTTTGACGAGTTTGACATTCAGTCTCAGGGCGGCTGTTGCTCAACGCAGACGACTTGTCTGGTAGTCAGAATTACACCACCGTCTACCGTCTCTATTACCACCGTCTACCGCTATCAGGTGATGTGCTCATCAACTCATCTGAGATCTCTTTGAGGCTTATGTAAAAGCCGTTCCTTAGTCCCACCCCATGAATATTGATATCTGGAAATTAACTACAGCCAGCAGCCAAAAGCGGGTATATTTTTGGCCCTGGATGGTAAGTTTCTCTAATCTACCAACAGCTACTTTGGCGAAGCAACCGTTGTTTGGAGTCTCTTCTTTAGAAACAGAGTTGGCAGGTGAATCCACTGGTCTCTCTGTGCCTCTGGCCATTGGCCAATGAATGAAAAACGTTTGTTTTCTCTGCCCTGGAAAGTGCAGTTTAGCCTGTATTGATGTTATAATCAATCCCCCTTTGACTGTGTGGTAGAGAATGTAGTCAGATGGCTTGGTTTGCAACCCCATCCAAAAATGAATATCCTTATGATATGAGTTGCAAAACCTGCATACAGTGGAACCTCCATTATAAACATGTTGTTCAAGTGTCTTGAACAAATATATAGCAATGTGCATTATTGGTATGTCCTTGTTGATTAGTGTAATTTAAAAACCAATTACACTGTAGGTGCCAACTATTTACCTCCATTCCAAGTGGTCTGGGGTTTCTAGGGGTCTCTGGGGTTCCTAGAGGTTTGGGGTACCTAGATGTTTAGGGTTCCTAGATGTTTAGGGTTCCTAGATGTTTATGGTTCCTAGGGATCTGGGGTTCCTAAAGGTTTAGGGTTCCTAGGGGTCTCAGGTTCCTAGGTCCTCGCGGACAAGCTCAACACCTTCTACGCTCGGTTTGGTGTAGACAGTGGCGCTGCTGGCTCTCCGGCTAGTGACGTCACTGGCGCGCCGGCTGTTGTGGAGGGGGGGGGGCAACCGCGAGGGGGGGGGGGACGCTCTCTCGTTGTCGGAACACAGTGTGAGAAGAGCATTTATGCAGGTGAACACCAGGAAGGCTGCTGGCCCAGATGGCATAACAGGACGTATACTCAAGACCTGTGCCAACCAGCTGGCCCCTGTGTTCACCGTCATATTTAATCAATCACTGGCGGAGTCAGTGGTCCCTGCCTGCTTCAAGAGGTCTACCATCATCCCTGTGCCGAAGAAACCCTCCCCAGCATGTCCAAATGACTACAGACCGGTGGCACTCACCTCTGTGGTCATGAAATGTTTCGAGAGGCTGGTCAAGGACCACATTTGTGCCTCCCTCCCCAGTGATATGGACCCTATGCAATTTGCATACAGGACAAACAGGTCCACCGACGACGCGGTCTCCCAGGTACTGCACAGCACCCTCTCGCACCTTGACCGTCAGAAGGGGGGCTATGTGAGACTGTTGTTCATTGACTACAGCTCAGCGTTCAACACCATAGTCCCCACCAGACTGGTGGACAAGCTGATCGAGCTAGGTCTGAGCTCCGCCCTGAGCGCCTGGGTACTGGACTTTCTGAGCGAAAGACCCCAGGCGGTCAGGGTGGGGGGTCAGACCTCCAACACCATCACCCTGAGCATCGGGTCCCCCCAGGGCTGTGTTCTGAGCCCCCTGCTGTACTCACTCTACACACACGACTGTGTGGCCAAGTTCAGCTCCAACTCCATAGTGAAGTTCGCAGATGACACGGTGGTGGTGGGGCTGATCTCGGACAACAACGAGAAGGCCTACCGGGAGGAGGTGGAGGTACTGGAACGCTGGTGCCAGGACAACAGCCTGCTCCTGAACATTGGCAAAACCAAGGAACTGATCGTGGATTATAGGAGAGGACAGCAGGGGACACACACACCACTGATGATAAACGGGGCTACCGTGGACAGGGTGAGCAGCTTCAAGTACCTGGGGGTCCACATCTCAGAGGACCTGACATGGTCAACACACATAAGCACAGTAGTAAATAAGGCGAAACAGCGTCTCTACCACCTGAGACAGTTAAGGAAGTTCAGAGTATCGGGGAAGATACTCCAGTCCTTCTACTCAGGAGCTGTAGAGAGCATCCTGACCGGAAACATCACTGCCTGGTATGGAAACAGCACGGCACAGGACAAGAAGGCCCTACAGAAAGTGGTGCGCTCAGCCGAGCGTACCACGGGTATTGCACTACCCCCCCTGCAGGTTCTATACAACAAGAGGTGCAAATCCAGAGCCTGCAGGATAATGAAAGACCCTCACCACCCCAATAACAGCCTGTTTCAGCTGCTGAGGTCAGGCAGACGCCTGCAAATCTCAGCTACTAGGACAGAGCGGTTTAGGCTCAGCTTCTTCCCCCAGGCCATCAGAGCCATGAACAATGTACATTGAGTGCTCAGAACATTGAACTGTCCACACACAAGCACACATGAACACACACACGACACGCACACTGTGCACGCTCACACACGAGCAGCCACTTAACACTTTAGCATGAGCGGGCACACACTCGGGCCGCACGCACCCTCACTTATTGCCAAAAGGAAAGGCCACTTTAAATTAGTATTAGCAACAGTAACAGTGTATTGCACTACTATTACTACTACTGTTAACTGCCAACTGTTACCCGTCATTGCACAAATTTATTGTTACCTGCTACCTGTTATTGCACAATTTTATTGCACACATTTTTTGTATTGGATTCTATTATATGTTATATGTTGTACCAATTGCACATCGTTGTGGGCAAGACCACCCGCATTTCATTGTATATCCGTATGCCGTGACAAATAAAACTCTTGACTTGACTTGACTTGACTTGTTTAGCGTTCCTAAATGTTTAGGGTTCTTATGGGTCTGGGGTTCCTAGAGGTTTAGCGTTCCTAAAGGTTTAGGGTTCTTATGGGTCTGAGGTTCCTAGAGGTCATGTTCCTAGAGGTTTATGGTTACTAGGGTTCCTAGGGTTCTGGGGTTCCTAGGGTTCTGGGGTTCCTAAAGGTGTAGGGTTCCTAGGGGGTTTGGGTTCCTATGGGTTTGCAATGTTCTTCTTTACTCTAAAAACTCTTGACAGATACCAACCAAGACCTCAAGAATGATTTTCTAAACGTTGAGTTTAGTGAAGTGCTCTTGTTAATCACCAGGGTAAGGATAGCAGCGGTGCAACACATCCTGCCCCACCTGACCAGAGCTGAGGGAGCCGATGCAGCCCGGCCAGCCCTGGAGCCCCCGGTCCTCTCCTCCCTGCCCTCTCTCTATTGCCTCCCCAACACCATGGACGTCAGCCTGGACACCAGCAACAAGTCTTTCCTCAAGGCACGGCTGCACACAAAGACATACACACCCAATGATCCGCACAATCAATCTGTAATTGTTTTAATTGATTGTAAAATGTTTTATTATGATTGCACTTATCATATATTGTATTGTGTTATTGTATTCATTGTTATTGGAAATTAGGGCGTGTCCTCATTCAATGATTTTTCAAGTTGAAATAAAGACTGGATTTATTAATATATAGACACACACACACACACACACACACCATAGCCCACACACACTACTGTGTTGCTAATGTTTTCTGTTTTGTTTGTGTTTGTGTGTGCGTGTGTATGTGCCGACTAGGTGGAGTCAGTGGAGAAGCTGTTTGGAATCCTGACCTCTGACACCGTTGACCTGTGTCTCAAAAGGGCAGCTGCTGAACAGCTGGCTGTAGTACTACAAGGTCAAGTAACCAGTAATACATCTTTAATAAAAGATGTAAAAAGAATCAGTGTATCTAGGTCTGCCCCCTATAACTAGTAATACCAGAGCTGATACAAACCAATTCTAGGTTTACTAATTCCAAACGAATCAACTAATGGCGGAATCGTCAATAGACAAAAAATGATAAGCAGGTAACTCTGTGCTGAATTGGAATCGGTATATATATATATATATATATATATATATATATATATATATATATATATATATATATATATATTCCTGCATATTCTGCATCTATTCCTGTATACATACAGGAATACTGCTCTGTTCGCACCTTTCGCAGAGAAACTCTCGACTAGACAGACAAGGCTAAAGGAACAGGCTTACATCCTCTTTGATGGAGAAACACAGAGTCCTCTTCCCCTCAAAGCTGAAACTCTCCACTAATACTGCAGTGTTCACATATTTGTTTTTGGGGCAAACTCGGGTAAATAAATCCTTGAGGAGTATGCAAATGTTGTATCGTCAGCATATTGAATTATCTCCTTATTTCCCCGCAGACGCAGCAATGCACTCTGTGCTGAAGAATCTTGGCATAACAGACAAAGTCATCGCTTTCATTACCGAGAGTGTAAATGGCAACAAGGTAACGATAGATAAATAAATAAATAAAAACAAAACAAAGCAGAAAGCGGCATCGGCAAAGAGCTAAATGAATGAATGCGTAGCGGAAGGGCTATTGTTTCTAGACAAAAATAAAAACAAAACATAAAAACAGTGTGGATGTGATGTATATCCATATATATATATATATTTATAGTGTGGATGTGATCTATATCTATATATATATTTATAGTGTGGATGTGATGTGATATATATATATGGATATACGTGCATGTGTGCGAATGTATGCGGTACTTGACGTTTGTCTGCGTGTGTGTGAGTGTATGCAGTACATGACATATACTGTATATATATACTGTATATATGTGTTTGTGTGCATGCTGATTGTTGGCGGATCGTTGCTGGTTACAGACAAACACTTGCTTGTCTGGATATACATCACATCCAGAGGGATAAAATTTTCTGATTTAATAGTTTCTTTTTCATGGGAGTACATGGAATGTAAATAAATTGTCCTGATTTTGGTTAATTATAATAAAATCAATAATAATTACTTTATTGTACGAATGCACCGATACTGGTATCGGATATCAGGCTGATACCAAGCTAAAATCGGTATCAGAAAATGTCCCACAATACTAAATTCCTATACCAAGAAACGTGTGTAACATGAAATAAAATTAAATCACATAAAATCATGTTACATCTCTAATGGAGAAAATTATTATATTTCAATATTTTTTGTGAGTGGATGGTATCTAAATCTAATAAGATTCGGCGATGGATCGTATTCGATAATGAACGTTTAGGACTCTGTATCGGCAGTGGAAAATGGGGTATCGCTACTGTACATCCTACTTAGAGGCGACAGTGGACCGGGAGGTAGAGTGGTTGTTTGGTAATCGGAAGGTTCCCGGTTCCATTCCGACTCCTCCTGGCAGCGTGTCGGAAGTGTCCCGGTGAGCAGGTTGGCACCTTGCCTGGTCGCCTCCGCCGTCAGTGTGTGAGTGAATGTGAGGCATAAGTTGTAAAGCTCTTTGGATAAAAGCTGTTATATAAATGCAGTCCATTTACCATTTTACATCCATGCTTTATTGTCCCACGAGGGGAAAGGATTTCACTGCGTTTGAGACGTCCTGTCCACTTAGTGCAGCTCATCATCCCCAGGGCTCACATTAGAGACCAACGGTCCAGCAGGTCTGTTCTTAACAGCCTCTGTCCACCAGCGAGCAGGTAGAGGGCTGTCAGGGGCCTGGGCTCGTCTCAACCCTTCATCGCCTGCAATACGATAAGATAAGATAATATATTCCTTTATTGATCCCCTTGGGGAAATTCGGGCATCATAGCAGGAGGGGGGAGGGAAGGTACAGTTATGGGCAGGGTAATAGTAGAAAGACATACATATAGACAATCAAATTAGATCTGAATATAAAGATAAAAATAGACAGTGTAAACAATATACTCCACGTTGCTCGTGGAGTTTACATCGAAACAGCACAACTCGCAAGAGGCGTTGTCACAGGCTGTAGAACGCAGGGCTGAAGAGCTAGATGTTTTTTTTTTCAATTTAAGGTGGGGGTATCGGGCTCAGCCCCTCCCTTCCAGCTGGAGTTGAAGTTATCAAATGCGAGCGAAATGGCGAGTCCTGGCTCTAGGCAGAATCACGAATAGTGGTTTAACACATCTTGCGCCAAAAACTAGTTTACTCGTTATTGCCCGCCAATCGAATAGCGCCAACAACGAGTTTACTCGTTTTTATGATAGTTATTTCCTTTATTCGCTATTGGCATTCATAATTCATCCAGGAAGGCTCCGGGAGCCAGCTGGACCCTGTCTGATATTTCAACGCCTCAATACCGCTGCTTGGTGGATTTCGGGCGAGTTGCACTCCACTCTAAACCGGATGTGGCGCTCTGTGCATCGGGGAAAATCCTCCGGCAGAAATATCTTGTAACGTGGATCAGGATACATACTAAAGTGCATGGGATCGCTTTCGAGACGCAAGAATCAATATGCTTTCTGCGTTTATTGCGTCATACAAACGGAAAATGGATCTAGCAGATCGACATCAAATAATTGGAAAAAAAATTATCCAGACGCATCAACCACAGGCGTTACACTTCACCAATGAGAGTCTGCGCTGGCGGGTGAAAAGAGGTTGCTGGCTGTCTCCTATGTGACGGAGGAAGCATCTGATAGACTTCAGGACTCCCTAGACCAACCAGTGGGGGGCACATGCGAGCAACGCCCAGGAAGGGGAGGGGGGAATTGGCATAATGACAAAAAATTGGGATGGGAGAAAGATTCTGAGAAAAACAGGAAAACTGGATAATTTTTTTTTTAAAACATACTTATATTCACGACCGTACTAACACGTGTATGAATGGAAAAATATAACGTTCCCACATCCGGAACGATAGATACCCGATGTTGAATGGGCCATAGTAATGTCGATATAGCTATAATATTTAAAAAGTTATAGCCCTGCAAAGAAGGTGAGCCACTTCATAGGGTTACAGCACTGGCAGAGAGTGGTATAAGATGGGCATACTGCGTGGCGCAGAATGTGTTAAGAGAAGTAATTTTTAACGTGATTAATTAGATTACACGTTGCGCATGTTATGACTTTGAATGTCTGCCATTTCCAGCAGAAAAGGCATACAAGTAACAGCAATACGATGCGTCGATCGTGAATATGCAAATCGACAGAATTTCAATAATTACTTCAACATGGTCGACGAATCGTGACAGCCCTAGTGTAAACAAAGGTGCAGATGAGGGTCTGTATGCCCTATCGGTTATATTATACGTTACAATAATGTGTGTGTGTGTGTGCAGTATCTCCTATATATATATATATATATGTATGTATGTATTTATGGCGACCCACCAGAATATCAAACCGGTCCACCACAAATACATTCCCCAAATTGATTTATACAATATAACATATTGACCTCGCATCGGGCAAAAATGGGGCTATTTTTTCACTTTGAGTGCTAATGAAATGGAGTAACAGAGGTTTGAACACACTGAGGTAAAAGTTTTGTGTACTCACATTTCTGTTTAGTGGTCGCCAGATGCCTGTTTTTAAGTTCCAGTTGAGAGGTAGGAGCTGGAAAACATAACGGTTCCGTAGCCTGCAGTCTTATGTAGTACAGGTCCCAAGTTTATCAAAATCCCACGTCAAATTTGTGTTTCACAAAGGCCGCCCACTTCCATTCATTCAGACGCACAAGTCAAAACAAAGAGCTTGTTCTCTTCTTCTGCCCCTTTCTCCTTGCAATCAGCGCTCGTCTGAGCAGACTCTTTCGGAGCAGACGCTCCTTGGCTACAATGGTGGTCAATAATTTTCACCATTAGCAGCGACTGTTCAGTTCAGGACCGGTCACAACCGGACGTGGTCACTCGCCCGAGCGGCTTGTCAAATGACGCTCACCGGATATTTCGTCTTGTAACTCGAGACTCTAAGCACGCAATAGGTTGAGTGAGGTGACGATCGAAAGGCAGCAAATTCAACTTTCCAACAATGTTTTGGTTGATCGGCGAAAAATGCAGCCCGAGCCGGCAGACGAGCGCAAAGTGCCCACAGCGTGTGCGTGAGTGCGTGGAGGCCCGCTGTCGGGCCGTCGGATGCTTAAGAGGTTAATAATGTTTGGTCTTTTATGTAGAGTCCTTTCTACTGCTCACCAGTGCATATTCCCAGCCTGCCACCACTACACACACCTGTGGGGAAACCTGTGTGTGTGTGTGTGTGTGTGTGTGTGTGTGTGTGTGTGAGTGAGAGAGAGAGGGAGACAGACAGGCAGAAGAGAGTGTGTGTGTCTGTTCATTCCTTGTTAGTAAACGTAGCGTGTGTGTGTGTGTGTGTGTGTGTGTGTGTTTGTGTGTTATATCCCCCAGAGTGTGGACTGCCTCCTGGAGCCGTGTGTGTGCATCCTGAGAAAGCTGGCGTATGCCGATCCATCCCTAAGGCACAGGCTGGCAGAGCACCCCCCCCTTCTCCTCACACTGCTCAGAGGTACGTCCACATGTATGGTTTCTCCCTGGTGTGTTCCATATGGGCACCCCCCCTTCTCCTCACACTGCTCAGAGGTACGTCCACATGTATGGTTTCTCCCTGGTGTGTTCCATATGGGCACCCCCCCTTCTCCTCCCACTGCTCAGAGGTACGTCCACATGTAGGGTTTCCCCCCTGGTGTGTTACATACTGCCTCCGCTGCCTCCCCACCGGGACTAAGCAATGGGGGGGCTGAGCGGCTTAGCTGGACAACTTGCCAGTGACATCTATTGGTTACAACTTGAAACGCAGGTGACCGCGTGTACAATTTTCTTGACCTCTCATTTGATTGAGGAAAGAAATTATTCAAATCGATCTTCATTTGAATAATCCAATTTTATTTAATAAAATCCCAGATCAATCTTTAACTCAATCAGTGCCAGCCATTAGACGCGGGCCGCTGTAGCTGGGCCAAGCGTTAAAAGATATGACTGCGTGACCTTGTTTGTAGAGCTAAATCTATATTCTAGCCATGGATTCAATATTATAGTAATTTGACACTGTGTTTCTTCTTCTTCAAGATGCAAAAAAGAGATCATTTTCCATGCATACGTTCCCGTGTTATACCATGGTGAATATAAATATGGTTTACAGCGGTATGGGGTAATTCCTGAAAGGCTGCGTAATAGCCATAGGCCAATTCTACTATTTGCGTTGGCGTTTCTTGGCTATACACGCTAGTATTCCCAAATCAAATCTATACAGTAGGTATTATGTTTCATCATGAATGCATGATAGTAGTTTCTGATTATTGATTACTAGTAACGGCATTAGTATTGAACGCTAAAAATGCAGATCAGCTGGATCGGTATGAAAACCTTGCACAATCAAGCCAGAATTTACGTCAGATGATCCTTACCTTTGATCGGGAGTATTCCAAAAATAATATTCCAATTGTTTGATCGATATCTACTCCATCCGATTTCCATTTGGCCCACGACATAACCAACCACAGCATATGCATCAGATGTCCCGTAGACGTTTGGATGCGACCGATTGAACCTCTAGCCTTGCCGTCTACTGGAAATCTGTGGAAAAAAAACCTTTCGGTGTAACACAGGGTCTGGAACAGGGTTTACTGCAGCTCGATACCGCCACCTGGGAGAATCTGGCCGGTACTGCGCTCTCTGCGTCGCACTAGGCCTTCTAACGGCAACATACGGGTCCCTGGCATTGAATAGGATATTGAGTAAAAAAAAAAAATCTTAACTGAAATATCCCCCCTAACCAAATTTTATTAAATCTTTATTTTAATTTTTTTTAACTTCTTTTTATTTGAGAAACGGGTGTACAGCAGATACATGCCCCACAGCACACGGCAATTCTCTCACCCCCTGGTCCCTTCCCCCACCCACGGCAAACAAAACTAAATCAAGACCGGACAATAATAAAATTTAAATAAACAACAATAATTTAATTAAACCTGAATCAAATCGATTCTGGAGATCAGTGGTGATATCCAGCCCTCCATTTGATAGCTGTCTTGTCTGACTTGAGGATGAACATACTAGCTTGCTCATGTTACCATAGATAAGATATGAGATATGATATAAGATATGCCTTTATTGATCCCCTTGCGGAAATTCGTGCATCATCACAGCATGGGGTGAGGGGAGGTACAGGTATGGGCAGGGTAATAGTAGAAAGACATGAATATAGGCAATAACATGAGATCTGAATATAAAAATATGAAAATAAACGAAGGTACAGATGAGCATCAGTTATATTATACATTACAATAAATATAGGCAATAAAGGATTTTAATCTGAATCTAATACTATGAGTAAGAGTAAACAGTATACACAAGGTGCAGTATACACAAGGTACCCTAACTGCCATGATATAGGTCATGCAGGTCTGTGTTCTATGTAGCACGTTCACAGGGTAACGGTCGTTAATGATCTCAACACCAGCTTAGGGCTTTGTCTGCAACACAGAACACTTATATTCTGAACAAATCACATTTCCCTGCATAACTTACTCTGAAGGTTAACAACAACAACAACAACAACAACAACAACTATATTGTTACAGTTCAATATCTAACATATTTTGGCACACAGGTGCTCAGACTCAAAAACAAACATTTTAAGTGTATTCAGCATTGATGATGGAGTGTGTTCAGCACCTCTATGACTCAGCGTTGTGTCTTTATCATTGCAGCTTCCTTGTTGCTGAAGGACAACAAAGGCAATGGCAGCGAAGCGGCAGTGTTGATGTGTCTGCTGCTTTTTGATGACATGGCCAGAGTTGATGTGTGGTAAGTTAGTGTTGTCACGATACCAACATGTTGACTTTGATACCGATACCAGTATTACAATATCGGTTCTAAAACAATACCATGGCAAAAACCTAAAATATCAGGAAAAGTAATGGAATATAATATTAGATGACAGAACATGGAACATTGTTTATAAACGGTGTCGACACGCAGTGTTGACGTGCCCACTACGCAAAGCATGCACTCTCTCTCACACACACACACTGCTCCGGTCACGCATCCACTCAACTCATAGAAAGTACAACATCAGGCTATTATTCTAAAAGTATCGATACTAATAAAATGGTGTATTGGACTGTTTTTAACAGCTGGGTTTCGCAATACTTTTCTAGTATCGGTGTATCATGCAACCCTAGTGGTAAGAGTTTTTTTTCACCCTCTGTGTTTTCAGATTCTACCAAATTTTAGCATTTTGTTTTTTGTATAGTGTTGGTCTTTACTATTTTTTATTTTTTTTTCTCCCCTTTTTCCTCCGATTTTCTCCCATCCCAATGTTAGTCGTTATGCCAATTCCCAATCCCCTTCCTGGTCGCTGCGCACTTACCCCCCACAGTCGGTCTGGGAGAGTGGAGGCTACCATGTGCTTCCTCCGACACACGTCCAGCCAATCAACCGCTTCTTTTCACCTGGCAGCGCGGATTCTCACTGAGAGGGCGTAGCGTGTGGAAGGATCACACTATCCAACTTAGATCCTATCCGCGCTTAGCAGGCGCCCCGACCGAACTGTAGGAGTCGCTGTTTACGACCCGGACCCACCCCGCCAGCTTCTCCCACCCTCTAATACTGCCAATTGTATTAGTGTGAACGGCCAGCCAATCTGGTGACAACCCCGGAGCTGTGAGCTGGATTCGAACAGGCGAATCCAGCCGCTCCGGGGTTGGTGACGAACGCAATCTCCGTTACGCCACCTGACCGCCCCGGTCTTTACTCTTTTACGTTTTACTCTATGAAGCAAAATCTCAGGAGGGTCATACGGAACCTAGCATTTCACTGTAATGTACATGTAGCTTATATGTGATGAATAAAACAAAACGTGAAACTTGAACTTGATTCCATATTTCTCTTGTCGATACTCTTCCTTCTCCTCAGGTCGGACCAATCCAGCGCCGACGTGGCCGTCACGCCGTTCTCCCTGCCCGTGTCGGTCATACGGAGGTAATGAGCTAACGGGCCTATCTCAAGCCCCGCCCTCTCACCTTGATCTTCCCATCACAACTGTCGCTTCCCTCGGACATACGAGGATGATTGATTGGAGGATCAAGAAAAGAGGGCGGGGCTTAAGATAGGTCAATTGAAGCAATGGACCGCTGTATGTGACTGTCGTTTAGGGCTTGATATCGAAAAATACAATTCACTAAGATGAACAATGTGTTTTTGTCTTTCACCGTTGTCAGTGGTTGTGTTCATTTTAGCACTTGATTGGTTGAGAAATAAGACACATTTTATTTTAGTAGTTTAAAACCTTTGTCAATCACGTTGTACGTGTTTTAAACTTTTGTCTCGCCTTGTTGTCTTATTGTTGTGATTTTATATGCTGTGTGATTTCATATGGCTGATTTAGCTTATTTCTGTATGTACACTCGACGTGTAAATGAGGGAAAAAGGTTTGGGAAGTGGGTGGCGGCTCTGGAGAAGGGGGTGGGGGCCGGGGGCCGTGGGGAGGTGTGAATAACAAAGCCTGGTTTGGAGGAGGTGAGGTGAGACAAAAGGTGAGGAAGACAAAAGGTGAGGTGTGAGGAAGGGAGTGAGGAGGTGGGATGAGGGGGAGGTGTGAACAGAGACCTTAGAGGAAAATGTCCACAGCAGCTAACGCCAAAAGAGCCCTTTGTTCACTCCTCATCATTTTACCCACACAGCGTCTGAACGTCCCGATCCGTTTCCTCTCCCAGGTACAACATCCCGTTCCAGGTGGCATCTCACCACGCGGTCAGCCCGTCCTGCTGCGTCCTGCCCCCGACCTCCGACCTGTTGACCCTGCGCCCCACCCGCCACAAGCTGCAGCTGGCCTGGAACACCGCCTGGCACTCTGGGACAGACAACCTCCTGGAGGAGCTCCGGGGCGTCCGCAGTGATGTCAGCGAGTGAGACCACACCCCCCTTTTTAATTTTTTTTTACTACAGCCACACGGTGGTCACTGAACCATCGAGCTGCAAAGAAAATGAAAACATTTTCTTTGTATTATATTTACATTTAGTCATTTAGCTGAACGCGTTTATCCAAATCAACTTACAAGTTCCGTATGACAAGTCAGCAGTAAGGGTACAACTCCTACAACTGAGTAACAATGTTCATCAAACAGTGCTGAAACCTGGGTGCTGCAGTGTTGAGTGCATAGTAGTAAAGACATATTAGTATAGTAGGAAGAGTGCATGGTAGTGTAATGGGAATTATTAAAGGACAAACGATGAGCCGTTTACATTAATCATTCTGAGTCATTATTAATAATAATAGAAAGGTTTATTTAATAAAGAAAGTTCATGACAGCGTGGCCACGCTGCCAGGCCAGTCACCCGCCAGAGACAGACATGTTTACCCACTAGCGTCTGACAGGGGACTGACCCAGAGGCTTGGTCAGACATACAATTGAATACATGAAATGACGTAGAAGAAAACAAAATGGCTGGTTAGAGAAATTAATAATACGACTATGTTATGGCTAAGCCTGGAAGGAAAACAGCGCTCCATCTTACAGTTCCCATGACCTTGGGTTCTGGCTCTATGGCTGGTAGAAACAGCAACTTCGTTATGACTGAGAAAATGATAGAGTAATCTTAAAGAGACATACACACATTAACCAGTAAATCTGGTCGGACTGAAACTCAAGCTGTATGACATGATAAAACAACACAGATCCATAATGACATGATAATATTTCCACGACAGTAGTATAAGACAGTAAGAAGGTTAGTGGGTGTTTTTTGTTAGTTTTTTTTCTTCATTTCAGATATTGATTGAAGAAGTGTGTTTTTAGTCGATGGCGAACGATTGGTCGGGTTTCAGCTGTTCTAGCTGCAGGTTCTGGTCGTTGCGGTGATGTGAGCGGAGAAGTTCAGCCGATCGCCAAGGACTACACCAAGGTTCTTGGCGGTCAGGGACGAGGCCACGGCTACATTTTTCATCTCCATTTTAGGTTAGGGTGGGACGTGAGGTTAGGGTTAAGATTATATTATATTCAAATGTATGTATTGTATTGTTCGATACAAATTTTTTTTTACGGTATATAGCATTATTATACATACTATCATACAGAGTTATATGGGTAGACTATAGTATGAGGTAGGTAGTTATGATTATTATGATTAGTAAGGTAAGGGTTTGTTTATGAATTTAGGTGAAAATTATGGTGAATTTCCCCATTGCAGCTTGGCCAACAAGTGACGATCCACCTACACATGCCAAGGGTGTTGTAATAATGTTTGAACTACCTGGAGAGAATCAGGTCATTAGTTCTCACATAAAACATGAAGGAAAGAAAGCCTTGAAAGCAATAACTATACCGGCGGGGTATTAAAAAGTCTTACATTTAATTTGCACTAGTATAACACGTTTGGGGGGGCAGCCCGGCTGTCGGGAGATGAAATAATATGAAATATGTGACCAGGCACAGATAATAGGGTCTTGTTAAGCAAGCTTCGATTTTATTTACATTATAATGAAAGTACAGGTTCTTACCTTCAAAATAAGCCATCACTTGGTACAAATCGGGCGGATACATTTAAATCTATGTCTTATTAATTTAACAAAGATGATAACACAATAGCCCGTTTTGAGCTACAGAGCTTCAAAGGGGCTGTTGGCTGTTCTCTTAAGATGCATGCAGAACTACAAATACCCACTGGCCTTTGCCACCTAACCCCTCCCCCACCTAACACATTTTCCAGGTAAGAAGCATTCACTGGTAGGGTGTAGCTGCGCAAAAGTTACCATTGCTCAGCGTATGTACGCTGTCTCTACGTGTTCGGGAGACTCGGGTGCATAAAAACCTGATTATGATAATCTCTCTACCACAACCACAGCCCGAGCTGTGAGTGAATTACGCGAAGGAGAGCAGCGTTGTCTCAGAATGGATTTTGGTGCGTCTCCTCTCCTCATTTCTGTACGTCTCCTCTCCGACACCATAGACAGAAAGTACTTAGCCAGTAGCCACTCCCCTTAAGACAGCGTCCCCTCAGACGCTATAGATTTTTCACACAGCAAGGAAAATAATACTGTCGGACAATCTAACAATAATTAACATATTTACAAGTCATATTAGGTTTTGCAAATAAGGAGACATAGAGAACATTTCAAAGCACTCGAAATTGGCAATATCTCCATTTCGACCTATTTCTGAATTGCGTGACATTTTGGGGTTTTCTGAGGAATCGTGAGCTCCTTAACAAGACAGGTTAGACTGTAACGGGTCACATAAATAGAAGTGTTATGTATCCAAGTAGTTGTATTTTTCAGGGCTACTGGGAGCTTTGTGCATCTGGCGAGAGTTTGTATGGTAGTGGTTTAGCTAGTATGGTCGTGAAATTGGTATTACATTAGGCTCTAAATGTAAATGGTATTAAAACGGTCTTAAAAAGTCTTACATTGAACCGACAGATCCCCTGAATAAAGAGGAGAGGGGAATACGTAGTATTGATTTGGGTATTTCGTATTTCTTTGCTGATTTATTACATTTACCGAGAAACATAGATGGACAGTGCATTGTTGCCGAGTCATTTGGAAGAGAAGAAGAAGAAAAAAAACTAGGGATGCCCGATCACGTTTTTTGCCACCGATACCGATCACCGATCGTCGTGAGCCATATCGGCCGATACCGATCGTTTTTGATGATTTTTTTATTTTTTTTAAATATATATATACATTTTTTTATATAAAATATATATATTATATAATTAGACTTGTACTTGTATTATCTGCGAGACATCGCCACCACGCAACAAGCTCCACTGTCTGTGTGTACTCGAGTAGCCTCCAGCTACTGCCAGGATTCTCCGGAGCTGCACCTGGACCCTATACTCGAGTAGCCTCGAGCTACGGCAAGGATTCTCCTGCGCTGCAGATGGTCCCTATTGATATAACGTTACTGTGCTTTGGTCATATCACATTCAACATGCCCTCAGCTCGAATACGCGTCGAATCAGTGTTATAAGACATTGATATCAGGAGCTGTAGCTACTGCTAGCCGGATATATAACGTTAATATTTAGTATATTTTAGTTCAATGGGACATTTAGTTTTGAACAGTGAACTAACTTGCGCTAACGAGAGCTAACAGAGTATCATACACGTCTCTACTAGACTATTGCTGGAGCATTTGTTGATATCAGGAGCTATCGGTAGCTAGCCGGCTAGATACCGTTCGGTTAGACAATGCCTCATCATGTATTAAACTAAAAGTGAATAGTTGACTGGGTCATTTTGTAACGTTAGCTCAGGGAGACGCCGTCCTCCCGTCCCACTAGACTAGACCCGTGTTTACATGCGTGCGGGAGGGGCTGGAGGGATGAGCAGACGCCGCACCACCCGGTGTCTGAGACAGAACTGAGACAGAGAGTAAGATCGGTTTTGACGATCGGCGAAAATAAAGCATTATCACCGATCACCGATCGCATATTTATACTGATTATCGGCCGATAACGATCGGTGGCCGATCGATCGGGGCATCCCTAAAAAAAACCTATTACTATAATAAGGCAACAGATCCTGATTTGATTTGATTTGAAACCTATTTATACCCGAATAGGGACATTGAGGTTTCAGCACAGGACTGTTTAGTTCAAACAGTTCTGAATACATATAAAAGGGATCAAATACATTTGCCTAAATAAGACAAAAACACAAGTAAAAGAGTAAATCAAAAAGATTAAATTAAGAACACTGAGGTAGGAAGGTTTGTGATCATGTTCTTAAATTAAAACTGTTATATACTGAGGTAGGGAGGTTTGTGATCATGTTTTAAATTAAAAACAGTTACATCCTGAGGTAGGGAGGTTTGGGATCATGTTCTTATGTATTGATAGAGTATTGATTTTTAGTGTGAGTTGATCATTCCTGGTTGATCATTCCAATCAAAACAAAAGGCAGACTTAACAAGTTTAGACTGAACTTGTGGGACCTTAAGTGTAAAGCCAATCATTTGAGCGGGTCAGATAAGGTCCACAATTCCATTCTAGCATCATTGTGATATATGGTATGGTATATATGGCAATTTTCCATCAATGCCCTTAAAGATAAATGGATACCAATGCCTGTTTCACCTCTCTGATAGAGAAGACCAACCCACCTCATCATACAGGATGCAGTTATGAGTGCTGTAATTATCGCCAGTAATGAATCTTAGAGCAGAATGATAGACCGTGTCTAGGGGTAAAAGATTGGAAGGGGCAGCGTTTCTATAAATTGCATCACCATAATCCAAAACCGACATAAATACTGCTTCAATAATCCTCTTCAAGTCAAAGGTCAGCTGGATTTGTTTCTAAAATAACCCAATTTTCTTTGTCTTGGTTTGCTAGCAAGACTGGCTATGTGGGATTTAAGAGTACATTTCTCATTGAGCCAAATGCCAAGATATTTATATTCAGATCCTGACACTGAGAGACCGGCTCCTATCCATCTCGCTGGTGTTTGCTGGCGTCTCCTCCAGCCCGGTGTCGAGAGGCTGGGCGTCTGTGCTTCATGCGTCTTCATTTGCCTCTAATGTGACCTAACGCAAACGGATGAGAGCGCCTCGCGCGACGAACGTGTCTTCTTTCCGGGGGGCTAGTTAAAACGAAGGAGTCCCAACCACGTGCTAGATGGATCGATCCGTCGACGTGCGCCTACTGTAGGATCCGCTCCTCGAGAGCGACTTTGCCTTAACTGTGACTGGCACGAAGATGGATTAGTAGTCTACAGGGAGATGTTGCAGTCGTGGGTACCGCCACTGAGTATTGTTTATTTTTTATTTATTATTCTACCTGCTCAGGCTACAGGGTGAGGATTTTGCTTGCGTATACTTTTAGATTCAATTTGAGATTCTATTCAAATTTGGAAAGAAAAGAAGTTTGGCGTCCAACCACAGTACAAATGTAACAAGAACGTGCAATAGTAATACAATGTACAGGTGATTAAACTGGGTAAAAAATATATAATACTAATAATAATAATAATAACTCATTAGATTTATATAGCACCCAACCGTGGGCTGCACAGGCTCAATGGCTGCCATACACTGGCACCAGGCACACATCACACTACACAATGGCTGAACGGCTCAGGAGACAGGGATTGATATCAGCCAATTAAGGGGAAGGGATGATTAGGTGGCCTTGATGTCAGATACCTGATTGGGAATTTGGCCAGGAACGTCGGGGAACCCCCTACTCTTTGCGGTAAGCGCCTTGGGTTCTTTTAATGACCGAATTCAGTCAGGACCTTGGTTTAACGTCTCATCCGAAGGACGGCACTCGCAGCTGTACAGTGTCCCTATCACTGTAACAGGGGCATTGTTACTGACTAGTCCAGAGGACAGAGTGCCCCCTGCTGGACAACAATACCACTTTCCGACAACGGCCTTGACCGCAGCTCGAACCGGTGATCTTCCAATCATGAGTCTGGAGCTCTACTCATATAGCCACGCTGCCGGACTAATATAAATTAGTACTACTGAATATACTGCTAATCAGATGTATCTATAGAGTTGTAGTATTATTATACAGTGATACAGGTATAAATACACTATGGTAGTACAGTGCTGTAAGTCATACTGGCCAGCAGCGTAACTACTAAGAGTAGGTAAGGGATATGTACAGATATAGAAATAGTATCTACAGATATTTTGTAAAAAGGATTATATGCACAAACAGATGTGGATAGATATATATACGGTAAGAACAAATATATATTTTATATGGTATATACAGCATTGTACATGTATGATAGCATGTACATCATACAGTGTTATGGGTTATATGTAGGTGTATTGAGACAGTTATGGATATATATATATATATATATATATATATATATATATATATATATATATGGTAAATATATATACAGTATTTGTTGCACCATATACTAATTAATAAGAGGTTTTTGTTCCTTTGTTGTCAGCCAATGTTCTCCAACACCTGTGTGTAAAACAATTTCTAACATTGTACTTTGAAATCGATTTTGTATTTGAAAAATAGAATCCTTTGAAACACTCAAACACAATTTAAAAACAATTACAGATTGTGCTCTAAATGGACCCATGGACACTAGTCCACTTAATTTCATGTTGTTCCACGATTCAGGGGCGTAGGAGCCAAAAGCAGATCTACCAAGTTCAGTATAGACTCTAGGCACTTTTAAGTGTGAAGCCAATCATTTGTTTGTGTACCGTAGGCCGGGTCTAGTGGCCCATTCCAATAATAAGGTAATGTCATTTGGACAATTCTCCAATTTTGGCTTCATCCCGCTGCACAATTCCATCAAACCTGTGTCTCTTCCAGTCTCATTTTCATAGTGTTTCTTTGTTATTGTTGTCATTGTTTTCTGATGTTGCTGCTTGCTGCTACTGCAGCTATGATTCATGTCGATCTGTGGATTCTTGGATCTAAACAGCGGTCTAATGATTACCCAGAATCCCTTGTCCCACGCGGAGGAGGAAACACCGCAGACTTGTCATCATCGCTCCAGGCCTCTTCTGATCAAACATCCGTTTGATGTGAACGGGATTGTCGCTGTGCTCCCCTGGGTTGTGACTAATTTGACATGTCTTGTCACCACAGAAGAAGAATCGTTAAGGGACCTGAATTATCTGAATTCCAACGTCTGGCTCTTCACTCTCAATGAGGGCCAGTGTGGAAGGGATGCATGTCAGGCAGAGGAGATACTAACATACAGCCTGATCCAATATATCAGAAACATAAGAGAACCTACATACTTGTACACAGAGACACTGTAACACACGCAAATGATAGACATCATTATGATACGAGACATGCTTTTACAAAACGCTTTACGTCACCCTTAACCTAAAACCAATGCTCTAAAGAAAACTAATGTATAGAACTATGTCATACTAGAACAGACTATTTAACCTAGGTTACAAGTAAGATCAGTTTTAAAAATAAATTAAGAACAGCAATTATTCAGAAATAAATCAGGTTGGACTATATATGATGTGATATTCTCTGAAGCTGTGGTGCTTAACTATACGTTAAAATGTTATTCTGGTGAGAGAACTTCCCATATCATCTTTTTATTATAATTGAATTTAATAGTTTTTATTAATAATTGTAACTGAGTGAATGTACATCATGTGATGGCTATATTTTATTTTGTCTTGTGTGGAGGCCAGGAAGAATAGTTGTTTCTAAGGAAATCCTAAATAAACATGAACATAACATTTCTATCAATCTTACATTTTATTTCCTCTTCCCAGATTCCACGAGGACCTGAGTCTGTCGGAGGCCCAGGTCGTGACCCTGCGGGCGTCCTACCTCCCCACCGGCCTGCAGGACTGCATCCAGGCCATCGTCATGGCAGCGGGCCACGGATCCGTGACCTCTGCCCTCTCCAGGCTCCGCCTCTACCTGTTGATTGACAGACTGGCCCTCGCTCGCGGCTGCAGGGACATCCTCCGCTCCCTCACCTGGCAGCGTGCTGTTACCAGGTAAGTCTGCCACTAATAATCCCTTTTTTTTTGCCTTTCTATATTTTTCTCCCATTCCCCAATTTAGTCGTTATGACAATTCCCTTCCTGGTCGTGTCACGCATTGCCCTACTGTTGACCTAGATTATCACATGCTGCCCTACTGTCCTTCTGGCGAGGGTGTAGACTACCACATGCTGCCCTACTACTGTTGGTCTGGGGAGGGTGTAGACTACCACATGCTGCCCTACTGTCCTTCTGGCGAGGGTGTAGACTACCACATGCTGCCCTACTACTGTTGGTCTGGGGAGGGTGTAGACTACCACATGCTGCCCTACTGTTGGTCTGGGGAGGGTGTAGACTACCACATGCTGCCCTACTGTTGGTCTGAGGAGGGTGTAGACTACCACATGCTGCCCTACTGTTGGTCTGAGGAGGGTGTAGACTACCACATGCTGCCCTACTACTGTTGGTCTGGCGAGGGTGTAGACTACCACATGCTGCCCTACTACTGTTGGTCTGGGGAGGGTGTAGACTACCACATGCTGCCCTACTGTTGGTCTGGGGAGGGTGTAGACTACCACATGCTGCCCTACTGTTGGTCTGAGGAGGGTGTAGACTACCACATGCTGCCCTACTGTTGGTCTGAGGAGGGTGTAGACTACCACATGCTGCCCTACTACTGTTGGTCTGGGGCGTAGACTATCACATGCTGCCCTACTGTCGGTCTGGGGCGTAGACTATCACATGCCTCCTCTGATACATGTGGAGTCACCAGCCAGGTAAAAAAGAAATGTCTTTGAGACAAAATTATATTTGCATAAACTATCATTTAAAAAAAGAACATTTCTCTAACCGTTGTTGTACATTTCTGATTATAAATGACGCCTCCAGAAGTTTTACATTTTGTATTTATCATGCATCATAGAGAAATTATCTGTCCACAGCAGACTGCAAAAGCTCATCAAAGAAATGCTTTTAAGACCGTCATGGCAGCCATTACCACCTTTTACTACTGTGTCGTCTCCAACTCACAGAGGAACGCTACTCACTCAACTATTCATGATCTAGTTGTTCCCTTTTAAAAATAAAAAATACCAAAAGTCCTGCAAATGAGCACAGTAGAGCCTTTAAACAGCCATTCGGTGCCATCTATCCATCCAGATAGTTTTGGTGTGATTTGCCTAGTTTTGGAAATATCTGCCGTACAGACGTCTGCCGTCGCTCCACTACAAAGCAGCCGAACGGCACTCGGTTGGGGATGTTCAAAACACCAAAAGAAAAAGTGTACATAGGAACTCTTTCTGCTTTTTTAGTTTTTCAAACGTATTTCTTTCAGTGCTTTGAGCGCCACACGCAGAGTGCCGTTCAGCTCCATTGTAGTGGAGTGACAGAGGCATTTCCAAAAATAGGTACCGGTAAATGGTGCATTTATATAGCAGCTTTTGTCCAAAGCGCTTTACAACTTGTGCCTCACATTCACCCCCATTCACTCACACATTCACACACCGGCGGCGGAGGCGACCATGCAAGGTGCCAACCTGCTCATCAGGAGCATTTATGGGTTAAGTGTCTTGCTCAAGGAGTCTGGGGGGAGTCTGAATGGAACCGGGAACCTTTACAAGACGACCACTCTACCTCCCGAGTCACTGTCGCCTTTAAGTAGGATGTAGCGATACCGCTTTTTCCACTGCCGATGGAGTCCTAAACGTTCAGTATTCAGTGCTGCCGGGAGGAGCCAAAATCGACACCTGAGCCACTGTCGCAAATCACACAGAAACCATGTGGATGGATGGACAGCACTCTGGATACAGGGGGAAATGTGTTCTCTTTGAGGAGAGAGTGGAGAACTGCACAGAATGACAAGTCTCTCATGACCTTCTAAAACACTTGCTGTAGGAGCGGGAAGCAGTTCATGGTGTAAGTGTGGCATTTATTTTTCTCATGCTACTTGATAGAGTGACTGCATGGTGCTGTACAGTGTGACAGACTTTGTTGTTTTCTCTGCTACTCACAGTATTAAAGCCTCCCCAGAGAAACGTGAGATGTTTTTTCCTTTTGGTTTTGCTTCACAAAAAAGGTTGAAATTGTGAGGCTTCTGACCAACACCGATCTCTTATGAATTAAAGGGGCGGTTCACCGCAAATAAAAACAAAACATGTTTTTCCTCTTACCCGGAGTGCTATCTACTGTAGCCATCCAGATGGTTTTGGTGTGATTTGCAATTGAGATTGAATGGGCATTGGGTTTGTGGAGCCCCCCCCTCCCCCGGGACGCCCCTTTTCTGCTGCTCTGAAGCAAGTTCTCCATGTCAAGGATCCCCCTAACACCATGCACCTAAGACATCTGTTTTTATACATGGTTTAGTTCCATAACTGTTTGTCTATAATACTGTAAATGGAAAATGGTGCATTTATATAGCAGCTTTTATCCAAAGTGCTTTACAATTTCTGTTCCTCATATTTACACATTGACTCACACATTCACACACCGATGGCAGAGGCGCCAATGCAAGGTGCCAACCTGCTCATCGGGAGCAATTAGGGGTTAAGTGTCTTGCTCAAGTACACTTCGACCCGCTGCCCGGGAGGAGCGGGAATCAAACCGGGAACCTTCTGATTACCAGACAACCGCTCTAGCTCCTGAGCCACTGTTGCCCCAACTACTGGGGGGTTAATATAACTGAGAGTGAGACCTTACGATCAGAACAGTCTCTGTTCTTCTACATTATTTCACCGTGCTAACTTTTAGTGAAGAAGAACCAACCACGCCCCCTCCTTCTCCTTCTCCCGTGCAGGTTCCTCCAGGTGCGCCCAGCCTGTGTGGAGGACGAGAGGCTGCTCGTGGACATCGTGGCGTTCCTGAACGCCCACTTCAGACAGGCGCACACTCAGCCTGAATCAGAGGATGAAGACCTGCGCTGGATACTGGAGCTGCTCCTCAACCAGGTATGGACTGGCTCTACAGGTATATTTCATTGGTATTTATATTCAGCGTAGGGGCGTGTAAGGTTAACTGGGACAGGGTTAGTTGTGGTGTGAAGCTGGGACAGTTATTTGTGGTGTGAAGCTGGGACAGTTATTTGTGGTGTGAAGCTGGGACAGGGTTATTTGTGGTGTGAAGCTGGGACAGGGTTATTTGTGGTGTGAAGCTGGGACAGGGTTATTTGTGGTGTGAAGCTGGAACAGGGTTATTTGTGGTGTGAAGCTGGGACAGGGTTATTTGTGGTGTGAAGCTGTGACAGGGTTATTTGTGGTGTGAAGCTGGAACAGGGTTATTTGTGGTGTGAAGCTGTGACAGGGTTATTTGTGGTGTGAAGCTGGAACAGGGTTATTTGTGGTGTGAAGCTGGAACAGGGTTATTTGTGGTGTGAAGCTGGGACAGTGGGACAGGGTTATTTGTAGGGGTGGGAATCGCCAGTTTCATCATGATACGATACGATATCGATTCTTTGGACAACGATACGATATTTGCCGATATCACAAAGTCTCTCACGATACAATACGATACGATTAGATTCAGGTGCCTGCGATCGATATGAGATGATATCATATGCCCATTTAACACAATCAGTAACATTTAGATCAACAAAAAAAAGGTAATGAAAATATCATTTGACATTTGTATTTTTGAGCTCTTCCAGACATTTAAAGGAAAATCAATCTATTGTTTTTAATACAAATAGACCTCCTGTTCACTGTAAAGTGCCACGTTTTTATATATTGAGCTTTAGACTTTAAGCTACATTTTTTGGAACTCAAAACTCACAACCTCCCTCTCCCAAACCGTTCCTACAACAATTTGTTGATGTTGCATGATCATGTATAGGCCTACATTTATTATGTATTATATTGTTTATGTTTAAATAACATTTAAACATCAAACTCCTCTGACCTCATCTGGTCTTTCCAAAGACGCGCGCACACACACACACACAGAAAGGGAGAATGCTATGCTGTAACGTCTACACACACGGAGCTACTGCTGTTGTTCTTGGGCGGATATGAGACTCGCCACAGGATTTTCAAAATAAGAGTATCGATATGAATCGATCTTATTACATTGCATCGATCCGATTCGATTGTTGATAATTACATCGATGTATCGATCTGGATCGATGTATCGTCCCACCCCTAGTTATTTGTGGTGTGAAGCTTGGACAGTGGAACAGGGTTATTTGTGGTGTGAAGCTGGGGCAGGGTTATTTGTGGTGGTGTGAAGCTGGGACAGGGTTATTTGTGGTGTGAAGCGGGGACAAGCAACATACACCCTCAAGCAGTGGTTAGGACAGAGACATTTTCACAAATAAACCGTTGTGTGGGAAATACTGTTATAATCAGCCTCTCTCCTTCTGTTCGCGTCTGAAACCTTATAAATTGCAACCTGTACGATTTTCTTATAATTTCGAACGAGGACCATGCAGAAGGATTTTGTTAGGGACCAAAATATTTGGAATCGATCCAGTATTGAGCAATCTAGGTTCAGCCAGCGGCCACAAATCAGGCCACCATATCATATAAAAAAATACCAGAGTAATCCTTTAACCTCTTAACACATTGCGTGCCACGCTCCTTCCGGGAAGTGCATAGGCCATGCCACCCATTAACACCATGTAAATGCCCACCTTGTTTGTAGAGCTAAACCTATATTTTATATTATAGCTATGGATCTAATAACGCATCGATTGTCAGTGGGTTTCTTCCGGTCAACGTGCAAAAAACAGATAATTTTTTCATCAATACATTTCCGTTTTATACCGTGGTGAATATGAGTATAGTTGTAGAGTGATCTTGAGTCTCAGGGAACTCCGTCAAACAGCCCTTTGTGAAACTAAACACGTTGCCATTTCTCGCCTGATTATCGAATCATCCTGAAATCAACGCTAGATTATTGGTATTGTGTTTCATCATGCATGCATGAAAGGGGACGGGGGAAAACCGGCCCTTCGTGCTTTGATCGCAGCCAATGGCACACACACATACACACACACACACACACACACACACACACACACACACACACACACACACACACACACACACACACACACACACACACACACGCTATGATCGCGGCGAAAGAATCATCGGATCAACGCAAGATTGGTAACATATAGTCCTTACCTCGTCTATGATGTACTGCAAAAAGAATAATCCAATTATCTGATCGCCATTCCAAATACTGGTCGCGGTAGTGTGTCCCGCGTTTAACGGGTGAGCGGTGGAGCCTCGTCGATGCATCGTTATGAGCGCTTGCCTTGTTGGAGTGTTTAGACCCCGCCTGCACGCTGCAGCTCGGCCAGGAAAACAAACCACATCGTTTCAAATGGAGTGCAATAGCGGCCGCAAGGCGTTAGGTGGCGGTATCGCACCGTTGCGGTCTCAGACAGAGTGCAACACAGTCGTACACCATAGCAGGCTGAATTATGAATGGAAATAGCGAATAAAAGAAATAACGATCATAATAAACAAGTATACTCGTTGTTGGCGGCCAACGATTGGCGGGCTATAACGAGTTAACACGTTTTTGGCGCAGAAACGGTTAAGCATCGGGCAAAACTGGGTTTTTTTTGTTTTTGACGATTGCATACCCAAAATAATTTGTGATTTATTAAACTTTATACTTATAGCACATGCATGAGTCTGGTCTCTTTTGAAAGGTAACATTCTGAAGTTTCTTACACAATAAAGAAAAATCACTGACTATGAAATAGAGTAATCAGAGGCTCTCGTCAAAACAATGGGCTTCTTTGTCTTCTTGTGTCATCTTCCCCCACTGTCAGCGCCCGTCTGAGATTGCTTTCGGAGCAGACGCTCCTTGGCTACAACGGTGGTCAATCAGTTTCACTATCAGCGGTGACTGGTCAGTTCAGGACACGTTCACAACCGGAAGTGGTCACTCGTCAGAACGGCTTGTCAAATGACGCTCGCCGGATGTTTTGTCTTGTAACTCGAGAATGGAATCACGCAATAGGTTGAGTGTGGTGACGATCGAATAGCGGCAAATTCAACTTTCCAACAATGTATTGGTTGATCGGCGAGAATGCAGCCGAGAGCTGAGAGCAAAGTGCAGCGACGTGCGCGCAAGTCCGTGACGGACCACCGTTGTGCCATCCGATGCTTAAGAGGTTAAGAACCTTTTAGTATCTGGACCTTAGGAGCTCGATTTGACTCCTGCCATCTCCTAGGCTACGTTCACACTGCAAGCCTTTGGGGCTCAATTCTGATTTATTGCTCAGATCTTTTATTTTTTTGGCTGTTCACATTCTTATTATTATCCTTTATTATTATCCTTTTTCCTCAGATTTTCTCCCATCCCAATGTTAGTCGTTATGCCAATTCCCAATCCCCTTCCTGGTCGCTGCGCACTTACCCCCCACAGTCGGTCTGGGAGAGTGGAGGCTATCACGTGCTTCCTCCGACACACGTCTAGCCAATCAACCGCTTTTTTTCACCTGGCAGCGCGGACTCTCACTGAGAGGGTGTAACATGTGGAAGGATCACACTACCCCCCTTAGATCCTATCCGCGCTGAGCAGGCGCCCCGACCGAACTGTAGGAGTCGCTGTTTACAACGACCCAGACCCACCCCGCCAGCCCCACCCTCTAATACAGCCAATTGTATTAGTGTGAACGGCCAGCCAAGCTGGTGACAACGCCGGAGCTGTGAGCTGGATTCGAACAGGCGAATCCAGCATCTCCGGTGTTGGTGACGAACGCAATCTCCGCTACGCCACCTGACCGCCCTCACATTATTATTTTTAAACGTGGCCAATATCGGATTCCAGTGTGAACTGGTCGCGTCTACCTTAATGATAAGCAAGCAGTGCAAAAATGCGGAAGCATTCGTCACCGCACGCCACTACGGTAAAGCGCCTTTCTTTTCAGGCCCGCTTTGGGAGCTGTCGCGCGGAAATAGGCTGTCTATTGCCATTCTCTTTGACAAACTCTAACCTTAACCAGCTCCTTAACAGCGCCTAAACTTAACCGTTCTAACCTTAACCAACTCCGAAACAATGCCTAACCTTAACCTTAACCTTAACCATGCCTAACCTTAACCATAGAAAGAATATTGCCATTCTCTTTGACAAACTCTAACCTTAACCAGCTCCTTAACAGCGCCTAAACTTAACCGTTCTAACCTTAACCAACTCCGAAACAATGCCTAACCTTAACCTTAACCTTAACCATGCCTAACCTTAACCGGCGAAAGAATACACGTTAAAAAAAAAATCACGTTAAAAAAAATATATTTTATGGGATTCGAACTCGCCAGCAAACGAGCTGTAGGATCCACAGCCATGCAGTGTTGCCAATTGAGCTATTTCTCGATACTGAATAAGGGGCGGTGACTTATATATATTGAGCTCCGCTCGTGTCGAACCAAGGCGGGATCTCATGCGCATGCGCGGGCACCTCGCGCGAGCACGCCGGCGCACGCACGCACCTGAGCGCTGGGCGGCGGAAAATGAAAGGCGCATTACCGCACGCCACTACGGTAGAATGCTTCCGCATTCTTGCACTGCTTGCTTATCATTAAGGAACAGGCGAACTGGTCACGCTCCTGAACTGATCCGACTACTGCAACGCACTGCTCACTGGCCTCCCGGCCACTGCCACTAAGCCTCTTCAACTCATTCAGAACGCAGCGGCCCGCCTGATCTCAAACCTACCGAAGTTGGCCCATGTCACCCCACTTCTTAGGGACCTGCACTGGCTCCCCATTGCTGCACGAATCCGCTTCAAGGCCCTCGACCTGGCATACCGTGCGGCAAAGGGAACCGCTCCCGCCTACCTCCGGTCAATGGTCTCTAACTACACACCCGCAAGACCCCTACGCTCTGCATCTTCTGGCCGCCTCAGACCAACTCCTATCCAAGCTCCGGGAGGGTCATCAAAGAGAAGTCGCCTATTCTCAGTCCTTGCCCCACAATGGTGGAATGAACTACCCACCCCAGTTAGGACAGCCGAAACCCGTCCAATCTTTCGCCGTCGACTAAAGACGCACTTCTTCAACCATTATCTAAAAAAAAAAAAAAAAACGAACCCTAACTAACCTTACTGTCATGCACTTGTCCTAATAAACTAACCTACACTGTAGCACTCAACACTTTATGAACATTGTTACTCTGATAGAGTTGTGCCCTTCCTGATGACTTGTCGTACAGAACTTGTATGTCGCTTTGGATAAAAGCGTCAGCTAAATGACTAAATGTAAATGCATGCGCAAATTAATCAGATCCCATGTGATTTGTGCTGTTCACGCTGTTGTGAAAGCCCCCCCAGATCTTATCAGATTTGAGTCGCTTTTGCCTGCAGTGTGAACGTAGCGTAAGACTAAACATTGTACGGTAGTGTCAGCCGTGTGCTTCCCTGTGTGTAAAAGCATTTCAGGTCTTTGCATATCTATTACAGTAGCTAGTAATACACTGAGGTTATATGTATTTAGGTGGAGGTATGGATATATCACACACGTCATACAAGACAAACAACATTAGCGTCTCATTATAACAGGAAGCAGAGTATCTCAGTGCAGCGCCTCCAACCTGCGGCTGGTTGATGAGTTCTCCAGCACTCATAGTCAGCAGGGCTCCTCGTAGTTTGGGAGAGATACGTTTTTAGGATTTAATCAGCCTCACCTTGGCTTCATTGTTAATGTGTGCATAAACAAGCCCCCCCTCCCCGGAGGCTGGCACAGACTCCTAATAGAATGCCTGGCAGGTTAGAGCGGCTCTCCTCTGTAATTACTGAACTGCTTCAGGAACATCTGTCTCTGCTCCGTGTGCAGCAGAGAGGAATGTTGATACCAGTGTTTTTGTAGTTTTGTAGGTGTTTTTTTTTCACAGGATGAAATGAGTGCCGCTGAGCAGGAGACACACACACACAGACATGCACACACACACACATTACATGCACATACATACACACACACACACACACACACATACATGCACACACACACACACACATACTCACACACACACATACACACAGACATGCATACACACATACACATACACATGCATGCACACATACACATACACATGCATGCACACATACACATACACACATAAACACAGAAATGCACACACACACACACACACATGCATGCACATGCACACACATACATGCACACACACACATTAGACACATACATGCACACACACACAGGCATGCACACACATACACACAGAACACAACATATATGTGATATATTTTGGCCTCTGATGGTGTGCACGGTGTAGCTTAGAAACCATGGGAAGTGATTATGTTCAATTGTTGTTTTTGTAGTCTTATAATCCCGTAAGGGATGGGTCGTCGGACATGACACGAAAATAAAATGTCATTAATTCACAGACACACACACACATACATGCACTCACACACACACACACACACACACACACACACACACGCACACATGCACACACACACACACATGCACACAGACACACTCTCGCTCTCTCCTCAATTCAAGGATCCTTTGTTGTTCCATCCATTATATTATATAAATACTGTATGTATATAAGTACTGTATATAGGTACTGTATAACAGAGGAACATATTTGGGGCTCGGCTCCTCGACAGCAGCAAGAGCAATAAAATAACAATAGAAATAGAAGTAGAAATATGAACATTGTAAATCGCTTTTTATAAAAGCGCTATATAAATGCAGCACTCAAATTCAATACATTGACAATTTCACAATGTAAGGTGCCTTTGTTTAGGTGCTGTGTGCATATATGTGTACATGTATCTGTAAGTGTGGATATATATATATTTATATGTACAATTATAAAGTGGAAAGGAATCCCTACCTGAGCATGACCCAAGAGCAAAATGGCCGCTGTGCGAAATACGCAGCATATAAAGGAGAGCAAGGATAACAACACAACTTCACTGACAAAGGTTGAAGATCAAGGTTTTAAACTCTGCAACAGAGTCTTTGGCCTAGAGGTCATTACTACTAGATTATTACCAGATCGTTACTAGCTTCTACCTTTAAACTTTAGGGCACCATTGGAATCTGATCCAGTATCAGTATCGGAGCATAGCCCACCCTTCCTGATCTCCACCCCCACCCTTCCTCATCTCCACCTATGTCCACCCCAACCTTCCTCATCTCCACCCCCACCCTTCCTCATCTCCACCTATGTCCACCCCAACCTTCCTCATCTCCACCCCCACCCTTCCTGATCTCCACCCCCACCCTTCCTCATCTCCACCTATGTCCACCCCAACCTTCCTCATCTCCACCCCCACCCTTCCTGATCTCCACCCCCACCCTTCCTCATCTCCACCTATGTCCACCCCAACCTTCCTCATCTCCACCCCCACCCTTCCTCATCTCCACCCCCACCCTTGGCTTCCTCATCCGCACCTACCGGTATATACACCCCCACCCTTCCTCATCTGCACCTATATCCACCCCCACCCTTCCTCATCTGCACCTATGTCCATCCCCCACAGGAGTGTGTGTCCCTGCTGGATCTGCTGCTGGGCGTGGAGTCCCAGAGCCCCGGACAGAGCCAGGGGCAGGAGCTGGAGGAGCGGAGAGGCCTGGTCAGCCAGAGGCTCCAGAGAGAACTCACCCACCTGTTCAACACCCTGCTGCTTCGCCTGGCACACACCACAGACAGGTAGTCATAACCACACAGACAGGTAGTCATAACCACACACCACCGACAGGTAGTCATAACCACACACCACCGACAGGTAGTCATAACCACACAGCACAGACAGGTAGTCATAACCACACAGCACCGCCAGGTAGTCATAACCACACACCACAGACAGGTAGTCATAACCACACAGCACAGACAGGTAGTCATAACCACACACCACCCACAGGTAGTCATAACCACACACCACAGATAGGTAGTCATAACCACACAGCACCGACAGGTAGTCATAACCACACACCACCGACAGGTAGTCATAACCACACAGCACCCACAGGTAGTCATAACCACACACCACAGACAGGTAGTCATAACCACACACCACAGACAGGTAGGGCGACTCGCATGAGTCATAACCACAAAGGAGCATAAAACCACTTTATAGTCATTAGGGCTGCAACCATGAGTCGATGTCGACCATGCATATTCATGACCGACGCATCGTATTGTTACTTTCTGGTGGAAATGGCAGACGTTCAAAGTCATAACATGCGCAACACTGTCAATTGTTGTTGTTTTTTCTGGTAAATGAATAGTTTAGATCAGTGGTGCCCAACCAGTCGATCGCGATCGACAGGTAGATCGCGGGCTGATTTCAAGTAGATCTCGATTAATAAAATTTGATTATTAAAAAAAATTAAATAAAAATTGGAAAATCAACTCTGCCTCTCCTTGTTAACTACAACATGCAATGCTGTTTGTTATTTAAGATGAGGTCGGACTCGGCACTGACAGATTTGTGTTCATTATGCTGCTTTTATAAAGCCTCAAATGATGGCTTACAATATACAATTTTGGCTGGTAGCTCTCGGCTAGGTGGTAAATTAAAAAGTAGATCTTGGTTCAAAAACGGTTGGGCACCCCTGGTTTAGATTATTCGACTAATTCATAAAAATATAGACAAAATAATGGTTAGTTGCAGCCCTAATACTTCATGGCTCATCTCCTACTCTGGGTATTCAGTCGGTGGTGTCAAAGAGGCAACTACCCATGTGACCTGAGGATATTAGTAAAACATTTTGAAATGTTCAATTGCAAATATAATCAATTGTTAACACATTGACTGCCGGCTATTATCCTCATCCTTAGCAGCTGACGTCAGCACTGTAAACGGTGGGAGTCGCTCACCTTGTTTGCAGGGCTATAACTATTTAAATATTATAGCTATATATGCAATACTATGGCCCATTTGACATTGGGTATCTATCGTTCAAGATGTGAAAAAGGAATATTTTTTCCATCCATATATTGTCGTTTTATACCATGGTGAATATAAGTATAGTTTTAGAGTGGTCTAATGGTGGTCCATCCTAGAGGCAAATCTTTCCTGTGACAAAATGGCATCCAAGGTAATAAAAAAAGTCAACCAACAAACTAGATTCTTGTACCGGATCTCCTCTCTGGTAAACAAGAATACCCTGAAGACTCTGGCAGGAGCACTTATTCAAGGGTACTACGACTATGCTTGCACCTCATGGTACCAAAGCACCTCAAAGGCGCTAAAAACAAGATTACAAACATCACAAAACAAACTGGTCAGACTACTGCTTGACCTTACTCCTAGAACCCACCTCACCCCTGCCCACTTTGACTACCTAGGATGGCTTAGAGTAGACAACAGAGTACAGCAACTTGCAATGGGCCTGGTCTACAAGATACACTATACGACTAAGGTACCCATGTACATGTCAAAATACTTCCCAAAGGTCAATGAATACCACGACCACAACACCAGAGGAAGCTCAACAAATCATGTTAAACCCAGATTCGGCTCAAACAAGGGACTAAACACGTTTCACAATTATGCCACATCAATGTGGAACGCCCTACCCAAAGCTGTAAAGGAATGTGAATCCCTACCCACATTCAAAACCGCTCTAAAAGAGCACCTACGGGAGGCTGCAATTCAAAACTGGCCACCGTAAATGTCCAAACCCCCCCACCCCCTCCTAATAGACAGTCTCCTCCCCTCCGTATGTATATATTCTCTCCCCACCGTATGTATATTTCTCTCCCACCCACCCACCCCCTCCTAATGTACAGTCTCCTCCCCACCGTATGTATATATTCTCTCCCCACCGTATCTATATTTCTCTCCCACCCACCCACCCCCTCCTAATGTACAGTCTCCTCCCCATCATATGTATATACTCTCTTCTAATTCTAATGCATATGATCGGTATATTATGTTCCATCATGCATGCATGAAAGGGGGGAGGGGGGCGTTTATGATTAATTGATTGTCAATAACGGCATTCGTTAGTACAACAGCATACGTTGATCAGAGCGATGGCTCTGATGGCAATGGACAATCAAGCTGAAATTAACGTTAGATTGCTCTTCCCTGTGGCCGATGAGACTGCAAAAAGAATATTCCAATTATTTGATTACCATCTGCTAGATCGTATGTCCATTTGGCCCACGCCATAACCCCCAAAAGCATAATGATTCTGGTGTCCCGAAGGCGATTCAATGCAATCGAGTGTGTATCTTGATCCACGTTACAAGATAACTCCGCCCGGAAGACATTCAATGACGCACAGAGTCAGACTTCCTTCATAAAGTAATTGCAACATCGGCTGCATACCACCAGGCGGCGGTATCGGACTGTTGCGATCTCAGACAGAGTGCCACACATTTCCACAGCACAGCAGGATGAATTATGAATGGAAATAGCTAATAAAAGAAATAACGATCCATAACGAGTATACTTGTTGTTGGCAGAATTCGATTGGCGGGCTATAACGAGTTGACTCGTTGTTGGCGGCCATTGTGTTAAATGAGAGCAATGCGGCATGTGGCACAATAATCATTTTATCTGGATTATTTTGTTTTCATGATGTGGCAAAGAACGGGTTAAATCTCCCAGCCCTAACGCACAGGCCCTGATGCACAGGGCCAGAGCAGGGAGGAAGTGATGGAAGG
This sequence comes from Notolepis coatsorum, assembly GCF_963971535.1. Classification (NCBI taxonomy): domain Eukaryota; kingdom Metazoa; phylum Chordata; class Actinopteri; order Aulopiformes; family Paralepididae; genus Notolepis; species Notolepis coatsorum. Next base: position 32,418,244 of record NC_140176.1, on the reverse strand, counting down.
GGCTGTTGACTCATTCACGGCCACTAGCTTTCGCCATCTGCGCTGTTTGGGGCATGACCATTTTAGCTATGTTTGCAGACCCATCGTGTGTTCTGTATTATAGCTATCGAGACAATAGTATGGCTCATTTTACAGGCATTGTTCATAGTCCATTACTGCCAAATCAGCTCATTTCTACACACTGTAGTTTGTTACATGCTACACGCTAAACAGCTCCCCATTTCCGGAATAATCCAGTCTTTTTTCATAGATCGCGAGATAGGACGCATTATATGCAATAAGCCCGAATCGTTCTGGTTGATTCCCTGAAACGCCAAATACTCCCAAATCAAAGGTATATAACATGTACATATGTACCTTCACAAAATCATCAAGGATGGGGGGGGGGGTTAGTCTTACCCCGAAAATCCGATCGTTAGAAAATGCTTGGTTTATGTCCAGTAAAGTAATCCACTGTGATCGTTACAGAAACATGTTTCAGGTTCCCATCGGCGATCGCGATTACTCGTTTATATGTAATTACACATGTTTACGGGACACTATAGGTTTTGAGGCGAGCAGATCTGCTAGCGATTGCTTTGCAGGAGCTCCTCCCACTCAGAGTGAGTGTTGATAGTCCATTTCATTCATTCCCGCTCCTGACCCATTTCTTTCTGAGTTCAAAAGGTAGGTGATACTGCCACCCGGTGATATTCGATCGTCATTGCACAATTCCAACGTAGGTAGATGAATCATAGACACATAGAGGGCTCTGGGTGACCGTATAGAACGCGGATCAAAGGAAAATATCAAAGGATCAACTGTTGGCGAGATAACCCGACTATACTCGGGTATGGCCGTGAAAGAGTTAAAGATTGTGAGGGAGCATTTTTTTTTTTTTATAAAATGTATTGATTTAATCATCCTATAACCTCTGGCTAAATAACTACACCATAAGGCTACTGTTAAAAAATCAAAGAATAGAATTTTTTTTTTTTTTTTTTTTATATTATCTTTTCCCCCCTCCTTTTTCCGATTTTTTTCTCCCATCCCACTGTTAGTCGTTATGCCAATTCCCAACCCCCTTCCTGGTTGTTGCGCACCCCCCCCCCCCCCCCCCCCCCTAGCCGGCAGCCAGCCTGGCAGCGCAGATTCTCACCGGGAGAGTGTAACGTGTGGAAGGTCACACTACCTTTCTCCAGATCCTACCCTGTGCAGGCGCCCCGACCGAACTGTAGGGGTCGCTGTCCACAACGCCCAGGACCCACCCACGGCTTCCCTCCCCCTAACTCAGCCAAACGAGTTAGTATAGCGATCAGCCCAAGCCAAGGCAAGGCAATGCTGATAGAATTACTTGAATCAGGTTAATTCGGATAAATTGGCTGGCTCATCCTCGTCTCACCTGCAGCAACCTACCATCAGCTCTGTGTTTGCGAGGAGGAGCTGTGACCCACAACGGGCTGAAAAAATAACACGGTCAGTTTGTGCATATATTGAGAAAGATATGATGCCTATCCAAAGCTGGCACGCCAGTACCTCTGCGACATCTGTACCGTCCGAGCGAGTGTTTTCAGCCGCTGGACTGATTGACCATGCTGCACTCCCGTCTGACACCCGGTCATGTGGAGATGTTGATTTTCCTGAACAAAAACAAAAGGACCGGGACCCCGTGAGTCAGTCTGAGACAGGCTTTTTATTTTCTATGTTGGCGATCTTGTTGCAAAGTAATAATAATAATAATAATAGCCTTAAATAATCATATTTTTTGCCACATATGCGGCGCTCGCCCACACAAATGTATTTAACTTCCATCGGACGGCGCAACGGCGGTTAATATGTCTAGGCCTCTACGTTTCTATATGTTTAATATGCTATATGCAACGTTGTGAGAGTGTTGTTCGAATGCAATCGGTTACTGCTGTATAAATAAATCCTTTGATTGAGCAAACAAATGCATTTGTTATTGTTTGGTAAATTTGGTATTTTTAGTTACAATTGATCGATTAATTGATCGTTAACGTTATCAATGATCAAGTCAGGAAAGTGCTTACAATTTGCAACCCTAGCAGACGGTGTTGGTGAAGCTACTGTGAAAGCATCGTTTTACAAGCTACCAATGACTTCACACTGGAAGGAGTTGAACTACAGCAAAGCCACCATCAAGAGATGTAGTTTGGTTGATTGAAGCTACAGAAAGTTTCACTTTGTGAAATATGATTAAATCCACATGTGAAATGTAACAAAAAATTATAACAAACCATAATACTGCCACTCAGTTGAGTTTACTGTAAAGTGCACACTTCTCACTTTAATAGCATGTATTTATTTGATTTATTTATTTAACCTTTATTTAACCAGGAAGGTCAATTAAGAACACATTATTATTTACAATGATGGCCTGGCGAGACGACAAAGGGGACAAAGTCCATGTAATGTTAACTTTCTGTTGTGTGTCTTCATCATAACAGACCCTTTACCAACCTGATCATAACAATGGTCTGAACTGAACAATGGACTTTTCAGCTTAGTAGTCAGAGCAGAATCTCTTACTTACATGACTCATATGAGCATCTCTCAAACTGCTTGTTTCTTCCTTTCATAGACATAATCACTCAGAATGAGCAGGGAGATCCCTGTATAAACAGCTCTTTGTGGCTTGAAGCTCTCTCTTTCTCTCTCTTTCTCTTTCTCGTTCTCTTTCTATCTATTGGCTATTGGCTATCTATCTATCTATCTATCTATTTTTCGCTGTCTAATTCAATTCAATTCAATGGGGCTTTATTGACATGGGAAACATATGTTTACATTGCCAAAGCCAGCGTTGGAACTAGGGCTGACCTTCGAAGCTTTCTTTGGCCTTCGAAGCTTCGGGGCCGAGATTCGATTTTAATTCGAAGCTTCGAGATAAAAAAAAAAGTTTTTAAATGTACTCTATAAATAAAGTGGATTGGATTGGATTAATTAATTAAATTAATAATGAGTCGGGAGCTGCACTGCCTGGGTGGCTGCTCTCTGTTACACAGCCAATGACATTACATTACATAATTATGTTGCAACCTTCATCTATAAAGCACAAATTATATAAATATGTATATGTAGTTAATAGAGACAAAGGCAGAATTCGACTTAATTAAGCATGTTTTATTAAGACATGTTTGTATATGGGTCGGGACACTGCTGCTGACTGGGTGTCAAACACAGGTAAAACTAAAAATACTATAGAGAATTGTCAGTGCTGTAAAGTTTAAACTTTTTTAAATCTTAGACAAACGAAACACTTTGCTTTTATGAAATATTGTAAGCCGTCATTTGAGGCTTTATAAAAGCAGCAAGTTGTATTCAACACAGAGAGGAGTTAATGAGGAATCTCCATGTGCTTGTTGTAGTTAACAAAGAGAGGCGGAGTTAATGAGGTGTATGACGTCCGTTGCATTGTAGGTGCAAGATTTTGCAGGTAAAAAAAATTAAGTATATATATATATATATATTTTTTTTTATATTAAAATTTTATTTTCGAATCCCATGCCCATCGAACGAAGCTTCGAAGTATTTAAGACGGCCCTAGTTGGAACAAACATAACTATCAAAGCAATCAAAACAAGCAGAACTTATCAACAACTATGTACAAATATATAATAATAATATTAATTAAATATAGGCCTACTAGATGAAAGCATCGGCGTATTTAGACCACTATCAGTAGGGCACGTGCCCTACTGATGATCATCTGTGCCCCACTGATAATTTTTTTTTTTTCTTTTTTTTGACAAATGTTTTTTATTTTCCCTTTTTTAACATGATCAAATTATCATTTAACATGATCAAATAATTATTATAATATTTTTTACTTCGCTTTGAAATATTATAGTGAAATATTTTGCACTGCATTTATCTTGTTGAAATCCTCCAACAGGCTCTTTTTTGACTGGTTTGCACACCAATAATACAGTGCAATAATAGAATAGTAGAATAGATAGTAAAAGTATGCAATAGAATGGCCAGAGTAAAATAGTGCTACAGTACAATCAACAGCGGGGTGTATTAGAAGGCTATGGTGAAGAGGTACGTTTTTAGCTTATTTCTGAAAATATTAAGAGATCTAGCTTCCCTAATGTCCATAGGTAGTGTGTTCCATAACTTTGGTGCATAGTTAGCAAAGGCTGCATCCCTGATTTTCTTTAGAATGTGGCTTGGAAAATTCAATAGACCAGTAGTAGATGATCGCAATGTTTATACTTTGTATATAAGGAGGAGGACCTTGAAATCAATTCTAAATGTTACCAGAAGCCAGTGTAGGTTACTTACTTGTAACTTCGGGTTTGATCCAAGGAGTAAGTTGCCCCATATTGCTCTGTAACATTTCTCTTTTTGTTATAGGACCGACTAGTAGGATTTCAGTTTTGCCCTCATTTAATTTTAGGAAGTTGTTCGTCATCCATTTGTTTATTGCTAAGAGACAGGCGGAAATGGAGTTTATAGCTGTGTGATAATTTGGTTCAGCGGAGATGTACAATTGTGTGTCATCTGCGTAACTATGGAAACATACACTGTGCTTTCTAATGATGTCTCCTCAATGTTCAATGTTCAATGCAATGTTCAATGCAAGTAAAGCACTTTAAACTTTAAGTATGACTAAATGCTTTCTTTACTATATATATAGTAACTGTTCCAAAATGCATAGATTTCTATGTATTTTAGGGGTTTGGGTGGCTAGCTCTTTTTAATATAAATGTCAACTTGTTTTATTTATTTCATAGATTTCTATGCATTTCAGGAGTTTGGGGGGCTGGCTCCCCAAAATAATTAAATAACATAACCCTAACCTAACCCTAAAACCGAAATAAAGTAAAAAAAAAAATAGTTACAAAATCCACCCATTTTCGCCCACAAACCGGCCAAAACCGGCCAAATTTTTTTCGTGGTCGCGCTACGCGCTCCTGCTTCATACTTTTTGGTGCCCTTCTGTGCCCTACTGAAGTGCTGGGTCTAGATACGCCCCTGGATGAAAGGGGACCCTATTAACTGTTACACCGCTGAACGGCATGCTGGGTACAGGTAGCTAGCTAGCCAGGTAGCACAGCAGTCTGTTAACTGCTTAAAAAAAAAGATGAAGAGAGAGACTGGAGATGTTACATGCTGGCAACGTTTTGTACATTTACCATGATGTTTCACTAAATTCACACCAGCTAGCTCACTTGTTGGATTATCTCACGTTCGCTATTAAGTAAAAACAAAACCATACCTTAACGTGGAAGCTCAGACATTTCAAGCATCAACAATGTAACTCTCAGAATGAATGCTTTTGTTCCTGGAAATAACGTTAGCCTGCTGTTATCTAGCTGTTAGCAATGACACCATTGATTGATTGATTATATCATGTTCCCTATTAAGGGTTTGATTAGTATTTGAATAGTTCCCTAGACTATCGAATATCAATATTCTATTGCTGCCCATCCCTAATCTACAGCCTGCGCCTACACAAACAGTGCTGTCCATGGTTCTGAAACAACAGCTAAGCGATGTATCTCGGCCAATCATTTAGTTGTTTTTCCTATTTCTATAGACACATGAAACATAAACAGGGGGGGGCAGGGGTGTAAAGGTACACGTATCCGTACCGAACCGAACCGTTTCAGTGTGTACCGTACCGAACGGCTGTGTATCGTACGAATACAACGGTATGTTAACCACTAACGACCGCCCACCGGGGGCTGTTTTTTTCACAATCTAATATAATTATTATTATTATAGTTATGTTTTACAAGTCGATTATTAATTTCAATATAGAATATTCGTTGTCAGCCCTACAAGTACAATTCGTTACTGCACACTACATCACCTTTGAGTGGAACATGGAAAGCCAAACTTTCCCCCACTGTACCGAAATCCCGTACCAAACCTTGACTTCAAAACCGAGGTACGTACCGTACCGTGGTTTTTGTGTACCGTTACACCCCTACCCTCTGGTGATTCCAGAGTAGGGTTATCATTATACTTCATTATAATGAAATTGTCATTATACTGGACAATTTAGCCCAGCACCAATTTACGGGCCCAGTAATTCGGGATGGTTGGCAATCCTTTACGCACGCACGCGCACACACACACACACACACACACACACACACACACACACACACACACACACACACACACACACACACACACACACACACACACACACACACACACACACACAATCTCTTAATTAAGAATCATAAGGAGGAATCTGCCATACATAAATGTTAAAAAATTCATCTCCGTTTCTTGGTTTCAAAGTTGTTAACAAAGTTAATGTAAGTATAATATAATTCAAATGAACAGTTTATCTTTGCTGATATTAATATTACAGGTAAGAGGTCTGTCACATTACCAGCCTCTGTATAGAAGTGTTAAATATACAGTCATGAGTTTTTCACTTAGCAATAATAAGCTACATACTTTTCCACACCTTCTCCTACCAGCAGCACGCCTGGATACCTTCTGCATCACCAATCAATCCATTTCTCCTCAGCAGAAGTGAATTATCCTGTCGTAATGTGTTACTTTGTGAAGAGCACGCATGTGGTGAGGGATGAGTTTATTCTAAAATGAATGTTAATCAGGCCTGCCTGTGGGGTTAGATGAATGTTTAATGTGTTCGGAGCCTGTAGAGGAGCAGGCTGAGGATGTTCTTCTCCTGGTTACTTGTTGATGATATGGTACCACTGGTTACTTGGTGATGATATGGTACCACTGGTTACTTGGTGATGCTATGGTAGCGCTGACACAGTGTCCTGGTTACTTGGTGATGCTATGGTAGCGCTGACACAGTGTCCTGGTTGCTTGGTGATGCTATGGTAGCGCTGACACAGTGTCCTGGTTGCTTGGTGATGCTATGGTAGCGCTGACACAGTGTCCTGGTTACTTGGTGATGCTATGGTATCTCTGGTTGCTTGGTGATGATATGGTATCTCTGGTTGCTTGGTGATGATATGGTATATCTGGTTACTTGGTGATGATATGGTATCTCTGGTTACTTGGTGATGATATGGCATATCTGGTTACTTGGTGATGATATGGTACCTCTGGTTACTTGGTGATGATATGGTACCTCTGGTTACTTGGTGATTGGTTACTTGGTGATGATATATAATATCTCTGGTTACTTGGTGATGATATGGTATCTCTGGTTACTTGGTGATGATATGGTACCTCTGGTTACTTGGTGATTGGTTACTTGGTGATGATATATAATATCTCTGGTTACCTGGTGATGATATGGTATCTCTGGTTACTTGGTGATGATATGGTATCTCTGGTTACTTGGTGATGATATAATATCTCTTGTTACTTGGTGATGATATGGTATCTCTGACTCCTGGTTGTGGAGAAATCAACAGCACACTAATATAACAGGATTGGTTAGAACATGTCTGAAAGTCGAGTTCCTCCTGTCTCATACCTTATCACCCCCCCCCCCCCCCCCCCATCTCTGGAAACAGTATATGAGGCATCAAATGTAAATACAGCTTATAATAATTTTCATACCAAGTTCTATTTTGTTTTTGTCCAATGTTTTCCTCTTTTAACTAACAGTAACAAAAACGTTGCAAACTTGAACAATGATTGAACTTAGGAAATCTGCTCTAAAGATAAATGCATTATATAAAAATATCTACAAAGTCCTACTCCCTTAAAGTATGCTTCATACAAGATGCACAGGAATAAAAATAACCATCTTCTTAGAAATGCCAAACGGGATTATTATAGTGATCAATTTATTAGCTCTACAAACAACATTAAATCGACATGGGACACTCTGAAAACATTACTCAATATGAGACACTCCTCTTCTCCATCCACAGCTGAATTTCAGGATGGTGCGGATAAGATAACAGCCTTCCCAAATTGTGAATAATTTTAACAACTTCTTCATGAATGTGGGACCATGTCTTGCAAAACATATTCGCAATGCTCTTGGTTCTCCCACTGGTTTTATATGTAAAGAGTATGCTTCTCTAAATGCTTTTGAGCCTGTAAAGACCTCATAAGTACTTGATATTATTATGAGCCTCAAAAACTCTTCTCCTGGCCATGATGAAATTCCAGCCTCTTTGATCAAAAAGGTTGCATTTTCAATTATTGATCCTTTATCATTCATTTTTTCCATGTCCCTTGATTCAGGCACTATCCCTCAAGCCTTCAAAGTTGCCAAGGTTATACCGCTGTTTAAAGCTGATGATCCCTTCTCAAACTATCGTCATATATCGATTAGGGATGCTCGATATTGGCTTTTTTACCGATACCGATATTCCGATATTGTCCAACTCTTAATTTCGATACCGATACCGATATCAACCGATACCGATATATGCAGGGTTTCCCCCCAAAAAAACTGAATAATTTCAGGTAATTAATAATTTCACTGGATGCATTCAAAAGGCTTTCTAAATGTAAGCATTATCTGTGCAAAATATGATAATTAAAAAAGTTAAAATTAACATTACATATCTCTTGTTGTTGAATTAAACCAACATGCATACTTTTGACAATAAATAAAATAAGAATTGGTTCTTACTTGCTTGCCTGGGTAAATAAAGGTTAATTTTTTTTTTTTTTTTTTTGATACCGATATTTTCCGATATCACATTTTACTGCCGATATCGGCCGATAATATCGGTCGGCCGATAATATCGGACATCCCTAATATCGATACTACCTTGTTTTTCAAAAATTCTTGAAAAAACTGGTTTAAAGTAGAATCATGAAATATCTAGATGCCAACACTATCTTCAACTTTATTTTGGTTTTGCTTTGGTTGTTATATATTATTATGTACGCAGTATACAGTATATGCATGTATGTACTGTGTATATGTATGTTTGTATTAACACGTATCTTTTGAATCTATTCTGGTATTTTATAATATGCATATTTTTGTATGTTTGATTTTATAAAACAGGGGAAGTTCTTGATAAGCCTCTAGGCTTCTAACTTCTCCTTCACAATCGTTATAACTTATTATGTATTGTTTTTACTTCTGTTTAACTGTTTATAAACAAAACAAAAACAAAAAACAAAACAAACTTCTTCAACGTCTTCAAATTACTTTCTTTTCCTTTCGGAACTTCATTTGTGCAGTGGTTGAAAGACAAACATACAGATACAAAAAAGAAAAAAAAAAAAAAAGAAAAAAAAGACAAACATACAGTCACAATACATAGACACTCACCACTATATATAAAAATAATAGTTCAAACTACAATAAAAAGACCACTATATAAAAAAAACACCAACTACATTAAAACTACAGTACTTAAAGCATGATATATTAAAAACATGTGGAGCAGTTTCTATATGTATATAAATAATAAATAATATTCATCAATAATAATCGAAACATCAATATTACAGCTGCACTGGAGAAAAATGTATATACCTTAGGCATTTTCTTAGATTTATCAAAGGCTTTTGACACAGTGAATCATGAAATTGTATTATAAAAAATGTCATGTTATGTGTTTAAAAAACAGAATGGGTTGATAATTACTTAAACAACAGAGAGCAATTTGTAGTTTTCAATGGTATTTGTGGTGTTCCACAAGAGTCCCATTCTAGGACCCTTGTTTTTTTATTTATGTGAATGATCTTGCAAATACATCACGTTGTCACCTATTATTTTTTGCTGATGACACAAATCTCTTCGTCGTCACTGACAATACTTTTGATTCCCTTATTGATAAAGCAAAATTCTGGACTCATTCATTTTCCCTATTAAACAAGTTATCACTCAATGGTAAAACAAATCTAACTTAATTATTTTTTGAAATAAGAACACAAATTGTATTTCAGACAGAACCCAAGATTTGCATCAATACCAATGAACTTGCACATTTCCTGCACATTTTAACTGTTCTTCTTTCACTTCTTTTTTATTCCAGAATGTATGTTTGTAAGTGCAAATAACAATAAACCTCTCTTTCTCTGGTCCCCCTTTCTCTCTCATACACACACACTATCTCTTTCTCTCTCTCACACACATTCCCTCTCTCCCTCTCTATCACTATTTCTCACACACTCACATCTCTATCTCTCTCTCCCTATATCCACTCTATTTCTCACACACTCTCCCCCCATCTCTCTCTATATCTCTTACTCTATCTCTCCCTCTCTCTCTATCACTCTTTCTCCCACCCTCCTCTCTCTTTTATCCACACGCTCTTTCTCACACC
>NC_140176.1:32296621-32406621 GCF_963971535.1 Notolepis coatsorum | reverse complement strand
GTGGTGGAGCCAGCCTGCTCCTGCAGCTACAGAGTAGAGAGCCTGGTGGTGGAGGCAGCCTGCTCCTGCAGCAACAGAGTAGAGAGCCTGGTGCCTGGTGGTGGAGCCAGCCTGCTCCTGCAGCTACAGAGTAGAGAGCCTGGTGCCTGGTGGTGGAGCCAGCCTGCTCCTGCAGCTACAGAGTAGAGAGCCTGGTGCCTGGTGGTGGAGCCAGCCTGCTCCTGCAGCAGCACACAGGTGCTGAAGCCTTCATGTTAACTAGACACCACCACTCACGCGTTAACCACCTAAGCATTGGACCAATTTCAATAATATATGCCTTACTATATGCGCACTGCCAGCCTTTATGCGACGGAGAGATACACTGACTCAACATTTTGACAGAGAAGATAATCTCCTGATTCAGATATAATTTAATACAAACGGTTCCAAAGATATTTAATGTTTTTAGGGATATATTTTCATACCACCAACAAAGTACTGGGTCCATTGTCTCTTATTAGGAATGGATTTGGTGCCAGCTGTCATTTCTGCCCGTCTCCTCTCCGACACTTGAGACCGAACGAAAAAATAACAATAGGTACATACTAGAAATACGTTTTTTAATCAATTACAATCCCTCTCTATATATGGTATAAATATATATAAAACGTTATACACTGTTATCCTCATTTTAAGGGTAAATAGGTTTTGCGGCTCCAGATGAATTTAATTTCGTGCAGGAACTCATTCTATGAATGAACAAGTTGTTTAATTTAATTTCCACTTTCCCTGTTACCCTTCGAGCGGCCCTTTTGTCCCCTCACCAGGCCGTCATTGTAAATAACAATGTGTTCTTAATTGACCTGCCTGGTTAAATAAAATGAATAAAACGGAAGGTGTCTGGCTCCTCCTCCCCCTCCAGGTGATCTCCTCCTTCTACGTGGACTGGGGGGGAAACTCCATGTCCTTCATGGGGAAAGGAGTGACGAAGAACGCTCTCATCAGCCTGCTGCAACTCTCCCACCAGATGATGTCACAGAGCAGGGACACGGTGAGGGGACCCCCGTGGCAGAACACACTCACACACACTCACACACACTCACTCTCACACACACACATACACACACACACACACACTCACTCTCACACACACACACACACATACACACACACACACACACGCACACACGCACACACGCACACACACACACACATACACACACACACACACACATACACACTCACATAAATAAATACACACACACATACATACATACATACATACATACATACATACATACATACATACATACATACATACATACATACATACATACATACATACATACATACATACTAGGGCTGCAACTAATGACTATTTTGGTAATCGAATAATCTGTCGATTATTTTTTCGATTAGTCGACTAATCGAAAAAAAATTATATTAACACTTTGATCGCCAGGGTTAAATTCATAATTTACCATCCCTCGCCAGCCCTATTTAACATGGAGAAGTTCCCCTTCTTTGCAGGGCTATAACTTTTTAAATTGTATTGCTAAATTGACATTACCATGGCCCATTCAAAGTCCTATATCTATTGTTCAGGGTGTAGCAGCGTTATACTTTTTCATTCACATATTCATACTAAAATACGGGGGGGGGGGGGGCCTGCCGCGCGGCACACACCCCCGAACGGGAGAGGGAGAGAGTGAAAGAAGGAAAAAAAGAAAGAGGGAGGGAGGGAGAGAGGGGGCCTTATCGATAACGGCCTGTCTTTTTTTCTCTCTCTCTCTCTCTCTCTCTCTCTCTCTCTCTCTAACTCTCTCTCTCTAACTCTCTCTCTCTCCCACCCCCCCCCCTCTCTCTCTAACTCTCTCCCACCCCCCCCCCCCCCCCTCTCTCTCTATCTCTCTCTGTCTACCAGTCGCAGACTGTGTGGACTGACTGTCACTCAAAGTGCTTATGGGCGGAGCCAGGCCATAACAGCCTGAAATCCTGAGGATGAAAAATTATGGTTTTGAGTACTTGATTAGAAATATATATTTTTTTTAAAAAAACCTTACAGATGTCTTCAATAGACTCACAGGAATTGTGTAAAGTTGCCCATATAGTGCTAGGAATAGCAATGCATGTCCCCTTTAAATAATTATACAATATAATTAACTCTAAATATAAAAATATGAGAAAAATAACATTGTGAACAGTGTAGACAAAGGTGCAGATGAGGGATTGTATGCCTTATCTGTTATATTATACATTGGGGAAAATACAGCGCTAGGCCGACAGACGAGGGCAAAATGCCGCAAAGTGTGCACACGCGGGCGTGACGGCCCGCAGTGGGGCCCCGAACATTAACAGGTTAACTGTGTTTTCATTCCTGTGTGGTTTAGGACTTTATTTCCCAGTGGTCTCTGGGGCAGGAGGCGGGGCCTGAGGAGGCAGGGCCTGATGAGGCCAGCGGGGCTCAGCTTGGTCTGGCCTGGCTCATCCCACTGTGGGTCGACAGAGACCCTGAGGTAAGGATGCACACCCTTTTTTTTATTTCTTAAAAAAGAAATTCATACAATTCATCAAATCTAGAAATTTGCAGAAAACAATGAATACTTGCTCTGTGTGTGTATCAGTATCAGTCATTATAAGATCATTATTATTGTTATTACTTCATGTAGAAAGTTCAAAAATGGGTGTGGAAAGTTCCTCTCTCTCTTTCTCTCTCCTTTCTCTATACAAACCCCCTCTCACCCCCCTCTCTTTCTCTCCTCTATCTAAACCCCCTTTCTCCCTATCTCTCTCTCTATCTCACCCCCCCTCTCTCTCTCATCTCTCGCTTTCTTCCTTACCCTCCATCTTGAACCCCCCTCTCTCTCCCTTCTCTATCTAAACCACCTCTGACCCTCCCCCCTCTCTCTCTTCCTTATCCTCCATCTGAACCTCTCTCTCCCATCTCTATCTAAACCACCTCTTCCCCCCCCCCCCCGCTCTCTCTCTCTCTCTTCCTTACCATCCATCTGACCCTCTCTCCCCATCTCTATCTAAACCACCTCTCACCCCCCGCTCTCTCTCTCTCTTCCTTACCCTCCATCTGACCCTCTCTCCCCCATCTCTATCTAAACCACCTCTCACCCCCCCGCTCTCTCTCTCTCTCTCTTCCTTACCCTCCATCTGACCCTCTCTCCCCCCAGGTGAGGTTTGCCAGTCTGGGGCTGGGCGCCGCTCTGTCGTGTGTGTCCAGCGGCTGCCTGGCTCTGTGTGCCAGCTGTCAGAACATCAGCGGGGGTCTGTGGGGCACGCTGCTCAACATCCTCCTGGACCAGCAGGAGAGCAGCATGGTGCGCAGAGAGGTAGGCTGTGATGAGGAGGGATCCAGTACCCGCCGTGTCACAGTGGTGGAAGAAGACACGGCTCCTTTTACTTAACCTCTTGAGCCCGAGCGGTACCGGTACGAGATTGATATCACGCCGCAAATCAATCAATACAGAACGTATCAATTAATGCCCCTACGTCATTTCATGTATGGACGAGGAGACATAATGGTGATAATCTAGCGTTGATTTCAGGATGATTAGATAATCAGCCGAAAAATTACAACGTGATGACTGGATTACAGTCAAATGCATTTTTCTCGCCTGTTCCTGCAATTACTGAAAAACACCCAAACCATACTCTATTCAAAATGGTATAAAACGGATATGTACCGTCTCGGCAATGTCGACTAGAAGCAGCTCACTGACGGCGTTATTAGACCCATAGATATAATATAAGATATATTTTAAGCACTCGCAAATGTCACATTCTAAAACTATATCCATTGAATAAAGACCTGGCAATGAATGGTGTATTGGTGCCCCCTGCTGTGGCGGTCAATGTGTTAAGCCCTAGGCCTATTTTCTTAAAATCCGCCTAAAAATACATACCTAAGTAAATGGAAGGTTGCTCCACTTCTACAAGGTCCATTTGCATGTTCTTGGTACCTAGGGACATCTATGGACCTCAGTGAATGTATTCCCAGTGTCAGAAATAGTGTCTATTACTAGGCTTGCTTAAATTGTGATGAAACAAAGCAGAATTTAAAGGGGAACTATTTTACTATTTCTTTCACTATTTGGGCACTTTTACACAATTCCTGTGAGTCTATGGAACACCTCTGTAATATATATATTTTTTTTATTCATTGTTTTGTATTTCTAATCAAGTCCTCAAAAACAGCATTTTTCTACCTCAAGATCTCGAGCTGTTTTGAGCCTGGGCTCCTAAACCACTGTGTGGCCTGCGCCGCCTCTTGAACATTAACATGCAGCAGTGACTATATGACATCACATATAGGCACATTTTCAAACGACTCAGTTCAGTGAGGGTGAATATTGTGAGAGGAGAATTGGAAGAATGCGCCAATATGAGAATTTTGAGACATAGATCATATTAATATAAGTTCACATAGCTAGGAAACAATGCTAAACACTCAAAAAGGCCATTTATAAGATAGTTCCCCTTTAAAGAAATTGACGGTGAATAACACCATGCTAAAATTGACCAGACACAAAAAATCTAAGCAAATGAATAAAGGGAAGTTGATTAAACGGAAGGTTTTGTAGATACAGTACTGAATTCTGCCATCCGGACACAATTTGAAATATGATTATAGAATATAGAATATCAGGCCTATAAATTACCTTATTATAGCCAAGTCGCATCTATGGATCGGGCCAAATCTCCCCTTTCCAATGGCAGAGTTCAATCTGGATTTAGTATCACCAGGCGTGCAGCAAAAACCGTGAATGAAATCTACTGTAAGTACAGTTACTTGTTTTTAATGTAAATGTATCCGCAAGTTGTTAATACTGTATCATTACAGTCAGGGGCGTAGCTGGGGGGGGTAGCTTAGGATGATTCCAAGGGCCCAGCACTGGGGGGGGGGGGGCCCAATTTTTTTTTTTTTTTACTAGACATCACTCAGGTGTATTATTGATGCTCTCATTGATACTATGTTTCTTTCTGAAGTGTGTGTGTGTGTGTGTGTGTGTGTGTGTGTGTGTGTGTGTGTGTGTGTGTGTGTGTGTGTGTGTGTGTGTGTGTGTGTGTGTGTGTGTGTGTGTGTGTGTGTGTGTGTGTGTGTGTGTGTGTGTGTGTGTGTGTGTGTGTGTGTGTGTGTGTGTGTGTGAGATATATAGAGAGAGAGGGGGGGCTTTGGTAGACTATTGCATTGGTCCATTCATTGAAGATGAACGCAATGCGACATCCTTTACTAGGCTCACCCACCAACAGTGCAGGTGCTGAACTGCTGATCCGAATGTATAGGTGAAAACCATATTATGCGTTTTCATCAATAAAAAAATTGCCAAAAAAATTCCCGCTTGCGCGCTTACGCGCGCTCGCATTCACTGGGGGCCTACAAATACATTCTTTCATGGGGCCCAGAATCTGGAGCTACACCCCTGATTACAGTAGCTGTATGCTCTATGAATTAATAAGTTGTTAATACTGAATCAAAGTACTGTATCATTGTATTGGCTGTGTGCTCTATGTCACTTCCACCCACATACGTATGATTGATTATTATCAATTATTAAAATCACAAATCGAAGCACTCACATATTTATGCATCACGTTGCATTGATTATTTCTTTACACCCCTATTAATAGCCGCGCTACAGGCTGCAGCCAGGAGGGGGCTGGAGTTTAGTCTTAAAGGGGCACTTCACCAAAAACAATGCTAGTTTATCTTTTAATGCACATAATCTCACACGCATCCAGAAGCTCTAAACAGTTTTGCACACATTCATTAATTGTTGACAGTTGTTGGGAGTTAATTTGTTTGAATGTGATGTCATCGGGGACATTGGATCCCTGTGTTGTGTTAATTACAGCTCCATGAAATCATGTAGATGGAAACATTTGTAATTGTCATACAGTGTCTGCCACCTTATCATTTCATTGGGCTGTAATTAACACAACACAAGGAGTCAGTGTCCCTGATGGCGTCACCGGTGGCCAAATTCAAACTCACTTACTCTCAACAGCTGTCAAACTGAATTAATGTATGTAAAACTGTTTATGGTTGTTGGATGTGTGTATATTATATGCTAAATAAACCAGCCTTGTTGTTTGGTGAAGTGCCCGTTTAGGAGTACGAGGCTAAGCTGGTGCTGACGGTGGTTCAAGCTGAGACACAGACGGGCTGCAGGGGTCAGAATCCAAACCTTTATTTAAACTCAAAAGGCAACTGAGGTTCCCCTCATTTACAGTCACGTCGAGTGTACAATACATACAGACATAAGCATAAAAGCACAGCATATAAAATCATAACAATAAGACAACAAGAAGAGGCAAAAAGCAATAACAAATCAATTAAACACATACAACTTGATTGAAAAGGTTGGAGATCAAGACTTTGACTTTGAATCTCAAGTTTTAATGAATGTTGGAGTTCATTCCTTTAGCTAGAGGGCATCATAGTGAAATGCAGATTTTCTTTTTACACCTCTATGGTAATGGCACCACAATAAAGCCACTGAAAGTGTTGATTTTATGGTGAAAGGGTGTAAACAATGAAGAATAAACAATGTCCACTATTAATAGTTAAATTACCTGGTGGTCGTTAGCCTGCTCTGCTAATCTGACAAATTAAACAAATAACATCACTTTCACACTAATTCAATGAAGTCAACATTCATGCACTACCCTCCGAGTGCAGGCAGATGGCAGTGTTGCTAATGGTCTGGCCTGATCCTCTCTCTCTCTTTCTGTGTTTGTGTGTGTGTGTGTCTCTCGTCCAGGCTGCGTTTATCCTGCAGAACCTGCTGGTCATGCCCATGCCTGCTAACACGGAGGAGGCCCTGGACTCCCACTGGCAGGTCAGTGGCCCCTGCCAGTCAGCTTAAATTTTCATTCAATCAATCACCGTGCAGATTGATTGAATGAACATTTTATTAGCAGATTGCAGAACAATACAATACAGTACGGCTCAATACACACAATTGTTAAGGGGATGCAGACCAGAGAAATACTTTTGTCTTGTTTACATCAGGGTCCCCCATTTTCATTTCATAATGAATTGTAAGTAAGGGTGCAACTTGCTCTGTGCAATCCATTCTTTGTGGATTTAGACCTCAGTGTTTTCATCTATCTTTTTCTCTCTTCAACTCCCTCCCTCTCCTCACCTACTTCTTTCCTCTCCTCTCATCTCCTCCTATCCTATCCTCTCCTCTACTACTTATTTCCTATCTTCTCCTGGCTCCTCTCTCCTCTCCTCCTCTCCTCTCCTCTCCTACTTATTTCCTCTCCTGGCTACTTTATCCTCTCCTCCTGGCTCATTTCTCCTCTCCTCTCCTCTCTCCCCTCCCCTCCCCTCCCCTCCCCTCCCCTCCCCTCCTCTCCTCTCCTCTCCTCTCCTCTCCTCTCCTCTCCTCTCCTCTCCTCTCCTCTCCTCTCCTCTCCTCTCCTCTCCTCTCTCTGCACCTCTCTCTCCTACTTATTTCCTCTCCTGGCTCCTTTCTCATCTCCCCTCCTCTCCTCTCCCCTCCTATCCTCTCCTCACCTCTCTATCCTACTTCTTTCCTCTCCTGGCTCCTTTCTCCTCTCCTCACCTCTCCCTTTTCACCCAGCTCCTCTCATGTGTGACTGACAGGCCACTGGGAGCCATATGATAATGTTGCTGTCTGTCTGGGAAAGGTTCTCTTGGAAACCACTACTTCCAAGTTGTAAAAACATCATATGATGTTTCAGGTGCTATTGGTCAGAAATAACAGTATGGACAGTGTGGTGAAATTACATACAATATGCTAATCATTTCTTCTAGACTTGTAGCATTTGTGTGTACATGTGTGTATCAACAGTAAATGTCACAATCCTGATCATAAACAACATCTTCTGTTTCTGAGCGTACTTGTAACTCATTAATGAAATATTTTAGAGGATTACTTGACGGAACCGTAATTTGAGGTATACTTACCTGGTTACCTCTCTCCAAACCTCATCTTCTCATACTCATATCTCCTCTTCTCTCTTCTCATACTCCTCCTCTCTTTTCCTCTCCTATCATCTCCTCTCCACTCCTCTCTCCCCTCTCCTCTCTCCTCTCCTCTCCGCATCTCCTCTCTCATCTCCCCTCTACTCCTCTCCTCTCTCCTCTCCTCTCTCATCTCCCCTCTACTCCTCTCCTCTCCTCTCCTCCTCTCCTCTCCTCTCCTCTCCTCTCCTCTCCTCTCCTCTCCTCTCCTCTCCTCTGTTCTGCTCTCTCAGAACCCGTGTGTCCATGATGAAGTGGCAGGTGTGTCTCTGGTGGGTCTCCCTGCCCTGCAGGTCTTGTTGTATCACTGTCAGTACTTCCAGCACGTGGCTCTCTGTGCAGCTTCCTGTTACCGTGGCAGGTACACCTTCCCCCTGCAGCCTCCCACCGCTGCTGCCGATGGGCCCAGTCCACAGGACAGCACCTCATGGGGTAGGTTCTGTCTGTCTGTCTGTCTGTCTGTCTGTCTGTCTGTCTGTCTGTCTGTCTGTCTGTCTGTCTGTCTGTCTGTCTGTCTGTCTGTCTGTCTGTCTGTCTGTCTGTCTGTCTGTCTGTCTGTCTGTCTGTCTGTCTGTCTGTCTGTCTGTCTGTCTGTCTGTCTGTCTGTCTGTCTGTCTGTCTGTCTGTCTGTCTGTCTGTCTGTCTGTCTGTCTGTCTGTCTGTCTGTCTGTCTGTCTGTCTGTCTGTCTGTCTGTCTGTCTGTCTGTCTGTCTGTCTGTCTGTCTGTCTGTCTGTCTGTCTGTCTGTCTGTCTGTCTGTCTGTCTGTCTGTCTGTCTGTCTGTCTGTCTGTCTGTCTGTCTGTCTGTCTGTCTGTCTGTCTGTCTGTCTGTCTGTCTGTCTGTCTGTCTGTCTGTCTGTCTGTCTGTCTGTCTGTCTGTCTGTCTGTCTGTCTGTCTGTCTGTCTGTCTGTCTGTCTGTCTGTCTGTCTGTCTGTCTGTCTGTCTGTCTGTCTGTCTGTCTGTCTGTCTGTCTGTCTGTCTGTCTGTCTGTCTGTCTGTCTGTCTGTCTGTCTGTCTGTCTGTCTGTCTGTCTGTCTGTCTGTCTGTCTGTCTGTCTGTCTGTCTGTCTGTCTGTCTGTCTGTCTGTCTGTCTGTCTGTCTGTCTGTCTGTCTGTCTGTCTGTCTGTCTGTCTGTCTGTCTGTCTGTCTGTCTGTCTGTCTGTCTGTCTGTCTGTCTGTCTGTCTGTCTGTCTGTCTGTCTGTCTGTCTGTCTGTCTGTCTGTCTGTCTGTCTGTCTGTCTGTCTGTCTGTCTGTCTGTCTGTCTGTCTGTCTGTCTGTCTGTCTGTCTGTCTGTCTGTCTGTCTGTCTGTCTGTCTGTCTGTCTGTCTGTCTGTCTGTCTGTCTGTCTGTCTGTCTGTCTGTCTGTCTGTCTGTCTGTCTGTCTGTCTGTCTGTCTGTCTGTCTGTCTGTCTGTCTGTCTGTCTGTCTGTCTGTCTGTCTGTCTGTCTGTCTGTCTGTCTGTCTGTCTGTCTGTCTGTCTGTCTGTCTGTCTGTCTGTCTGTCTGTCTGTCTGTCTGTCTGTCTGTCTGTCTGTCTGTCTGTCTGTCTGTCTGTCTGTCTGTCTGTCTGTCTGTCTGTCTGTCTGTCTGTCTGTCTGTCTGTCTGTCTGTCTGTCTGTCTGTCTGTCTGTCTGTCTGTCTGTCTGTCTGTCTGTCTGTCTGTCTGTCTGTCTGTCTGTCTGTCTGTCTGTCTGTCTGTCTGTCTGTCTGTCTGTCTGTCTGTATCCATCCATCTGCCTGTCTATCTATATATCTATGTGTCTGTCTGTCTGTCTATCTATGTATCTGTGTTTGTCTGTATGCCTGTCTATATCTCTATGTGTGTGTGTCTGTCTCTCTGTCTTTGTCGGTCAGTCTATATCTCTATATCTCTGTCTAGCTCTTTCTGTTTATGTCTGTGTCTCTGTCTGTGTGTGTGCGTGTGTCTGTTTTGTCTGTGTATCCATCTGTCTATATCTCTGCCTATCTATCTGTTTATATATCTGTGTGTTTGTCTCTGTCTGTCATTCTATATCTCTGTCTGTGTGTATGTCTGTCTATATCTCTGTCTGCCTGTCTGTCTTTCTGTTCTGTCCTGTTCTGTATCTGTGTCTGTCCTGTTCTGTCCTGCTCTGTGTCTGTTCTGTGTCTGTCCTGCTCTTTGCTCGGGAAGCTAAACAGTCGGCTGAGAAAAGGGCAAACTGATATGCGTGGTTGTTTATATCGCAGCCCTTCAAATGACAGGCTTGTTAAGACGTAGAGAACCAGTGCCTGGACTTTGATTATTCACATCACTGCAGCGCCTTCACAGTCATCATTTACATTTAGTCATTTAGCTGACGCTTTTATCCAAAGCGACTTACAAGTTTTGTATGACAAGTCAGCAGGAAGGGTACAACTCTTATCAGCTGAGTAACAATGTGCATCAAAGTGTTGGGAGTGCTACAGTGTAGGTTAGTATATTAGTATATATTACTTATATATAGTATATAAGTGCATGACAGTAAGGTTAGTTAGGGTTAGTTTATTTATATATATTTTTTTCAGATATTGATTGAAGAAGTGTGTTTTTTAGTCGACAGCAAAAAATTGGTCGGGTTTCGGCTGTCCTAACTGTGGTGGGAAGTTCGTCCCACCATTTAGGTCAAGGACAGAGAATAGGCGGCTTCTCTTTGATGACCCTCCCGGAGCTCGGATAGGAGTGGGTCTGAGTGTAGGGGTCTCGAGGGTGTGTAGTTAGAGACCATTGACCGGAGGTAGGCGGGAGCCGTTCCCTTTGCCATGGGGAGCCAGTGCAGGTCTCTAAGAAATGGGCTGACTTCGGTAGGTTTGAGATCAGGCGGGCGGCTGCATTCTGAATTAGTTGAAGAGGCTTGGTGGAAATGGTCGGAAGGCCAGCAAGCAGTGCATTGCAGTAGTCGAGGCGAGAGATGACTGTTGATTGGTTGAGGAGTTGGGTGGCTTCTTTTGTCAGGAAGGGGCAGATCCTTCTGACGTTGCTCAGGAGGAATCTGCAGGTTCTGGTTGTTGCTGCGATGTGAGCGGAGGAGTTCAGCTGGTCGTCAAGGACAACACCAACGTTATTGACGGTCGGGGATGCGGCCACAGCTACATTCTCCACTGTGATGGAAAGGTCGGTCAGGGGGGAGAATTTTGCCGGCAGGTGAAGCAATTCTGTTTGGCTTAGGTTCAGTTTGCGGTTGTTGGACGTCATGTCAGACAGACAGGCCGAGATCCACTCAGAGTCGTAGATATCCAAGGGAGGAAAGGAGAGGAAGAGTTAGCAATGATGGCATAGCAATGATACGAGAAGGCATGAGACGTGATAATGTTACCCAGAGATTTGATGTAGAGGGATAAGAGGAGGGGTCCAAGGACGGAGCCCTGGGCGACACCCGTCTGCAGGGGGTGGGGGGCCGACAGGGTCCCTCTCCATGACACTTGGTAGGAGCGGTCACTGAGGTATGATGTCAGCCATGCCAGCGCAGAGCTCAGGTCAAAGGATTGTAGGAGAGAGACTGTGTCTGACTGAGATGAGTCAGGCAGGTTGAAGTCGCGCATTAGAAGGAGGGGGATACCATATTCTGGTAAGGAGCTTAGAAGCATGTCCAACTGATCTGGGAAGTGATCGAGCGGACCTGGGGGGCGATATAGAGTAACAATGGTGAGATTGAATGGATTAGAGACAGATACTGCATGCTATTCGAGAGAGGAGAGTGACAGCACTGCGAGTGGTGTTAAGTTTGTAGCCCATGAGGGAGATGTCATGAGGCCAGTGCCTCCACCCTGTCTGGAAGGTTGAGGTATATGAGAGAAGTTATATTTTGTAGATAAGGCTGCAGGTGTTGACGAGTTATTGGGCGTTATCCAGGTCTCGGTTAGAGCCAGGAGCTGTAGGTTTTGACTATGGGCGTAGGCAGTAACGAAGTCAGCTTTCCTGACGGCTGATTGACAATTCCATAAGCCTCCACATACAGTGACAGGTATATTAGTGGCTGTGATGGGGTAGGAGAGATTAGCCGGGTTGCTACCAATCTGTCGTGGGTGGGTTGAATCTGGTCTGGAGGAGCAGAGTGTTGAGATAGGTACGAGGCACATTGTTGTGTCAGAGTAGCAGGGAGAAAGGTGTAGTAGGGGAGGAAGAGAGGTAGAGAAATAGCAGAGTGGGAGGGAAAGGAAACATTTCCAGAGTAGGTCTACTTAGCACTTGGATTCCTCCTCTGAGAACTCCAGTAGGAAAACTCCTCTTTGTCCCTCTTCGTTCTTGACGCTTTGGCGACGCTTACCCAAAACGCCTTTAAAGGGGAACTATCTTATAAATAGCCTTTTCCAGTGTTTAGCATTGTTTTCTAGCAATGTGGGGTTGTACCAACACTGTCTATGTCTCAAATTCTCATTTTTGCGCATTCCTCCAGTTCAGATGAGACAAGGTCCTCCCCCAGTGAACTAAGCCATTCTGAATTTAGCGTACCTGTGTGACGTGTAAGGATTCTGATCTGCATACCTCAGCTCCTTCTGTGGTTGTAGCCACCGCCCACAATCAACAATTCGCTCAACAACGGAGCGAGTGGAAATAATGCGAAAGCGGTTTCCCTGTCACTGACACTTCCTCAAAAGAGAGAAAAAGAGAGAGGGAGAGACAGACAGATAGAGAGAGGGAGAGAGAGAGAGGCTCTCATACGGTGCGACTCGTCTCGGAGCATTTACACACACTCGCGACTGCGTGTGTGTGGGGGGAAACACGCACTCTCTCAGAGCAATCTCTCCCTCTCTATCTCTCTCTCTCCCTCTCTCTCTCGCTCTCTCTCGTATCAGCACTCGCGTCACGTCAACCTGTTGCAAAATATCATAGCGCACGCTCCCACACGTATTCCGATCCGTGCAATAATATTCACGGGGGTATATATTGTCATTTGAAACAAGTTACCAATGCATTGTCCCGTGGGATTATGCCCCCCCGCGGCGAAAATAATGAGTCCCTCTCTATCTCTCTCTCTCCCCCAAAAGGTATCTACCAGTGCATTGCAGTACAGACTGTGGGTGACTGTCATTCAAAGCGCATTGCGAGTATGGGCAGAGCCCAGCCAAAGACAGCTTTGAATCTTGAAGGGCAGAAAATGCTGCTCTAAAGTACTTGATTAGAAATACAAAACAATGATTTGTTTTAACCTTACAGATGTATTCCATAGACTCACAGGAATTGTGTAAAATTGCCCAAATAGTGAAAGAAATAGTAAGATAGTTCCCCTTTAAATCAATATCACTAATTACTGAGGTCTGACATTTGCCACAAAAGGCCCATGTGGATGGCCACACCTCCAGTCTCTAGTCAGTTGGGGTGAAACTACTTTTGATTCATATTTACAGAACACAATTCCTAAAGTTACACACTTCACAATGATGTAGACAGTATATTCAGTGAAATCATCCTACCCTCAGTGCTGTTGTCATCCAAAATGATTCCACACAGAAAGGAGCTGATTTTTAACTGAAACCTGGCTGAAAGGGCAATTAGCAGAACAAAAGGCCCATGTGGAGGGCCACACCTCCAGTCTCTAGTCAGCTGGGGTGAATAGTACCCTGTTCCTTTCAACCCTAAGGAACTGTTTGTGTGTTAGGGGCCTTACAAGACTGCAGTGTGTACGCAAACTAGAGGGGGGAGAGGGGGGGGGGGGGAGTTCGCATCAGATCTCAGAACGGGCTAGAACGAAACGGAATGGAACCGAATACCTGAGTGAGAAAGGCCCCTTAGGCCCTGTCCACACGCACGCAGGGTGTTATGTAACCGAGCCTTAACACTTTCAGTGCCGGCCGTTAAATGCCACCACCCACTTCAATGATAGCGTTGTGAACGCATAATCTCTGTCTTAAATTATGGCTATGTGTCTAATCTGCCCGTCGTTTATCAATGACTTGTTTGCAGTCAACATTGTCGAAACGGATTGTTTTTTAATCGCTTCATTTCCGTTTTATAGCATTTTGAAAAGCCCTTGTTTTCAAGGAAAATATAAAGATTTCGTGATAAAAGGCATTTACTGGAATATTCTGGCATACACAAACACGTTGTAATTTTTCGGCCTATTTATGAATCGTTTTCAAATAAACGCTAGATTATCGATAGTATATGTGTACTTATGCACGCTATAGAGGCGATCTGAAAAATCGATTCTCTAATTTCCTCATCAGCGATCATAGGGCAAACGCTGATATATAGGTGAAAATAGCTCTGATTATCCTAAGACTGGTCAAATGAATTCCTTACCTCAGATCAGATGTTATCCAAAAAGATTATTCCAATTCCTGATCGCCATTCCAAATATCGATCACGCTTATTGATTAGTGTTGGGTACTGTAAATACATAATCCACTAACCTGAGGCTCAATTGATGAAATATGAATTCAAATTGCCAATAAAAAAAAATACGACAAACAAACACTATATAGCGTTGGCGGGCACTCAAAGGTCGGCATGAACTAACGACAAAAAGCGTGGCTGGCATTCAAAGTGTTAATGTGCGCGGTTGCACTGTTCGCCCACACACAACCGGGGTTTTGGAACACTGCAACCGTGTTCTTTTACAACCAGAGTCCAGGGTGAAGTTTTGCGCGCATCCCGGTTGCAGTGGTTGCGTGTGGACATAGAAACCGAGGTTATTTCCAGTGTTTACAGCAGAGCTGTCCCAAGTAGCGTTATATGAAAATGATTGTAACAAACTTTTGTTCGAAACGTATCGTCTGTGTTGAAGAGTGTTGTGATCGACTGACGCTCAGAGTAAACCTGTAGCTGCGGCTAAACTAAGCTCATGTGTGTTGTCAAGTTATTGTTATAAGGAACCCAGTCCAAACTATAACAGTCTGCATTCCCTTAACAATTGTTTGTATTGAGCCGTATTGTATTGTACCCATTCTGCAATCTGTTAAATAACGTTTTCATTCATTCATTCTACTAGCGTTAACGTTACTACTTTATTATTACGTTAGCACGTAAGCTAACAAAATCGGCGATCTTTTTGTGAGACTAAACTCCGCTCTTGGTGGTAAATTGTGTTGATGTTGGTTTTGTTTCATCAACAAATGAGGCAGAACACACAGTGAATGTATCCTTTTTTCGTTTATTGCACGTTGTTCTAGCTGCAAACTGTAGAATTGTTTGGCTGTGAGCAAGGAGGGATGTTGTGTTCCAGGCTTCAGTTCAGTTTCCGGTATACGCTAAATCCTTCTGATTGGTTGAAATGGCCTTCATGATTGAACTACATCGCCACCTACTGCTTTGGCATTGTACTACATGTATATGACGTCACTCGGTGCGGGGTTTAAACCAGTCGTCCGCGCGCAGCGCCAGTCTAGAGAGGAGAGAGAGAGAGAGAGGAAGAGAGAGACTGTCCGCGAGCAGCGCGAGTCTGACTACAGAGCCGTGATCAACCGGTAGATTGCAGGCTGATTTTCAAGTAGACCGCGAGCAAATTCTTTTATATAACATCGAGTATGTTGTCGCGGCTGAGATGAGACTTGCTTTAGCGCAGAGCTTTCCTCTCATTTCATTATAGACACAGACTAGCGCGGACCTTCAATGACATGCAATTGTAATTTAAAGTGGACCAAACAGGGTAGGTGTGAACGCGCCCTTAGACTAGACTGGAGATGTAAGCGGCACCTTTCAGTTCCGTCAGAGTTTCTCAGAAGACTGAGGGGGCTTTCACACTAGCCATTCGGGGTCGAATCAGAGCGCAATCGTGCCAAAATAGGGTGTGATGAGAACGCTCCCCCACGTCCTTAGGGACGCTGATTCGCTCCAAACCTGGACCGCTGGAATAGGTGGTCTCGGGTGCGAACCAGCGTCCCCGACGACGGAGCGGGGCGTGGTGTGCAAGCTTACTGTAATGCTTTCATGCTTGCTTGAATTTTGGGCAGATAAAAACATACAGCAACAACTGGACAATACCCACAAAACCGATATTTATGGGCAATTTGGCGAGTTCAGACCTCAACCAAACAAGCATGTTGAGCCTCACGGCTCAGTGGATGAGAACTTCGAGATGAAGCCACGTTACAAGCCCAAGACTTCCCTGGCTCGCATTAGGCCTCGCAATTTTTTTGCCATTGCTATGTCTATACATTGATTTCTTGTTCGAATGCATTTATTTCTATAGACCAGTGGTGCTCAACCAGTCGGCCGTGATCGACCGGTAGATTGCAGGCTGATTTTCAAGTAGACCGCGAGATAATTTTTTTATATAACATCGAGTATGTTGTCACGTCGCGGCTGAGATGAGACTTGCTTTAGCGCAGAGCTTTCCTCTCATTTCATTATAGACATGACCAGTGCGGACCTTCAATGACATGCAATTGTAATTTCATTAGACACAGACCAGCGCGGACCTTCAATGACATGCAATATAATTGATGCGAGCAATGGGCTAACGTTAGCTGCTAACTATCCAATAACTAGGCTAAGCTAACTAGCGTTAGCCGCTAACCCGTGGAAGACGCTCAAAGCGGACTCCACGTCACCAGTTCCATTCGTGAGAAAAGGGGGTGGGTTATATTGACAAGGCTTGACAACAGAGGTTTCAAAGATAACTTCATATTTATTGGTTATTCGTTCTTTATATCGGGCATCCAGTTTCCATCACCGTGTGTTCAACTGTGTTGAATTGTGTTTTTTAGCGTGCTTGCACCTTTCTTCTATTGTTTTCAATGGTTTCGTAGCGACATGCGCGCATCTCCTCCAATCTACAAGCCTCGCGTTTTTTCTTGGTTGAAAAAAGTTTCAACTTTAACTTCAGTAGTAATGTATATAACTTATGTAACGATAGGTGAGGTAGCAACAGTAATCAGTAGTAATGTACAGTATGTAACTATAGCTGAGGTAGCAACAGTAATGTATGTAACTTATGTAATGTTAGCTGAGGTAGCAACGGTAATCAGTGGTATCGCTTGTTGCACCCAGTATACTTTAGATTATCTATGTACACGGCAATAAAGCGCAAGAGAAAGGCGTCCAATGTGACGCAGCCTAAGAGAAATGCGTCCAATGTGACGCAGCCTAAGAGAAAGGCGTCCAATGTGACGCAGCCTAAGAGAAAGGCGTCAAAAGTGACGCAGCCTAAGAGGAAGGCGTCCAATGTGACACAGCCTAAGAGGAAGGTGTCCAATGTGACGCAGCCTAAGAGGAAGGCGTCCAATGTGACGCAGCCTAAGAGAAAGGCGTCAAAAGTGACGCAGCCTAAGAGGAAGGCGTCCAATGTGACACAGCCTAAGAGGAAGGTGTCCAATGTGACGCAGCCTAAGAGGAAGGCGTCCAATGTGACGCAGCCTAAGAGGAAGGCGTCCAATGTGACACAGCCTAATAGGAATGCGTCCAATGTGACGCAGCCTAAGAGGAAGGCGTCCAATGTGACACAGCCTAAGAGGAAGGTGTCCAATGTGACATAGAATAAGAGAAAGGCGTCCAATGTGACGCAGCCTGAGAGAAAGGCGTTCGATGTGACACAGCCTGAGAGAAAGGCGTTTGATGTGACACAGCCTAAGAGAAAGGCGTCCAATGTGACACAGCCTAAGAGAAAGGCATTCGATGTGACACAGCCTGAGAGAAAGGCGTTCGATGTGACACAGCCTGAGAGGTCGTCCTGCTCCCTGCTGTGGTCTGCAAGGCAACGCGTGCCGCCAGCAAAGCAGAATAAATTAGGTCGTAGTGTAACTGGAGCGCACAGCTCTCCACCCCTCTGCATGCAGCGCTGCCTGTGTAGCACGTTGCATTGATTTACATGCCAGTTACGGTACCTTGTGTATACTGCACCTTGTGTTTACTGCACCTTGTGTATACTGCACCTTGTGTATACTACACCTTGTGTATACTGCACCTTGTGTATACTGCACCTTGTGTTTACTGCACCTTGTGTATACTGCACCTTGTGTATACTGCACCTTGTGTTTACTGCACCTTGTGTATACTGCACCTTGTGTATACTGCACCTTGTGTATACTGCACCTTACCTTGTGTTTACTGCACCTTGTGTTTACTGCACCTTGTGTATACTGCACCTTGTGTATACTGCACCTTGTGTTTACTGCACCTTGTGTATACTGCATCTTGTGTATACTGCACCTTGTGTATACTGCACCTTGTGTATACTGCACCTTGTGTATACTGCACCTTGTGTTTACTGCACCTTGTGTATACTGCATCTTGTGTATACTGCACCTTGTGTATACTACACCTTGTGTATACTGCACCTTGTGTATACTGCACCTTGTGTTTACTGCACCTTGTGTATACTGCACCTTGTGTATACTGCACCTTGTGTATACTGCACCTTGTGTTTACTGCACCTTGTGTTTACTGCACCTTGTGTATACTGCACCTTGTGTATACTGCACCTTGTGTATACTACACCTTGTGTATACTGCACCTTGTGTTTACTGCACCTTGTGCCTTGTGTATACTGCACCTTGTGTATACTGCACCTTGTGTTTACTGCACCTTGTGTTTACTGCACCTTGTGTATACTGCACCTTGTGTATACTGCACCTTACCTTGTGTTTACTGCACCTTGTGTTTACTGCACCTTGTGTATACTGCACCTTGTGTATACTGCACCTTGTGTTTACTGCACCTTGTGTATACTGCACCTTGTGTTTACTGCACCTTGTGTATACTGCACCTTGTGTATACTGCACCTTGTGTTTACTGCACCTTGTGTATGCTGCACCTTGTGTATACTGCACCTTGTGTTTACTGCACCTTGTGTATACTGCACCTTGTGTATACTGCACCTTGTGTTTACTGCACCTTGTGTATACTGCACCTTGTGTATACTGCACCTTGTGTATACTGTTTAATTTGACTCCTATTCATATTATATATTCAGATTCAAATTATGTATTGCCTATATTTATTGTAGCGTATAATATAACCGATAGGGCACACATACACACCCCTTTGTTTACACTGTTTATTTATCTTATTTTTATATATTCAGAGTTAATTATATTGTTTACACAGTTTTCTCTCATACATTTATATTTAGATCTAATTGTATTGCCTATATTTATGTCTTTCTACTATTACCCTGCCCCATACCTGTACCTTCCCTCCCCCCTCCCCATGACACCTGCATTTTCCCCGAAGTGGATCAATAAAGGCATATCTTATCTTATCTCATCTTAACATGGTGGCAGTCGGTCACGTGGGTCTCATGGTATGAACTGTACTTGATGTGTTTTTTTACATTCAGACGACTCCCTGAGGTTGTGGAGGAACGATCGCCCGGTTACCCCCATCAACCCTAGCAGAGCCTCTAGCTCCCTCTCCACCTCCAGCACCCTGGTGAGACACACACACACACACACACACACACACACACACACACACACACACACACACACACACACACACACACACTCACACACTCTATTTGACTACTACCATAGTGTCTTTATACCTGTATCACTGTACATATTAATACTATAACTCTGTACATACATCTGATTAACACTATTACTCGGTAGTACTCATTTATATATTTTATACCCACGCTCCTGTGGACGCCGTCCTCTCCGTCCGTTACAGCAGAGGTCAAACACAGCCGGCCGCTTGGCCCTCCGCCCCGGCAGGCCTGCTGCCTTTAACACCACTCAGTACAGGGTTATAGACACAGCGGAGGCTGCCAACGATCAGGATCATTAGCTTATAAGTATACAGACATAACCGAGGCCTCTTACATGCGTGTGACCAGGGGCCGGTGGTGCTTGAAAGTGAAATCGGGAGTAGGAGTATTTGAAATATTACGAAAAATGTCATTTCAAACTGAGGTTTCCTTTACGTACAGTCACGTCAAGTGTACATACAGAAATAAGCAAAAAAAAAGGCACATAAAATCATAACAATAAGACAACAAGGCGAGACAAAAGTAAGGATAACAAATCAATTAAAACACAACTTGATTGACAAAAGTTGGAGATCAAGGTTTTAAACTCTGCAACAGAGGGGAAAATCTCAGCTCTGAGGACTGTTGCAGTTAATTCCATGAGCTACAACAGGGGTTCTCAAACTTTTTTATACCACGACCCCATTTTTTGGCGACCCCACACTTAACACATTGAGTGCCACGGACGCGTTTTGTCGTTAGTTCATGCCGACCTTTGAGTGCCCCAGACACGTCCAGTATTTTACCAACGGATTTCCAGTTCTGTGTTCGCGTTCTGCGATCTGATTGGCCACTGACGTTTCTGGTGCGATCTGATTGGCCACTGACGTTTCTGGTCATGTGACATGTGCGCCCAATCGCATGACGCACCCATTTCCGCCTCGAACAGCCTGCAAACTACCTAACGCCTAGTTTATCACTGGTTAAGCTTAGGCGACTCTTTCGAAGTTGGTTAAGGTTAGAGTTTGGAATCAGGGCTCGTGTTCTATCGCCCTGCTCTAAGACAAACTCTAACCTTAACCAACTTCGAAAGAGTGCCTAAGCTTAACTGGTGATAGAAACAGGCGTCACACGATTGGTTCAGATGTCACACGACCAGAAACGTCAGTGGCCAATCAGATCGCAGAACGCAGAACGCGGAACTGGAAATCCGTTGGTAAAAGTAATCAGGCGCCCCCGACGCTATATAGCGTTTGTTTGTCCTTTTTTTTTTTTTTGGTGATTTTTATTCATATTTCATCAATCGAGCCTTGGGTTAGTGCTGCAGAGTCTCTCTGAGCTCAATTGGGAAGATACCGCCCCCTATCGTCTCTCCCTGTGGTACTGCACCCCATTACTTTACACTGATGCAGGGGGGGTGGCCAGTTTCCTCATTTTACGTTTCCGTCAAGGCCAACTGAAGGATCGATTGTGCTCGCCGGCCCGGAAAACGTGTGGATTATGTATTTACAGGACCCAACACTGTAATCAATACGCGTGATCGCTATTTGGAATGGCGATCAGGAATTGGAATAATCTTTTTGGATAACATCTGATCTCAGGTAAGGAATTTATTTTACCAGTCTTAGGATAATCAGAGCTGTTTTGACCTATATATCAGCGTTTGCCCTATGCGTGCGTGTGTGTGTGTGGCTGTGATCGCTGATGAGGAAATGAGAGAATCGATTTTTCAGCCCGCCTCTATAGCGTGCATAAGTACACATATACTATCGATAATCTAGCGTTTATTTGAAAACTATTCATAAATAGGCCGAAAAATGACAAGGTTTGTGTATGCTAGAATATTCCAGTAAATGCCTTTTATCACGGAATCTATATATTTTCCTGAAAAACGAGGGCTTTTCAAAATGCTATAAAACGAAAATGAACCGATTAAAAAAATATATATATATATCCGTTTCGACAATGTTGACTGCAAACAAGTCATTGATAAGCGACAGGCAGATTAGACACATAGCCATAATTTAAGAGAGAGATTATGCGTTCACACCGCTATCATTGAAGTGGGTGCTGGCATTTAACCATGTTTCCCATGTTAATGGCTGGCACTCAAACTGTTAATGTATTGCGTAATTTCAACGTGGAAATAAGGAATATCAAAATAAAAGCACACGTTGTTGAATTTGATCATGCATATTTATTAGAAAATGAAATTACAACACTATGTTATCAATGAAATTAATTAATATTATCAACAAAAGCAACGGAATTGTTTCTGTATACACATTTATAAAACGAGGCATATTTATCCAAAACCCCTGATTCTGCGGATCAATTATAATTTGGAGCCCTGTCCCTGCACAATTAGGACATATCAACCCACCCATCAGTTCATTCAAAATGCGCTACATGAACTATCAGCCACTGCCCCGCTGTCCAAACACTCCTGCTTACCAAGTGACCGCTTACGCATCGATGCACTTTGTGAAGGCATTTCATCTTCTGCTTCAGTATTTTCATTTTCCTTGCATCTTCTGATTAAACCATGTATGTGTATGTATGTATTTACAGAGCAATGCTATATACATCATGTATGAAAATGGGTAGGTGTGTATGTTGACATGTGCAGGTATATAGTATGTGTATAGTGTATAGTAATGCATGTATGTAAATGTTAAAAAAGTACTAAAATAAACGTAAGTCTTCTCCCTAGCCCTTTTCGGACAATTGTACAATGCTGCAATAGCAGCTGGTAAAACGTTGGCGATATATGGAATTACCATTGTTATGTGTCCAATATCTGAAAAAATTATTTACTGAACTGAACAAGTGACAACTTGCTATGTCAGGAATGTCAGAGGATGTGATGCATCTGAACCAATCACGTTCTCAGAAATCTGCATCAGCCAATGGGAGCTCGTTGTTTGTGGCAGAGCGACCACACTGCATTTAGGTGAAATCTACAGCCACCTCATGACAAAGTGTAGTAAAATAAACATCGTAATGTGTATTTTGAATGTTTCCTCCAGTCTGAAGGAAGACATGTTATGGAAGCAAAATAGCTCAAAAATAGCACTAGATTCTGCCTTTCTTTTGCTAGCATTTGGAACACACGGCCAGCCGGCACCGCTTCAGGTTACACAAAAGACCAGACGTGGCCTCCGCGATTATACATGTGCAGGATGTAGTGAGATGTGTATTGGAATACTGTATTGGCCTCCGTTGATGAAGGGGCGAGACAGGGCAAATACAAACAGCTGCCAGGTGGAAAACTCAATCTGAGTTGGGCTCGTCGTTTTTTCCTCTTGGTTTTTTTCTTTACCAATGCATCACCTACCCGTGACCCCACTTTGGGTCGCGACCCGCAGTTTGACAACCGCTGAGCTAGAGGCATCATAGTGAGATGCAGATGTAAATATTTCATTCATTTTCATTCATAGATAGCAGAATCAAGTCTGATTAAACCTTGTTTTTGTCTCTGACAGATTGGAGGGTCAGGCTCGCAGACCCCTTCAGCTCCCTCTCCACTGGATACGATGCCCGAGGCACCCTCCAGCAGACTGATGGCTCAAGGTAGGGAGGGAGAGAGGGAGAGATGCTGATTAATCATGCCAACATCTGAGACTTTGAGATAATCAGCATCAGCTGATGACGTCCACATGGCCGATTAACCACAATGTATAATTCAACCAATTCTGGGTCATTTAGTGAGAACATGTGATTCCTAGTTGTACTATTGTCTAGTGCTGTATTTATCGTATATACTGTATACATTTATATTTACAGCATATATATGTATATATCCATATTTGTCTGAATATACCTGCATATAATCCATAATCCTTCTATATACCTTACTTATACACCTGCATATAACTCTGTATGATAGCATGTACAATAATGCTGTATATACCATATATATATATATATATATATATATATATATATATATATATATATATATATATATATATATATATATATATATATATCTTACTGTGTATGTATATATATCCACATATGTCTATACATACCTGCATATAAATATAATCCTTTTTACATATCTGTAGATACTATTCTCGAAGTCAACTTCCTGTCTGTTGTTGCTAGGCAACTGCGGCGTGGGGGAAACATGCATGCCGGGTACATTGTGTACGGTTCATTTAGTGCAGAAACGGATCGGAAAAGCGGCAAATTAAACACAATCAAGTGTAATTTTCTTCAGTGCATCACAATGCCAAAGAGCTGCTGTGTTACTGTAACTGAGGGGTACAATTCCCTGACTGTATTGAGAGTATGGTATATTAAACCACTACTTAGTTTATGTACTTTAATTACTGGCCATACAGTACATGAATATATATGGTGAACACCCACACAAGAATACGGCAATGACACATAAAGTACTATTTGGAGGGTATTTATTATTATCAGAGCAAGCAACGTTAGGTTACAGATTGAGAATTATACTCGCGCTTGTAAGGCGAAGAACACACGTAAAGTAGGTCAAGAGCGTAAGTCAATGAGAATAGTAAGATGGGTCTAAACTGACGCCACCTGTAGCATAGCAATTACATAAGACACACTAGTACCAGCTGGAGACACTGGGGGGTTCCCTCCGGGTGTAAGGCCGGCAGGGTAGAGGAAGGTTCGGGTACAAAGTCTGGGTCAACGAGGAATAAAGAGGCTCCAGCTACGGGAGTCAGTGCAGTACTCCCTTGATCAGTAGACAAAGCAACAGCTATAATCCAGTATGCTCGACAGCATGGATGAAAGCTAGCCAGCCTCTTCCTAGAGGCGGGCTCGAGTGATGCTCCTCACGGGGGGTAGATCCCAAACGATAGTGGAATCCACGGTACTCTCCTCCAGCGGTAACGGTACCAAAGCAATATAATCCAACCAGAAATGGTTCTGCAATCGCCGGTGTAGATTCTCCTGTGCACTATACTTCACATTAAACTAGGTTGAACTTGACGTTATTTCACTAAACTCTGACACTTTTACTATCCTATTCGCACATGTTCTAAGTGCTCTATTTTGACGCAAGGTTGCTCACTTCACTTGGTCGTTGACTCGTGGTGAAGGCTTTACTAGTAATGAACGAATTGCTGCTGTTTACACCTGCGCCGTATTTATACGTAAGGTGAATTATCTAGTGCCAACCTCAGTTCTGTCTCGTATTACTGCGCAAACCTGGACATGTTGAGACATGCCTTGGCGTTGCCTTTGAACTTGCCGTTGGGGGTATGGTAGTTGGCGCCTAGGGGTCGCTGTCCAATAGGAGAGCGAATATTATGGTCTGGTTTGTACCCAGGTAAAGGGATATTCCGTGTATATATACAAAGAATATACAAGGGATATCAAACGATATACAAATATTATACAAGGGATCTCAAGCAATAAATATATATATTCGGTTTAATCTGACCCTTTGTAACAGTTACGCTTTGTACTAGTAATAACATAATCAAAAATCCAAATTGAAAGTTTTATATAATACCAGTTGAGGCATCACGGATAGCTGGCGGCTATCAAGAGGGCACATGTAGGCCCTGTCCACACGAGCGCTGGATTTAATATAACCATGATTGTATGTGCGCAGTTGCACTGTTCGGCCACACACAACCGGGGATTTGCTACACTGCAACCGCGGTCTTGAAAACCGGAGCCCAGGGTGAAGTTTTGCGGTTTTGCAGTTGCGTGTGGGCATAGCAACCGAGGTTATTCCCAGTGTTTACAGCAGAGCTGTCGCAATTATTTCCCATGTTCACGGCAGACTGTCAAACAATAGCAAGTTAGCAACCGAGCGCGGGGTAGAGAGATTAGAGCAGAGCCAGCTACACCAGTGTTTACAGCAGAGCTGTCCCAAGTAGCGTTATATGAAAATGATTGTAACAAACTTTTGTTCGAAAAGTTTTCTGATTGGTTGAAATGGCCTTCATGTCTGAACAACATCGCCGCCTACTGTTTTGGCATTGTACTACATGTATCGGTTGCTGGTTTTTCCAACCTGCCGTGGGTACGCAATTATATGCGGTTGTTCACCTGTGTGGACAGAGGTTTATTTTTTTCAAACTTCGGTTACATTAAATCCAACGCTCGTGTGGACAGGGCCTCAGACGGGAGAGTCGATCAAAGCAGACCCTGGCCCCCAAGTCAAATCATACGTATGTCTGCTCTACCCATTTCATAACAGGTGAGAATAAGGAACAAATATGTATATCGTAAATTAAGTTTTATTGGCTGTGAGGCTGTAAACAGCAGAGAAATGTTAGCTGCTAGCTACTTCACCATATAACGTTAGTCCATTCTCTTCAAGTAGCCTACATGCCTTTTTTTTCGCCTTAGAATCACCAGAAAGGCTTTCGAAATAGTGAAATGCCATGTTGGCCTCAATATTTTCAAAACAAATTATATGAATAGGTTATGAAATGAACAAGAATGTGATAAAATATGTTATAAAAACGGAGCTCAACGCATACATTTGATCGTAGAAATCCGTTTGTTTTCCACCATACCAAGATGGCGGCGGTCTCGTGACATCAGAGTGTCTTCGAGAATCTGTACATTTCCCTTACCTACTCTTACTAGTTACGCTGCCGGCCAGTATGACTTATTACCATATTGCCACTGAGTTCAGCTAGTTTAACCTCTTAAGGATCGGGCAAAAATGGGGCTAGAACTAGACTATTAAAAAATATATATAATAATAATAATATATATATATATTCTCGTTTCATTTGGGCTGTGCTTAATGTAAAATACTGACCTGAGGAAAAGGCTGCAGGGAGACCACCTGGCCGCTTGTATGCGTCTCAGCATCAATGGGCCCCCTACCAGTGAATTCCCCTACCAAAGAGCCCTGGAGATTTTCTTTCAAAAGCCCAGGAAAATGAAATGCTCTAAGGCAGAATGTAGCCTATGCCACTGAGG
The DNA here is from genome assembly GCF_963971535.1 of Notolepis coatsorum. Lineage (NCBI taxonomy): Eukaryota > Metazoa > Chordata > Actinopteri > Aulopiformes > Paralepididae > Notolepis > Notolepis coatsorum. The sequence continues at coordinate 32,380,353 of NC_140176.1, read as the reverse complement.
CTTCTTAGGTGTAAAGTGCTGTTGTAGTGTTATGATTTGTGTATGTTAGACAGTTAGTATGTTAGTATTTATATTATCTATTAAATCATCTATATCTATGTTCAATACAAATAGAGTACAATTGTTGAGGCATGTCATTAATCTTGACATTTACTTTGATTACAACTACACTGCAAAAAAAAAGTATCTTATCAAGTGAACAACAAGTTCGTACAATAAGTCTATATTGACTAGAATTATCTTGAATTAACTTATCCCACTGGCAGATAATTTAGCTTTTTTCAGATTTTGGTCAATTTAATCTTGTTTTATTGTGTGTATTTCAGTTTTTGTTGTGTCCTGATTCGTCTAGCTAAAAGTCTGGTCGCTCCCGGTCCTCCTTCATAGTATGTCTGTTTCATGTATCTAGCTTTCTTCTCTATTTCTGTCAGCAGTTCTTTGTTTATCTTTCCTCTAACTTCCTTTACCTCTCTAAGTGTCTTTTGGTTCCTTGAGCTTTGGTGTTTTTTCTCTAATTCTTTCAGTTTCTTTATCAAGTTCTGGTATGTCTCTATTCTGGCCTTCTTGAGTAATGCCGTCTTTGCTATACATTTTCCACGTATTACTACCTTTAGTGCATCCCATAAAATGTTTGGGTCTACCTCTCCATTATCATTTTCTTCTCTGTATCTAATTATGTCTCCTTTTACTTCATTAACCAAACCTTTGTTATTTAATAGTCCTACATTCAGTCTCCAAACTGTATTTCTCCGCCTACTTTTAAGATTCACTGTCGGATATATTGCGCTATGATCTGATATGTCCGTCACCCCTATCCTGCAGTCTTCTACCCTGTATCTCTCCCCTGTTGTCATGAGAAAATAGTCTATCCTTGAATATGTTGTGTGTGGATGCAAATAATGTGTGTATTCTCTATCTAGTGTGTGCATTTCTCTCCATATATCCATGATTCCTAATTCTGCCATTTGTATATTCATATATTTGCTAATGTTTGTCCTCCATTTCTTTGTGCTTGTCGTGTCTGTCATAGTTCAGTACTACATTAAAATCACCTGTACAGATTAGGACCCCCTCCCCTTCCATCGCTATGATATCAAAGATTGTTTCAAATAAATATTTCTCACTTTCTGGTGGAGCATATACATTCACTAGTGTTACCATTTGACCTTCCATTTTCCCCTTGACCATTACATACCTCCCCTCTTTATCCCTTATTTCCCTGATCATTTCAAACTTCACTGTTTTTAATTAGTATAGCTACTCCTCTTCCAAGGTTCTGTTTAAAAGAACTATAAAACAGATTATCATACCCGAATCTCTTCAGCTTTTCATGTTCTTGTGATATTAGATGTGTTTCTTGTAAGAAGATAACCTGCGCCTCTTCTTTCTTAAGTTTCGTCATCACCTTACTCCTTTTAATCGGATTATTCATACCATTTACATTCAGCGACATCATTTTGATACCCTTAACTTGTGTCATATTTCTTTTCCAAATGTTCTCCCGTTCTACCCATGTCACATAAAATAATATTTGTGGTTGTAGCCACTGATATCCCTGTCTGATTTACATACATATAACCATAATCAACATTAACTTCAACATTAACGCTTGGAACTTACATGGTATTTGAGGGATTCAGTCGTCTCCCTCTTTCCCCCGCTGGATGGTGGGGAGTAGTGGCTCTCCTAGTGAGAGGGCTCCCCCTAGTGGCTAAGAAATGCGCACTATACATGTCCAGCTCGTTCTGTGTGCGACCTCCGAGCTCCCGGTCATAAGCTCTGCATTTGTCACTTTCATGTTCTCGTCTATTTGTATTATGTGACACGTGTAATCCTGTGGTTCTTTCATATCCGCCTCAATATATCTCTTGAATCTCCATGTAATTTTTTTTATTACTTTTGGTATAATTATCTCGTATGTACTTTACCATCTTCTCATTGTATAAGTCCTTTTCATGTTTACCTTTACTTGTATTGTGTGTGTCCCATGTATAAGTATACCAGTTTAATGTGTATTGTACTTATCCTTCCCTGGATCACTGTGTCCCCTCTCGTCTCCTCTCTGTTCCCCTTCTCCATGTCTTTTCGTCTTTCTTCTCAGTTGATCCGCTTTGAATCGGTTCAGATCTCCTTCACCGTCCCGTCCTCCTCTCCTCCTCTTCGTCCCCCGACCCTGGTCCATCTTCTCGCCTCCTCCAACCTCTGCATCAGCGTCGGTCTCTCCTCTTCTCCTCCCGGCACCTTCCATCCTCTCTGGTCCATGTCCCTCGTCGCTTCCCTCGCGTCGTTGTACACCTTTATGCCTTTTTTCCAATGAACCTTCAGCGTGGTCATTGGTGATTGAAATCTGATTCCTTTCTCTTTCAGAGTCTTTTTTATCTGAACATAGTTCTGACGCTTTACCGCCACCTCTGTTGAATAGTCATGGTCGAAGGTTATTCTCTGTCCCTCCATCTTCATCTGCCAGGCTGCTCTGAGAATGTTTTCTTTGACTTTGAATTTCAAGAAATTAACTATAACTGCTCTCGGTGGTCTGTTTATCTGTGGCTTCGGCGCTAGGGTCCTGTATGCCCTTTGAATCTCTATCTTGACCAGGTCTGGCACTTCCAGTTTTCCTCGAATTAGGTTGTCTATATATTTGGTCATCGAGTCTTCTTCTATCCCTTCTCTCAGTCCCCATATTCGTATATTATTTCTCCTCGACCTCCCCTCCAAGTCCGTTAGCTTTTCTCAACATATTTTGTTGTTTGAGCGTCGCCTTTAGAATTTCTTGTATATCTGTATTCCATTCCTCCGTTTCAGCTGTCCTTCCTTCTAGCAGCCTTATATCTTTCTCTTGTTCCTGTAGTTTTCCATCAATTGTATCGAGTCTTATTTATTTCTTCTCTGAGCTCGTCCTGACCCTTCTTTAATTCTTCCCTGAATCTATCGATGTCGCTCCGGATGCTCTGCGTGTTAGCTTGGTTAGCTATTGTGTTAGCTTGTTGGATAGCTAATGCGCTAGCTTGTATGCTAGTCTGTATGCTAGCTTGTAGCTCCGCTACCCAGTCGGGTAACTCTGGTCTGTCGCCCTGCGTCATGCTAGCTTGAATTACCTCCTGCACCACCTCCTCGTGTCGATAACTTTCCTCCGGTGTTTGTACTTCTTCTGGGGTCCCTTTTCTCTAGCTTTTTCTCGTGTTCATCCTTCCTTTTCTCTTATATCCTTGAATTGTCACTTTTTATTTTGTTTTAGATAGTTTTACTTCCTTTTTTCTATATTCTTTGACCAGGAGCTCTTTTCTATGGCTGCTCACTCAAACATCTCAAACCGGAAGTCTCACCAAATACAAGATATTTTCACTTGATAAGATTTCTTTTTTTGCAGTGTACAAATATGCAGCTACCTGAGCACTTCTAGTGTCAGAGGACACACCAAAAACATCCTAGCAAATTCACACGCACGTGACTCCATGAACATGAATAACCTATCTCGAACACTCTAAGGTAGTTTTAAGTTATTTCTCCGGCAGCGTGCGCTAATATGGATTTTTGCCATCAGCGGTGACTGGTCAGTTTAGGGACCGTTCACAACCGGACGTGGTCACTCATCCGAACGGCTTGTCAAATGACGCTCGCCGGATGTTTCGTCTTGTAACTCGACAATGGAATCACGCAATAGGTTGAGTGTGTCACTGTGGTGACGATCGAAAGGCGGCAGATTCAACTTTCCAACAATGTATTGGTTGATTGGCCAAAAACGCAGCCTGGATCCGACAGACGCTGCATCACCTCTCTTAACCACTGAGTCCAGCTAGTTTAAGACACTGCATCACCTCTTAACCACTGAGTCCAGCTAGTTTAAGACACTGCATCACCTCTTAACCACTGAGTCCAGCTAGTTTAAGACACTGCATCACCTCTTAACCACTGAGTCCAGCTAGTTTAAGATGCTGCATCACCTCTTAACCACTGAGTCCAGCTAGTTTAAGATGCTGCATCACCTCTTAACCACTGAGTCCAGCTAGTTAAGATGCTGCATCACCTCTTAACCACTGAGTTCAGCTAGTTAATATGCTGCATCACCTCTTAACCACTGAGTCCAGCTAGTATAAGATGCTGCATCACCTCTTAACCACTGAGTCCAGCTAGTTAAGATGCTGCATCACCTCTTAACCACTGAGTCCAGCTAGTTAAGATGCTGCATCACCTCTTAACCACTGAGTCCAGCTAGTTAAGACACTGCATCACCTCTTAACCACTGAGTTCAGCTAGTTTAAAATGCTGCATCACCTCTTAACCACTGAGTCCAGCTAGTATAAGGCTGCATCACCTCTCTCAGCTACTAAGTCCACCTCGGTGGACGAGGAGACTTCCATTGGAGAAGGAGCAGTCTCTATGCTACAGTAACAGTTTAATATATTTTGTTATCTGGGGTTTAGTTCCAGAGAGATTCTCGTAGTTTTCTCCTCTTACTGCCAAAAACATGCTATCATAGGATCTGGCTGAATTTCCATTTCAAAGACATCCGACAGTGTTTTGAAGATTGAACTCCAGTAAGTGGACATGTGAGGACATTGTTAGAATGAGTGTCCCAGAGAAATACTGCTTCCTTCACATGTGGGATCTACATTTGGGAACATTTGAGAAAGTTTAGTTCAAGTTTTGAAAGATGCAGACGATGCAAAACGTCACGTCAGGCATAAATTGAGGCCATATGCGCCCCCTCCAGGGCCTCTTCTCAATGCTCTGTCAAAGTCACGCCATGTAATATAACTTCTAATATAGCATGTAATATAACTACTTGTAATATAATATAGCATGTAATATAACTACTTGTAATATAGCATGTAATATAACTACTTGTAATATAGCATGTAATATAACTACTTGTAATATAGCATGTAATATAACTACTTGTAATATAGCATGTATATAACTACTTATAATATAGCATGCAATATAACTACTTATAATATAACATGTAATATAACTACTTATAATATAACATGTAATATAACTACTTATAATATAGCATGTAATATAAGTACTTATAATATAGCATGTAATATAACTACTTATAATATAGCATGTAATATAACTACTTATAATATAGCATGCAATATAACTACTTATAATATAGCATGTAATATAACTACTTATAATATAGCATGCAATATAACTACTTATAATATAACATGTAATATAACTACTTATAATATAGCATGTAATATAACTACTTATAATATAGCATGTAATATAAGTACTTATAATATAGCATGTAATATAACTACATATAATATATCATGTAAATAACTACTTATAATATATCATGTAATAACTACTTATAATATATCATGTAATATAACTACTTATAATATATCATGTAATAACTACTTATAATATATCATGTAATATAACTACTTATAATATATTATCATGTAATAACTACTTATAATATATCATGTAATATAACTACATATAATATCGCATGTAATATAACTACTTATAATATAGGCATGTAATCTGTAATAGTGTATTTGTCTATTCTAAGTGTGTGTGTGTGTGTGTGTGTGTGTGTGTGTGTGTGTGTGTGTGTGTGTGTGTGTGTGTGTGTGTGTGTGTGTGTGTGTGTGTGTGTGTGTGTGTGTGTGTGTGTGTGTGTGTGTGTGTGTGTGTGTGTGTGTGTGTGTGTGTGTGTGTGTGTGTGTGTGTGTGTGTGTGTGTGTGTGTGTGTGTGTGTGTGTGTGTGTGTGTGTGTGTGTGTGTGTGTGTGTGTGTGTGTGAGAGAGAGAGAGAGAGAGAGAGAGAGGGGTTGTGGAAAAAAAAGTCAGCACACCGTCTCCAGTGTTCCCAAGTTTAATATACTTTAACACAACGTTTCGGCCTGTGGCCTTTTTCAAGTGTCTGTGTGTGTGCTCATTGTTGCCAATCAAAGACTAAGCTTAGTGAGGCATGTGTGTGTGACGATGAAATGGTCTGATTTAATAGTGTCAGACAGTGTGTGTGCGTGACTGTGTGCATGCACGTGTATGTTTTGTTTTTCTTACTGACCCAGTTTAGTTTCATTCTTCAGACGATATAAAACCCTTGACACAGATTCCCCGCCCGAGGCCAGAACCGCACTCTGGCTCTGGTCCACGGTGGCCTTTCCATGTTGTCGCCTGGCAACTGCTTATTCTAAAGCAGAACCTTTCCCCTGGCCCTGTGTGTTTACACGTCCACTCCCTCCACACGGGGATAGGGCTCTGTGGTATTGTCTCTCGGTTTTCATATTTTCATTATGCGGCCGCAGCATGAAGTAAGACTCCAGCCACAGACGCTCACTCACTCTAAACTGTGTGTCTGAGTCACTTTGAGACCGTGTCTAGGGATGGGCAGGAAGTACTCGGGTACTCGTTTACATTTAGTCGTTTAGCTGAACGCTTTCATCCAAAGCGACTTACAGGTTCTGTACAACAGGTCAGCAGGAAGGAAGGGTACAACTCTGGCAGCTACAGTAAGGGTCAGTAACGTTGTTCGTCAAGCAGTGTTGAACTTGAGTGCATAGTAGTATAGACATATTGGCATAGTAGGTAGTAATATAGGCAAGGTAGATTACTTAGTAGTAAAGTGCATAATCGTAAAAGACAGTACAAAGGTTAGTAGTTAAAATTAAATAAACATTTTAATTAAAGAGAAGAAAAAGAAGTGTGTTTTTAGTCGACAGCAGAAAATTGGGCGTGTTTCAGCCGTCCTGATTGGTGAGAAGTTTGTTCCACCATTGTACTGAAGTACTCTAATACTTATTTCATTACCACCTACTCGATGAGTGAAATGCTATTCACACTAAGGTCAAAGAAATCCCTCGCCTAAATATCGCAGGTGCAACTGAATCCATGTGGCTGTCGATATGATGTACCTGCACCACAGTGACAACCCCTCTATACCCTGACTCTATACTCAAATACATACTTATCTACTGCCTACATCTGTCTTACACTGTACTCATACCTACCCTCATTATACTACCTATATCCAACCTATACTTTATTCATATTACACTGTGTAATACCAGTGTATAATAACACTGGACACACTATATACACTAGGGCTGTCCCCGACTAAGGATTTGGATAGTCGACTTTGATTGGCCGAAATGTGCAGATAGTCGACTTTGTAGCTCTGTCATACTCCATATACACAGTATTATACTGTATACTATAATGCACTTCACTGCTCCTTTGCACTCTGTTTAGATGCCGACTTCTTTGTACTCTGTGCTTGTGCTGTATGACAACACTGTAATCTAGTCTCTCCAGACTGTTCTGAGCAGCCGTATGGCGACCTGCTCCGACTCCATGCAATCCAGACAAAAGTTAATTTTATTTTCCGAGTACTCGTTTTTCATACGTTAAACTAGGGCTGATCGACTGTGATTGTTTTGATAGATATTGAAATCACGATTACTCATTCATTTCATTAAAGAACATCATATGACGACGATTTAATTTGTTTGACCTTTCTTGTCGTCCAAAGGCTCATCTTCTACAAGTTTCAAAATAAGTGGAGAAACGCACCGGGACTCCTAGCCTTTCGTGACTGCGATGCAAGCCTCGCTTGAATACGCAGTCACTGATTCCCACGTTACTAGCCATGTTAATGTGCACATCAAGCACTGGTTAAAGACGAGCGGTTGGTCCAAAATATATCAGATATACATTTCAAAGGTACCCACCATTGCATTAGGGTTTCACACACACACACGCGGCAGGGTTTGAAAACATTTTAAATAATTTTTATAAACAAGTAAAAAAATCACTGAGCTAGCCTTGGCTAAAATGGCTGCTTCCGCATTTTGACGCAGGAGCGCTGTGATTGCTGGCTGCTTTGTCACGTGCCTGGTGTGCCCAGCAATCACAGCGCTCCTGCGTCAAAATGCGGAAGCAGCCATTTTAGCCAAGGCTAGCTCAGTGATTTTTTTACTTGTTTATACAATTTTTTTTAAATGTTTATTAGCAACGCCGAGCTTTCAAACCCCGCCGCGTGTGTGTGAAACCCTAATGCAACGGTGGGTACCTTTGAAATTTATATCTGATATATTTTGGACCCACCGCTCGTCTTTAACCAGTGCTTGATGTGCGCATTAACATGGCTAGTAACGTGGGAATCAGTGACTGCGTATTCAAGCGAGGCTTGCATCGCAGTCACGAAAGGGGCTACGTTGCTCCCATCATCCATCCTCCCTCTCCCTTACTCCATCCTCCCTCCCCATCCTCCCTCCCCCTTCCCTTATCCTCCCTCTCCCCTACCCCTTCCTCCATCCTCTCCCCCATCCTCCATCCCTCTTCCTCCCTCCCCCTTCCTCCCTCCTCCCTCCCTCCTCCCTCCCCCAGTCCCCCATCCTCCCTCCCCCATCCTCCCTCCCCTATCATCCCTCCTCCCTCCCCCATCCTCCCTCCCCCATCCTCCCTCCCCCATCATCCATCCTCCCTCCCCCATCCTCCACCCCCCCACATCCTTCCTCCTCCCTCTTGCCTCCTCCTTCTCCATCCTCCCTCCTCCATCCTTCCTCCTCCCTAAAATGTTCCTAAAATGTGAGGAACAAGTTGTAAAGCGCTTTGGATAAAAGCTGTTCTATAAATGCACCATTTACCATTCATAATGCCCTCCCCTGATCTCCCCTCTGTGTGGCAGGCCAGAGTAACACGGACACCAGTGACTCGGTCATCTCCCAGGATTCCCGGCGTGGGGGCGACCCCTCTGCGGCAGAGCCTGTCGGCATGGTGACCCCCGACCTGCTGACTGCCCACTGCGGCCTGCTGACCAACCTGCTGGCCATTCTGCCGGACTTCACCGCCTCCGCTCTCCAGCACAGCCAGATCCTCCCGACGCTGGCCAGGTCAGGGGTCACACGTCTGCTGCTTCTAAGACCCTCTTTACACCACAGGGTCCTGATCCTTGGGGACACATGGCATTGAGATGGGGTGGCTAGTCGCACCTTGGTTAATGTGAAGCTGGAGTTTGCGCTACCAGTTTGTTCCCCGTGTTTCATTCATTCGTTGTATGGAAGAAAACGATCTAAGCTGACATCTTTAAACAGATAGTAGGTAAACAATGCATTAAAGACGTCAACCATTGGGGGGGGGTTCCCACGCTCAAACATGTCAGCCAATTTAGCAAGAAAATCAGAGCGACAGAGAAGGAAAGAAAACTGAAAGATTTCTTCACCCATCTGCGTCCCCCACAGATTAATTACCAAAGAATTGTCTGTTTTGAATGTCTGGGGTCACGAGCCAAAAGAGGTTGGAAATATGATGATATAATGTGTTGTGCTGGAACCACTTCATGCAGAACGGCAACTCTGTCCCAGAGAGAGGACACGGAGGGTAGTTCTTGGTATTTATGAACCAAGTTAAGGTTGGCATCAATACAGATGATTTTCCATCCTTGTAAACGTTTACATGAACAAATGAGGATTATTGAGAACAGTTTATGAAAAACAGAATAAGAAAATAATATACAAATAATGGCCAGAAGTAAATCTACTAATCACGCCATGTTAGTATGTAGAATACACACACAACTAAACACATGCTATATAGCATAACTAGCTAGCTAGCATTAGCTCAATTAGCAGCATGTATGGAGGTGGTGTCTGCATGTACATACACAAAGACACCAAATTCATTATCCGTACTGACCTGAATCACGAGACTCTTGAAACTGTATGGGTTGAAATTCTTTTTGAACGGGCTAAATCAGTATTAGTCGGCACAATCTACAGACCGCCAGAATAGAGTGGCTTTTATGATACACTGGATGGGTGTTTAGCTGGAGTTGAGGATGTAGAAACAATTCTCATTGGAGACTGGAACACGGATATGCAATGAATAGATGCACCCGTCTTCAAGTCATTCAGTAGGTTTTGTGATCTGCATGGCTTCAGCCAGCTAATCACCCAACCCACCCGGGTATGTGAATCAACACAGGCTACCATTGATCTCATTCTGACCTCTGACAAGTCCAAGATCTCCAGTAAAGGGGTTATAGCATGCGGGTTAAGCGATCATTATATGATATTCTGTACCCGCAAAAAGCTAAAACAAAAGGCTGGCTGTCACAAAACAGTCACATCTAGAGACCTCAAAACCTACTCTAGTGAGGCCTTTAACCTAGAACTGGAGAGCCTGGACTGGTCAGAAGAGCTCAGTGGTACACTAATTGAAGAAACATGGCTTGGTTTCAAAACCAAATTCTCAACAGTACTGAACGACATGGCCCCCCTAAGAACCACCAGGGTAAAAAATCGCGCTGAGCCATGGATGCACTCAGATATATTGACCGCTATAAAAACCAGAGACAAAAAATGCTCTGAGTTTCGTAAAAGTCAGTCAAAGCTTACCAAAAGCTTGAGCAGTGAACTCCAAGCCCACCTGACTGAACTCAAACTGCAAAGAAACAGACTAAGAAATGACGTAAACTCCATGATCAAAACTGCAAAAAAGAATTTCATCAATGACAAAACTGAGGAAAACAAAACTAAACCCTGTGAACTTTGGAAATTACTCAATAATCAACTAGGCTGCAGTAAAAAACTTAAAACCAGATTTTCAAACATAAAGACAGACAACACGCTCATCACAGACAAGCTGGATGTGGCCAATTACTTAAACATTTTCTTCACAAACATAGCCACAACACTGGTAAATAAACTACCCTCCCACTTAGGGCATTTTGGGGTAGAACACATCATAGCCTACTACAATAACCTAGGGGTCCGCAAAGACGATTTCAAACTAGAAATGGTAACAACAGCTGAGATACTAAAAAAACTGAGCGCCCTCCAACCTAACAAGGCCACTGGCCATGACAATATCCCCTCCAAATTCCTCAGAGACTCAGCAGCCGCCATCACCCCAGTCATCACACACATAATAAACCTCTCCATAAAACAGGGACACGTACCCAAAGACTTCAAAATTGCGAGAGTAACCCCCCTGCACAAAAAGGGCAGCAAATTAGACCCAGGCAACTACCGCCCTGTTTCTATTCTTACCTCCATCTCGAAAGTCATGGAAAAAATAGTATACGAACAGGTCAAAAAGTACCTTGCGGAAAGAAATCTGGCTTCAGAACATCCCACTCCACTGACACATGCCTTCTCTATTTGAACGACCACATCAAACAAGAGGTGGGCGCGGACAAATACTGCGGCATGGTCATGCTGGACCTACAAAAGGCCTTCGACACTGTCAATCACTCCATTCTGATTGACAAGCTAAAAGCAATTGGTTTTGATAGTCTATCAGTGAGCTGGATGCAATCCTACCTGGAGGGGAGAGAACAGATGGTGGAGGTAAACGGTACTCTATCCCCCCCCTCCCAGTGAACTGTGGTGTTCCACAAGGAAGCATACTAGGACCGCTACTGTTCCTAATTTATGCAAATGGCATGTCGTCAGCTTGTGACTGCAACTTGTTCCTGTTCGCGGACGACTCAGCCCTGCTGGTCTCTGACAAGAATAAGTTACAGGTTGAAAAAACCCTTAGCTCGGAACTAGGCAAAATCTGCACCTGGCTCGCTGACAACAAACTATCATTACACCTGGGTAAAACAGAGTCCATTCTCTTCGGTTCAAATAACAAACTCAGCAAGGCCGACGTCTTGTCAGTTACAGTGGGTGACAATATTTTCACAAGGAAAGATGAAATTACATACCTAGGTTCCATCCTAGAGGCAAATCTTTCCTGTGACAAAATACATCCAATGTAATAAAAAAAGTCAACCAACGAACTAGATTCTTGTACCGGATCTCATCTCTGGTAAACAAGAATACCCTGAAGACTCTGGCAGGAGCACTCATTCAAGGGTATTACGACTATGCTTGCACCTCATGGTACCAAAGCACCTCAAAGGCGCTAAAAACAAAATTACAAACATCACAAAACAAACTGGTCAGACTACTGCTTGACCTTACTCCTAGAACCCACCTCACCCCTGCCCACTTTGACAAACTAGGATGGCTTAGAATAGACGACAGAGTACAGCAACTTGCAATGGGCCTGGTCTACAAGATACACTACACGACTAAGGTACCCATGTACATGTCAAATTACTTCCCAAAGGTCAGTGAATACCACGACCACAACACCAGAAGGAGCTCCACAAATCATGTTAAACCCAGATTCGGCTCAAACAAGGGACTAAACACGTTTAGCAATTATGCCACATCAATGTGGAACGCCCTATCCACAGCTGTAAAGGAATGTGAATCACTACCCACTTTTAAAACCACTCTCAAGGAGCACCTACGAGAGACTGCAATTCGAAACTGGCCCCTATTAATGTCCTAACCCAACCCCCTCCAATGTACAGTAAATGTCCTAACCCAATAATACACAAGACCCTCTTCTTGGGACCAAGTAAGGTTTTGTCGATAATCCATTGTACAGTATCCCCCCCCCCGCACCTAACACAACACTATGACCGCTCGGCTGTCCAGAAAGGTGCCCTACTGGAAATAATAAAATAATGGGGAATTTACAAAACAGAGGACGTCTTGTGATCCAAAGACCTCTAGAGATGCCGCAGAAATTCTGCCAGCCTGTTTTTCAATCAGAGATACAATTATTATTATTAGCCATCATTTGAATGGTGGCTAATCAGAGACGGATTATGAATCAAAGGACCCCTGGACACCAGCAGCAAAATAAACCAATAAAAGTCATTTGAAACAGTAACTTCAGACGACTGCTTCGTGTTTCCACAGCTCTGTTCGTATGCTGCACAGCTTGCAGTAAGTTGCAAGCTATTTTAAAAGCAATGCTTATATAGTAAGCACTGGCATGGCTACCAAAACAGAATGCTGCTGCTAATTTAAAAGCTTCTAATTTAAAAGTGATCCTGCGGGTCAGCTGTTCATTGGACGTCGTTCTGAGATTTCCACGTTGGCTCGGACAGATGTTATGAAATACTACACGTCACCGTCTGGGATTAATTGCGCGCTACCGTCTAGGCGGCTGTCACTGATGCATGCTGGGTATTTGTTTAGTATCACAACACCACTTGGTTATTTTGAACTCACTTACCAGCAGTGGAAATAATAACCCTGCGGTGGATGATGAAGCACCGCAGGATCCCCTGCAGGACCCTGAGCTCCATTACAGGTGTTCACACACACACACACACACACACACACACACACACGTGCACGCACTAACCCAAATGAACAGGCGGGTACACGTATTCAGGGTTCAATTCAACCGGACTAAACAAGACGGGTGTGAAAAGCACCCCCCTAAATATCAAACATTTTAAAATAAAAATCATTCCTTTTTTTATGGTCCTGTTTTTGACGGTAAACGTAGAGGAGGAACTGGAAAACAACACATGAAGCCTCCTTGGCCTTTATTTCCCCTCCAGTCTGGTGGATGCTGGGTCCATAGAGAGCTGTCTGAGCGAGCTGAGCGCGCCGGGCACCCTGCCGGGAGACGGGGAGGACGCGAGGAGCCAGGTGAGCGCGGTGTGGTGCGCCGCGGGGGCAGAGTGCTGGAAGGGCTTTTTGAAACTTGTCTCTGTTGTTATGACTCAGCGGCGGTGAGACGCCGGGTCGGTAGAGCAGAGCAGCAGACGGAGTGTTGCAGCAGGCTGTTTTAAGGGCAGCATGGTTGTTGGTGTGTGGGTGGAATATTACCCTTGAGAAACTTAACAAGCGTACATTCAAAGTATGCTCTTGTTTCAGGAAAAATAAATAAAAAAATCTTCTTCACAAAAAAAAAAATTATTCAGTTTGGAGGAAAGTAGCATCTGTGTTTTTCAGTATGGATAGTTTTCACTTGACCCTCTTTTACTCTTACTCATAGTATATATTCAGATTCTAATTCTTTATTTTCTATATTTATTGTAACATATAATATAACAGATGGGGCACACAGACCCTCATCTACACCTTTGTTTACACTGTTTATTATTCTCGTATTTCTATATTCAGATCAAATTTGATTGCCTATATCTATGTATTTCTACTATTACCCTGCCCATACCTGTACCCCCCCTTCCCCCGTGCTGCAATGACGCCCACATTTCCCCAATAAATTAGATCAATAAAGGAATATCTTATCTTATCCTACGCTCTCAAACTGACTGTAGCTGATTTCCGGCCAGTTGTTTTTACTGCGTGTTAGTTACATCCCCATCCTAGTTGTCATTGGAATAAAAAGATCCCCTGCAGATGTATTTAAAATCCTTATTTTTTTTTTTTTTTTTTTTACAATTTGCATAAATATGGCTTTTCCTCCATACTGTTCAATAAACTAATGAAAATGGCTTTAGCTGCATCTTTCCCCCTCATTAAAAATGCAAGAATCTATGAATATGCTAATTGGCAACAAGCACCCATTGATATTTACCAGGAATTCCAAGTCAGCACTGCAGCTTATTCCTTCAAGACATGTCAACACCTACTCAGCTTTCTGTGTAGCTGAAGCTAAAGGTGTCAAGTTGCCACATATTGGACCATGAGAGGCTCCACCTATTAGTGACATCACACACGCAACTCAGGGAAGTACAGAGAAGCTCCTCCTCCAGGAGAAGAATGGGAAACAGGTGCTCTGGTGACAAGTTTTGCACAAATAACAATCTGTATAGTCAAAGTCACAAATAACAACCTGTATAGTCAAAGTCACAAATAACAACCTGTATAGTCAAAGTCACAAATAACAATCTGTATAGTCAAAGTCACAAATGACAATCTGTATAGTCAAAGTCACAAATAGCAATCTGTATAGTCACAGTCACAAATAGCAATCTGTATAGTCACAGTCACAAATAGCAATCTGTATAGTCAAAGTCACAAATAGCAATCTGTATAGTCAAAGTCACAAATAACAATCTGTATAGTCAAAGTCACAAATAGCAATGAATGAATGAATGAATGAAAACTTTATTAACAGATTGCAGAATGGGTACAGTACAGTACAGCTCAATACATACAATTGTTAAGGGGATGCAGACCAGAGAAAGACTTTCGTCTTGTTTACATCAGGGTCCCCCATTTTCAATTCATCGTAACATATATGACATACATGACATACAGATAGACAGTACTGCTCCATCTATACATTTATCATACCAGATTTGCAATTACAGTACTGTTTGTGATACAAAAAGAGTCCAGAAAGAAAGGAGTATATACATTAGGCGTGGAAACTGTACATTGGATTGGGTAGGTGGGGGGGACTGTACATTGGAGGTGGTTGGGTGGGTGGGGGGGGGGGGGGTTGGTTAGGAGTGGGGGGGGGGGGGGGGGGGGGGGGTTCGTTAGGAGTGGGGGGGGGGGGGGGTTGGGTAGTCAAAGTCACAAATAGCAATCTGTATAGTCAAAGTCACAAATAACAATCTGTATAGTCAAAGAGCCTCCAAGAGGAGTTCACCATACAAAATAAATCATGTTTTTGAGTGGAGGGGATGTTTAACTCATTCTCTGCCACGCTGTTTCCGGGATATGGCTATGCGCTGCCACGCATTAAACCAATGGAGTCAGTCACCTTGTTTGCAGGGCTATAACTATATTCTATATTATAGCTATGGATGCAATACTATGGCCCATTTGACATTGAGTATCTATCGTTCAAGATGTGAAAAAGAAATAATTTTTCCATCCATACATTCCCGTTTTATACCGTGGTGAATATAAGTATGGTTTTAGAGCGGTTTAGGGTAATTCCTGGGAGGCTAGTAATAGCCCGCAAAGTGTAATATACTAAATCCATTGGCATTTCGTCCCTACACACGCTACAATTAAAAATTAAAATGCATATGATCGTTATTTTGTTCCATCATGAATGCATGAAAGGGTGGGGGGTCATTTCTGATTACCGTAATTGATTGTCAATAACTGCATTCGTTAGTACAACAACATACGCTGATCAGGGCGATGGCTATGAAAACAAGGCACAATCAAGCTGAAATTGACGTTAAATTGCTCTTACCTGTGGGCGGTGGGATTCCAAAAAGAATATTCCAATTATTTGATTGCCATCTGGTAGATCGTATGTCCATTTGGCCTACGACATAACCCATCACAGAATAATGAATCGGGAGTCCCGAAAACGATTCAATGCGATCAGGTGAAGCCCTAGGTTCAGGTTATTAGAAAAGTCCACCCGGACGTGTGTAGCCTTTTTACAACGCATCCGTGTTTCCGGCGCTCTGATTGGCCAGGTCATGTGACATGTGCGCCCAATAGCGTGTTTGCCCATTTCCGCGTCGAACAGCCTGCAAACTACCTGGCGTTCTATCGCCATGCTCTAAGACAAACTCTAACCTTAACCAACTTCGAAAGAGTGCCTAAGCTTAACCGGCGAAAGAACTTGCCGTCACGCTCTAAGACAAACTCTAACCTTAACCAACTTCGAAGAGTGCCTAAGCTTAACCAGTGTAGAAACTTGCCGTCCCACGATTGGCGCTCATGTCACATGACCTGGCCAATCAGAGTACAAAACGGGAACCCGGAAACGCGGATGCGTTGTAAAAAGGCTTCAAGCCGCCCGGACCAATATAATCGACGCACAGCCCAATACAGAGTTTGAAATGAAGTGCAATACCGGCCGCATCATACCAGGCGGCGGTATTGGACTTTTGCGATCTCAGACTCATTCCCTATGATAACACCAGGCTCCCTGGATGGATAATGAATGGAAATAGCAAATAAAATAAATAACGAGTATACTCGTTGTTGGCGTTCAACGATTGACGGCCAATAACAAGTTTAATTGTTGTTGGCAGAGAAAGAGTTCATAAAAGCCGAAGCCAATATTCCAATAATATTAATTAAACATAAAGTAATTTGTTGTCATACCTCTCTAGAAACTATATCAAACATTCCACTATAACGGTCCATAGTCCTGAGTCACGACCCGAAGAGTGGGACCCTCGGATGTTCTGACTGGGTCTCAGGCAAATGCTCATACAAGAATCCAGGCCAGACCATGCCAACATCTAAACCAGTTTTATCTGTGATTGGGATCTCTTATCTATTTCAAATATTATCAGATTTGATATTTGTTTTTGGTATCATTTGACAGATCAAAGATACAATGTTCTCTGTCACATGAACAGGTCACACAAGTCACAGGATTAGTGGCCGGTCTGTTTAATCTGCCTGATATCTGGAATCTTATGCATCAGCATCGCTGATGACCGCACCCGTGTGGCTGATTCACAAATTAAACCGGTTTGTTTGTGTTTATTTTAGTTTGTGTGTGTGTGTGTTTGTATTTATTTATTTACTTAATTATTTATTTATTTATGTTTGTATGTGTGTTTCTCTTCTAGGTTTTGACCCTACTTCAGTTCCTGTCCAGTTTCTCCAAACTGTTGCAGTCATGTGCCACGGTGAGCCAGGAGCTGATTGGTCAGATGGACTTCCTGAAACCTCTGCTGGCCAATGCGGTGATGGTCCTCACGCTGGACACTAAACACTTGGGTAAAACACTAATTCATGTTTAACCTCTTAACTCATTGACTGCCACGCTGTTTTCCCATCTTTACTCAATGGCGCCATTGTTATTGACCATTTTTGCAATGTTTGCAGACCCATCGTGTGTTCTGTATTATAGCTATGGAGACAATAGTATGGCTCATTTGACAGGCATTATTTATAGTCCAACACTGACAAACCAGTTAATTTCTACATACTTTAGTTTATGGGCTATTCCACGCTACACATCGCCCCTTTTCAAAATAATCCAGTATTTTTTTCTAGATAGCAAGATATGACGTGTTATATGCATATGCCCAAATCGTTCGGGTTGCTCGCCTGAAACCTATATTATTTCCAAATCAAAGGTATATACCATATATATATATATGTTTCTTCACAAAATCATCAAGGGGGGGGGTTACGAAGCTGCATCGTTACCAAAAGCATGTTTTAGGTTCGGTAAAAGACAACGCTGTGATCGATACAAAAGCATGTTTTAGGTTCGGTAAAATAGCCCTAGAATAGACTTTACCTTAGTCAGAAGGTACTCCAAAATGAAATCTTGGGTATGGCGCTCAGCGGTTGGATTTGAAACCCGAGAAATGTCGGGTTTGGCGTAGAAAGAGTTAAGCCTTCAAATCATTATACACTTTGACTGCTGTTTTGGGTTAGGGTATTTACTCTTGGCTACATTTGAAAAATAAACACAACATCACTTAATACGGACTGTTGAACGGCCCAGAAGGTTAACACACAGGGATACAACTGTGGACACCGCTGCTGTTATATTTCTGTTAAATTACTTTTTCACCCATTCACCAGCGCTGGGGCCTAAAGTTTGACACAACCTCTGCTCTGAACGGCCCCGGAACCCTGTGTTCCGCCAATGCTGATAACACACAGACAGCCACGAAGCCCTGCAGCCGAACTGTTGATACCAGAGATAATGGAATGCAGACCAGGAGAGATGAGACGGCAAGCTTCTTGTCTTCCAAGAGAAAATCATCCTGTGGCTCCTATGGCCTTATGGATTATAAGTAATTGGGCTCGCCTGATTATAATATATATTATAGTGGTTTTACCTTAATGAAAAATCTACCCAAATCCTTCACTACCGATTCCTAACCTTCTGGTATCTGCCGATAACCAGATTTCTATGTCTGAAATGCAGGAAGAAATGAAGTGGCTTTGCTTTGTTTCCGACATGTTAGGCTACGTTCACACTGCAGGCAAATGTGGCCTGAATCAAGAGCAGTTAGGGGGCACTCTGCCAGGAAGAGCCAGAATCAAACCGGGAACCTTCTGGTTACCAAACAACTGCTCTGCCCCCTGAGCCACTTCTGCCGTGGCATGGCTGCACAGCCTAGAGTTACAGACAAAGCTTCACACATCACCACAGGCATTGTGTGGATCTCTGCCACAGCAGAAGTCTAACAAGACAACCAGTTGAGAAACGTTTAACTGATGACATTTACAGACATTTACAGATCTGTGTAACAATAATGGCCCCATAGTAATTTAATATTATTGCTTATCAAATCGTATCAGGATCATTATCACAATTGATTTATGATATAATCATGATATTGTTATCTAAATGGAGGAGCAGAGATTGTGATACATAATCAATATTGGAAGAATATAAAAGGATTATCTTGATATGAATGTCTTTCATATCCCTGTGTGTCTGTGTCTAGGTCTCTGTCTGTGTGTGTGTCTGTCTCTGTCTGTGTGTGTGTCTGTCTGTCTGTCTGTCTGTGTATGTGTATGTGTGTGTCTGTCTGTCTGTCTGTCTGTCTGTCTGCCTGCCTGCCTGCCTGCCTGTCTGCCTGCCTGTCTGTCTGTCTGTCTGCGTGCGTGTGCATGCGTGCACGCACGTCTGTGGCTCCCCTCTGACTGGTGTGTGTTCTGTGACTCGTGGTTCTGCTCCAGGCCCGGAGACCCGGGCGGCGCTGTGTGGCTGCTGGACAGACGTGTTGACGCTCCTGGCTGCTCTGGTGAAGAGAGACGGCTCAGCGGCGTATCTGTCTGTCTCTGCCGCGCTGGGCAGGCGCTGGCAGCCGCTCACAGGTACACGCTCACATGTGGTAGTGAAAGGGTTAGAGTGTGTGTGTGTGTGTGTGTGTGTGTGTGTGTGTGTGTGTGTGTGTGTGTGTGTGTGTGTGTGTGTGTGTGTGTGTGTGAGTGTGTGAGTGTGTGAGTGAGTGAGTGAATAATAATGTAACAACACCAATGTAGTCACCCAAACAACTGCCTCTTTGAAACTGCTGCGGTCAGGCAAGCGATACCGGAGTCTCATGGCCAGTACAGAGAGACTCCGAAGGAACTTCTATCCCCAGGCCATCAGGATGCTCAACGACAATGACACTATGTAACAACCCATCATCTACACTCACAGCACACACATCCACACGTACACACTCACTTTAAATAAACACTCACCTTAACACCCACTTTACTCACTTTAGACACTTTAACACACTTTATATTTATATAATATAATATAATTTTATATATATATAATAATAATAATATAATAATATTTAAACTTGAACTTGAATTTTATTGGTGACGCTTTTATCCAAAGTGACTTACAAGTTCTGTACAACAAGTCAGCTGAAGTAAGTAAGATAGTTTGTCAAACAGTGTTGAATTTAAGTGCTACAGTCTTGAGTGCATATAGTAGTATAGACATACTAGCATAGTAGGTAGTAATATAGGCAAGGTAGATTATTTAGTAGCAAAGTGCATAATAGTAATAATAATTATTATTATTAAATAATTCATGCAAACAAAAAGTGCATAGTGCTGCTACTTTTATTTGCTGTTGGTGAAATGATTTCAGTTTGTATCAGTGCCTTTAGAACATTTTCAGCACATTTTAACGACGCCGAGATAATTCCGATAACCTGATCATTTGGGTCAGTATAATCGTGATGTGAAACTTCCATCTCTACATAATATATATATATCAGTCGACTAAGACCCTAACGACCACTTAGTTGACTAATGAACAAAGATGAGATGGTCCTCCTCCTCCTCCTCCTCCTCCTCCTCCTCCTCCTACTCCTCCTACTCCTCTTCTTCTCTGTGACTAATGGAGCAGCAGGGGATATGATGAGTCCACTGAAAGATTAGTGCTGAGCTCCCCAGGCACTGTGTGTGTGTGGGTGGGTGTGTGTGTGTGTGCTCGCTCGCTAGTGATAAGCGTCTCCTCCACCAGTGTGGTTCCAGTAGAATCTAGTGCCTCCGGTGTAAAGGGAACATCAAGCTGTCAGGGGATTTAGATCAGGGAGTTAGTGTCTCACTGTTAAGAAAGACATACTGTACTCATTCATAAAAGAATTTATTAAAAACACTATAACACATTCTCTTTCTTCTGTGTGTCTCTGTTTTATTTATCTGTCAGAAACGTTGGCTGTTTGTCTGAATGAAGACTCGGTGGATCCTCCCCTCCATGCGGTGGCGCTGCAGTTCCTGTGTGTACTCTTCTCAGAGGAGACAAGGAGATGTGAGGTCACCGCCGCCGCGACCCCTGAACCTGTGAGCCCTCTGTCTGATGTCCTGAGCGGCCCCTCTGCTGGCCAGCTGTGTGAACTGCTGCTACAGGTAACACAGGGTCTCAACCATAGACATAAAGGCTCGATGACTCACCCGCGCTGCAGGCCAATAGGGAGGTGTAGTCTGACGTCACTTTGGACCGCCAGCGAGGTCCACCCGTATAGGGATTTATCATTGGGAAAATGGATTATCGGCTATTGTAACAATTCTGCCTCATGAACATTGACAAGCTTTCCATTTTTGCACAAAATGAGTTCCCTTCTATCACTAACATTATTGTTTAAGCATTTTTGGTTGAAATCAAATTCTGCGATTTTTTTTTTACAATTAACACTTTAATCGCCATGGGTTAAATTCATAATTTACCATCCCTCGCCAGCTCTATTTGTCTATGGAGAAGCTCCCCTTCTTTGCAGGGCTATAACTTTTTTAATTCTATTGCTACATTGCCATTATTATGGCCCATTCAATGTCCTATATGTATTGTTCAGGGTGTAGCAACGTTAAACTTTTTCATTCACATATTCATACTAAAATATGGTCTAAAGTATAAGTATGTTTTTATCGTTTTCTGCAGCTTTCTTCAGAACGTGATTTATAGCCCCAAATGCATTATATTGATGATGAAATACAGTTTGGTAGCGATCTGCGTGAGATGAAAAATTTCAACTGGATGTACTTCTAGAATGATCTACGTATGATCTGATGATGACCGGATGGGCGGGGGATCGTTTATAATTCCGTGGGCAGCGTTAGATGATTCATAGCAGTTTATATGGAATACGTTAGAAAATAACGCTGAATCTTACCGTATGTTCCTCGCGCCGTTGGACGATCAGCGTGGAGTAGACCGTTTTCGATTATGGGATGTTGATCCTGATGAACCATTTCCAGGTTGTATAATACTATATACGTCCAAATAACGTTGTTTATTGAGTTAGGGCGAGCGATTGATCATCCAGTGTGTTGAGATGGAGTCCGGCTACCGATCGCGAGTGCCCGGAGCACATATGGATGAGCACTTCCTGTTTGGCGCGCCCCTCCCTCTTGGCCGATCTGCAGTTGAGTGGAGCTCAGTTAGACAGTTGAGTGGAGCTCACCAGTACATCTCAGGGCTCCGGAAAGGAAATATGATTTCGATGACAGATTTTTGAAATATTGACATCAAAGACGAGTTACGGCGTCTTCGGCAGAATAAGCATGGCTAGGAATGACGTCTTAACTCATCCCCGGCGATCATAGTGTTAATTGCGAATATTTTCATGTTGAGCTATAGATTGTGGATGAATATGCACAGAAAGGTACACCATGCAAATGTTCATGCTTTATTTGTTTTTTAAATGGGCAATGGGTAAATACATTGCATTTTCAAGATGGTGGACTGGCCGGAAACAGCAATGACGTAACCACTACACCTCCCTAGGGAGACCGACGTTGCCACATGGCGGCCATCTTGCCACAGGTGCATGTACTATTGAAATAACCATAGCTTGCTCAATTTTCAACAGATTTTCAAACGGTTTGGTTTGTTATAAACGTCAGATGTAGTTATCATACTGCATACTTATGATGGACTTTCATTATGAAAATATATGTCCAATCATCCTGAATCATAGCCACGTTAATAACGTTTGTAATAAACCAAACCGTTTGTAAATCGGTTGAAAATTTTGCAAGCTATGGTTATTTCAATAGTACATGCACCATAAACATTCATGTTATGAGTGGGCATGCTGCCTGTGACAAGATGGCCGCCGGTGAACTACGCTGGAGTCTCTGCCTTGCACCATCTAGTTATATCTATGGTCTCAACGTCACATGTCCCCAACTGGATTTATTTTTCCTGAACTGAACAGCTGTCCCTAATCTAATGAATGTGGCTGCATATCAGAATGCCTCAGAATCTATTCTTCATCCACATAACACTGTCTATAACAGCCTTTGTAGATTTATATTGAGATGTCCTTATAGAACCCACCACTGCTCATTGTATGTGTTGTGAAGGGCCAGATTAAACCGAATATATATATTTATTTATATATATATATTTAATTGTATTTGTATATTCTCTAATATTCCCTGATATCCCTTGTATATTCCTTGTACAATATGCATTGAATATCCATTCTAGCCTACTGAACATCCCATAATAGTCTCCATTCTACTATTGGTCGAGACCTTGGTGCCAGGCTGCCATACCCCTCAGACCCAGTTCAAACGTACCGCTCGACATGTACGAACAAGTCCTAGTTCCGCGTAGGAATTTGGCTACCGCACCACTAATGGGACTATTTGTTCATAGTGCGTATATATACTGCGCTACTAAAGTAGGACTTTCTTTTCAGTCCAGTTTCTTACCCTCCAATAGAGTCACAGACGTAAAGCCTCCCCGCGACGCCACGTGTGGGAGTAAGGCCAAGTTCGCCTACCATCGGTATTGAGACATCGTGTATATTAATATTTGAATAGTCATATTTGGCACTATATCGTCGAGTTGGACGTAGTCTATTAAGCTAATAATAGTCTGTTAATATATAGTGCTTCGTGCGGTGAGAATACTACCGTAGTCAGTACCCCATCGTTTCGGGCAGAGAACTGGCTGCTTACCCAGGGTGGTTGACCCTATGTGAAGCTGCACCCGAGGAGCCCCAGAGCCGACGAGCGAGTGGACCTGTATACCGGATTATTCTACCGACGACAGCCCGCCTTCCCAGGCACGGATTATGCTTTGGATACTTTGATTATTCCATGGATAAAGACCCCCGACACTGCCGTGTGTTGGAACCCCCCCCCCTGGAGAGGACGCAAGGTGAGGAGACGCTCTGCAAGACGAGGTCGCTTCACGTCTCTCCCCCGTGGACCGGAGAGAGCCGGCCCACAAAGAGTCCACCTGCTTTCATCTGTGGTCCAAGGATCGCCGGCGCATTGAACGGCACTACAGTGGGTTCACCTGGGATACCCTTGGCCGGACGAGGCAGCCGGATTCTACCCCCCCACCCCTCCTACTCCTGTCGGCTTACAAGCGACCGGATTAACCCCCTCTAGTGTATCTAGTATAATCATTAAAGTATCATTGCTGTTATTCCTTAACTATTCCAGGTCGTATATTTACCACCTGCGCCTTCAGAGATTGGACATTCTCTATTGATATACCGACGAATACTCCTTGCCATAAAAGTGCATACTATTTCAATTCATAAATGTAATTAAGTGATTAAGTGCTTATTCTACACACCATCGCTGTGTAGAAATAAAGACCTGTTTCTAATTCGTACATTTGTGTTGGATCCGTTTCATCTACGTGAGAGTGTTCATGATAATATATTTATGCCGTGTACTGGGTGGCCTAATATTAAGTACAAAGGTAGTGGTAGTAAGTATCATATCTAGTAATACAGTCAGGGAATTGTACCCCTCAGTTACAATTGGTCCTTCGAGCCGGAGGGTAATTAGTGTAATATTAATATAGTGTTATTAATATTGAAATGGCCTATGATGAACACTCCACGAAACGATCCTCCTAACCAACGCCCGCAGCGCGAACGACGGCTCCCTCAGTACTTAGAGGCTTACGCTGTCAGTCAACAACCTAGTCTTCTACTAACAGTAAACGCGGTAAAACTAGAAAGTAAAAGTATGTCTAACCCCAACGCCCAGACTACCCCAACCATAGAGGCCCCTACGGGCTCTAATGTAACTGACCAAGTTCACGGTGGGGACCAGTGGGAACCAGACATGACTTCACACCCCGCCAGTACTGAAGAAGTAGTCCCCGATGAGTCCCGGGAGGAATACAACGCTACCGAGAGAGAACTCGGCACGGAAGAAGACGGGGAGAGCACCGTGGAGATAGAGCTCCAAGGCTCCGCAAGGAGTACCCCGAGGGAAGGCTCCCCTATACAACCGCCTTCTCCCAGCGAGGCAGAGAGGACCCTACAGCAGGCCTTCCTCATCAGCCTGAACGCCGCTGCTGAACGCGACCGACTGCAGATCCAGCAGCGAAGCGAACACGAGCAGATACGTCTAGAAATAAGACGCATTCAGATGGAAGAGAATGTGGCCCGAGAACGAGCCGGTGCTCAACGGGACGCAGCGCGCGACAGACAGCAGTCGCAACTAATAGAACAGCTGATCAGACGGACAACACCCTCTCCCTCCGCCAGAGGCTCCAGGAACTCATCTAGACACACCTCCAGGGCGGCATCCCCTAGCCGAGTAAACAACCCTGAACTTGACCAACAGACGAGGTCTATACCCCCCACAGACCACCTCCCCCCACCGGTCCAAGCGAGACCTAGCAACCGGGAAGGAGCAGCATATCCTGTGGAGAGGCTAAACCAGAGACTACAAGCACTGGATGACCTAACTGAAGACGAAGAGGAAGAGGAGGAGAACCACGCCCGAAGACAGCACAGTACTCTACCGGACCAGGAGGTCCGGTACAGCCCAGGCTATACTCCCGCGGAGCTGCGCTACAGACCCCCGACTCTATACACGGGTGAGCACGACGCACGACCCGCACCGAGGAACAGCACCTGGACAAGCGGGCCATGGTACACTGCCGGTACCAGCCCATACCAAGGAGCGGGAGGAGACTCGCCTAGGAGGCCTCTCCCCCAACGCTCGCCGATGTATCCACAGTCAGCGTCATACATTGGCACGCCTATGGTACCCGACTTCACCCAAGAGAACCGGGCCCAGTATACAGAACTCCGCATGTGTCTGGAGACCATGTTGGTGGATGTATTGGATGAACGCCACAAATACGCCATCCTACTGAAGCACTTAAAGGTGCCCCGCGCACATAATATAGCGCTCGCCTACGCGACTTCCACCACCCCATACACAGCAGCGCTGGTAGCATTGGACCAGAGGTATGGGCGCATATGGGATTACGTGATCCAGGAGATCCGACACATCGACCGCTTACCCCCAGCAATAGACAATCGAGCACTGGACGACCTGTCCATCAGAGTGCAGTCCCTGGTAGGGATGTTGGGAGCGCAAAGAGAGAAGGGGAGGCATGAACTTTACGCCAACTCAAATGTGGAAAGGATCCTGGAGAAGCTGCCGCCCGCTCGTCAGGAGCGCTTTAGGCGGCAGAGGGACCACAGAGACCCGAATGGCCCCGAACCGAACCTCCTCGATCTAGCAGACTTCCTGGCGAGAGAAGTCAGCAGCCTACGGCTAGATACATTCGGACGGAGCACCCCTGGCTCCAGAGAAGGAACCAGACGACTAAATGATGGAAGAAGATCGGTGACTGTGATGCACCAATCGGAGTCAGTACCGAGCAGCAGGAGCCACAGTACCCCCTCCAGAACGGAGAAGTGGAAGATAGTGTGCCCCTACTGTGAGAAAGAACACTGGCTAGCGCAATGTGACTCCTTCCCCAAGCTGAACGCGGAGGAAGCAGGTCAATGGATAAAGTCCAACAAGCGCTGTTTTCGCTGTGCGCGCTCACACATGGCAGCCGAATGCCGCTTAAAGAAAAGGTGCACCAAGTGCGATGGAGCCCATCTGGACATACTTCACGACAGTAACAGACGGCGCCCTTCACCCGCACCATCCAGCCGCAAAGCGAGCGTCATGTACATCGATCCCGCCAGCAGCAGTGGAGCCCGAGTACTCCTAAAAGTAGTGCGTGTGACACTAAGCTACCAGAATAAAGTCCTGGACACTTACGCCGTCCTCGATGACGGGTCAGAGAAGACCCTGCTGCTCGCCTCCGCTGCGGCCCAGCTAGGGCTGCGGGGAAGCGAAACCCAAATGACAATTCGGACAATAAGACGAGATTTGAAGACGATAAAGGGCGAGAATGTCTCATTCTCTATCGCAGCAAGCGGCCAGCCTGAGCGACGGTACCAGATTGCAGACGCTTTCACCAGCCAAGAAATAGGACTGTCGCGGTACACATACCCCGTCGCCAAGCTGATGGAGAAATATGCACATCTGCGCAAGTTACCGATCCCGCTCATAGACAATGCTATGCCGACCCTGTTGATAGGCTCCGACCATGCAGACCTCATTGTCCCGATAGACCGGGTTCATACCGGACCCCGAGGCTGCCCTGCAGCAGTCGAGACCCGTTTGGGATGGACTCTCCAAGGCCCGCTCGCCAAATCTCTCAACCGAAGTACAGCCACTAGATGTCTCCACTCCCGAGTCACAGAGGGAGAAACCACACTCCTGCAACACGTAGAGCGGCTATGGACCTTGGAACAAATGCCCTTTAAGAACGGAAAGAAAGACATTCGCTCTAAAGATGACATTTACGCAATTCACCTCCTCGAGACAGGGACCAAGAGAGTCCCGGTCAACGGCGTGTTGAGATACGCCACGCCACTCCTGCGGCGAGAAGGAATGCCTACTTTCCACGCCAAGACAGACGCCACAGAACGGTACCTGCTGAACACGGAGCGGCGCTTAGCCAAGAACCCCGCCCAAGAGAGTGTATACCGCGCTGAGATTGAGAAGCTCATCACAGCGGGACACGTCACAAAGATGGACATTAAAGAGGCTGACCAGACCACTGAATCGTGGTACGTGCCCCACCACAAGGTCCATCACAACGGTAAAGACCGCATAGTATTTAACTGCAGCTACCAGATCGGATCCCAAAATCTGAATAAAGAGTTACTGCCCGGTCCCACACTCGGCCCCTCCCTACTCGGCGTTCTACTCCGCTTCCGCCAGGAAAAGGTGGCCATCAGCGGGGACATTAAAGGAATGTTCCTGCAGGTGAGATTAGTAGAGGCGGACAAGCCCCTGTTACGGTTCCTATGGAGAGAGAAGCCAGGAGATGAGCACCCAGCCATCTACCAATGGGAAGTCCTCCCCTTCGGAACGACGTGCAGCCCCTGCTGTGCGACATTTGCACTACAGAAACATGTAGCAGAGGACCCAGCAGCGGACGAAGAGGTCCGACACAGCGTAAAGAACAGCTTCTACGTAGACAACTGTCTACAAAGCCTTTCAACCCAGGAAGAAGCCGAGGCTCTCCTGATTAAACTCCGCGCCTCATTGATCAAAGGCGGCTTTGATCTCAGGCAGTGGGCCAGCAGCGATCCGCAAGTACTGCGCAGCCTCTCCTCCGAGGACAAGGCAGCCAGCAGCGAGACCTGGATGGCTACAATCCCGGGAGAAGCCCAGGAGATGACCCTGGGATTGGTGTGGCGATTCAAAACAGATTCGCTTCACTACAGACACAAGCCCCTGACTACGGAGCAGGGAAGGCCGGCGGCGGCGCCGACCACCAGACGGAGTGTGTACACAACACTCGCCCGACAATATGACCCGCTAGGATGTATTCTACCGTACACCACCAGGGCAAAAATGATTGTACGAGCATTGTGGGACAAGGACCAGGGCTGGGACGACCCCATTCCCGCACACCTTGCATCCACCTGGAGAGAGTGGGAGATGGAGCTCCACTCACTCCCAGGCGTTAATATGCGCCGAAGCTACTTCCCACCCACGGTGAGGCCAGAGACATGTAAAATGGACTTACACGTCTTCAGTGACGCCTCAGAGGTCGCATACGGATCAGTAGCCTACTTGCGGGCCCAAGACCAGGGGGGAGAGATCTACACAGCATTTGTCCTCGCCCGCTCGAGAATAGCCCCACGCAAGCAACAATCTATCCCACGTCTAGAGCTCTGCGCAGCCCTAGCTGGAGCGCACCTAGCCACGCTCATCCAACGTGAGCTCACCATACCGGTGTCTAGAACAATCCTGTGGTCAGATTCCACGACGGTACTCGCCTGGATCAAATCGGACTCATGCAAGTACAAAGTCTTCGTGGGAGTCAGAGTCACCGAGATTCAAGACTTAACCGAAGAGTTAACCGGAGAAACAGAGTGGCGCTACGTTGATACAAAACAGAACCCAGCTGACGTCATCACCCGGGGGATGCCCCTGGATGACCTCACCCGTCGCAATGTCTACAGTGACGGCCCCGCATTCCTAAGACTCCCGGAAGGACAGTGGCCCAGGCCTATCCCGAGGGAAGCAAGTCCAGAGGAGGTGGAAATTAAGAAGTCTGTGTTCTGTGGATTGAGCACCGTAGCCTCCACCGACCCTAACATAGACGATTGCACGTCCATAGAGAGTGCACAACAAAGAACATTCCTGCGGTACCACCCGGAGTGCAAGTCCCCCGCTGATATGTCAGCAGCTAACTACGAGGAAGCAGAATTGCTTCTACTGCAGCGAGCCCAGAGAGACTCGTTCCCCGATGAATTGGCCTGTCTACAGGGAGGAAAGCCCGTCCCATCCGACAGCAGATTAATTCACCTGGCCCCCGAGAGCGACGCTCACACCCTCATCAGAGTGGGTGGTCGCCTACGCAGAGCCCCCAATCTACCGAATGACATTAAATACCCGATCGTATTGAACAGCCGACATAAGGTCACAGAGCTGATTATAAAGGAATACGATGAGGATGTACATCACGCAGGAGCAGAAAGAGTCTTCGCGGAAATCAGACGTCGTTACTGGATCCTACAAGGAAGAGAGGCGGTACGACGCTTCCAGCGAACATGTCTAGACTGCCGCAAGTGGCGCGCGCAGCCCAGCATACCAAGGATGGCTGACCTTCCTCCATGTCGCCTCCGAATCGGTGACAAGCCATTCCACTCAACGGGTATGGACTGCTTTGGCCCGCTGCACATAAAGAAAGGAAGAGGAACCGAGAAGCGGTGGGGTATTGTATTCAAATGCATGACCACCAGAGCGATACACATCGAGCTTCTCCCGACCATGAGCACAGACTCATTCCTTATGGCCTTCCGTAGATTCACATCACGGAAAGGAAGACCGTCTACCCTATTGTCCGATCATGGGACAAACTTCAAAGGCGGCGAAAGAGAGCTGAGAGAGAGCTTCCAAGCTATGGGCCCAGAACTTAAGACCCACCTCGCTCCAGCACAGGTTGATTTCCAATTCAACCCCCCAAACGCACCCCACTTCGGTGGCACTTGGGAACGAGAAGTGCGCTCCATAAAGACAGCCCTGTACGCAGTACTTGGGGCCCAGACTGTGGCGGAAGAAGTCCTAATGACAGTCCTCACGGAGATTGAGGGAGTACTTAACTCGAAGCCCCTCGGATATGTCTCCAGTGATGTGGCGGATATCGACCCAGTTACCCCCAACACACTCCTGATGGGGCGGCTAGATCCTGCATTACCCCAGACAATGTACCGGCCTGAAGAAGCGAACGGCCGACGAATGTGGAGGTACAGCCAAGTATTAGCCGACAAGTTTTGGAACAGTTTCCTACTGCACTACCTACCGTCTCTACAGACCCGCCAGAAGTGGGTAAAGGAGAGAGACAATTTGACAGAAGGAACAGTCGTCATGATTATTGATCAATCACTGCCCAGAGCTATGTGGCCGGCCGGCCGCGTAAGCAAAGTGATCACCGGTGCCGACGGCAAGGTCCGAGCAGCTGAAGTGCTCGTCCAGGGTCGCACTTACACCCGTCCCGTGGCAAGGCTCATAGAACTGCCTCGACTCCCAGACACAATCGATGATGACCATGACCCTACAACCCTATGACTTTGTGAAGTTGACTGACCCCTACAGCAAACCCTTATGTGTAAATAGACAACGCGATTAATCTGTCTCTGTTTAACTGATTAGGTCTGGGACCTATTCAGGGGGTGGCTGTTGTGAAGGGCCAGATTAAACCGAATATATATATTTATTTATATATATATATTTAATTGTATTTGTATATTCTCTAATATTCCCTGATATCCCTTGTATATTCCTTGTACAATATGCATTGAATATCCATTCTAGCCTACTGAACATCCCATAATAGTCTCCATTCTACTATTGGTCGAGACCTTGGTGCCAGGCTGCCATACCCCTCAGACCCAGTTCAAACGTACCGCTCGACATGTACGAACAAGTCCTAGTTCCGCGTAGGAATTTGGCTACCGCACCACTAATGGGACTATTTGTTCATAGTGCGTATATATACTGCGCTACTAAAGTAGGACTTTCTTTTCAGTCCAGTTTCTTACCCTCCAATAGAGTCACAGACGTAAAGCCTCCCCGCGACGCCACGTGTGGGAGTAAGGCCAAGTTCGCCTACCATCGGTATTGAGACATCGTGTATATTAATATTTGAATAGTCATATTTGGCACTATATCGTCGAGTTGGACGTAGTCTATTAAGCTAATAATAGTCTGTTAATATATAGTGCTTCGTGCGGTGAGAATACTACCGTAGTCAGTACCCCATCGTTTCGGGCAGAGAACTGGCTGCTTACCCAGGGTGGTTGACCCTATGTGAAGCTGCACCCGAGGAGCCCCAGAGCCGACGAGCGAGTGGACCTGTATACCGGATTATTCTACCGACGACAGCCCGCCTTCCCAGGCACGGATTATGCTTTGGATACTTTGATTATTCCATGGATAAAGACCCCCGACACTGCCGTGTGTTGGAACCCCCCCCCCCTGGAGAGGACGCAAGGTGAGGAGACGCTCTGCAAGACGAGGTCGCTTCACGTCTCTCCCCCGTGGACCGGAGAGAGCCGGCCCACAAAGAGTCCACCTGCTTTCATCTGTGGTCCAAGGATCGCCGGCGCATTGAACGGCACTACAGTGGGTTCACCTGGGATACCCTTGGCCGGACGAGGCAGCCGGATTCTACCCCCCCACCCCTCCTACTCCTGTCGGCTTACAAGCGACCGGATTAACCCCCTCTAGTGTATCTAGTATAATCATTAAAGTATCATTGCTGTTATTCCTTAACTATTCCAGGTCGTATATTTACCACCTGCGCCTTCAGAGATTGGACATTCTCTATTGATATACCGACGAATACTCCTTGCCATAAAAGTGCATACTATTTCAATTCATAAATGTAATTAAGTGATTAAGTGCTTATTCTACACACCATCGCTGTGTAGAAATAAAGACCTGTTTCTAATTCGTACATTTGTGTTGGATCCGTTTCATCTACGTGAGAGTGTTCATGATAATATATTTATGCCGTGTACTGGGTGGCCGAATATTAAGTACAAAGGTAGTGGTAGTAAGTATCATATCTAGTAATACAGTCAGGGAATTGTACCCCTCAGTTACAGTATGAGTCTTTAAACTGGTTGACACCTACTGTACATTGAGAAGACATTTTCACTGGTTGTTATTGTTACGTGCCCCCGTGGGGAGACGCAACACTAGGCCACAGACAGGATAGGTGAGGATGCAGTGACACAAAACACCATAGACAGATTGTAAAATAACAATATTTATTTTACACAAATGAGATCAGCAACACAGAGAGCAAAGAGGACCTACCAGTGAGCACCAAATAATATCAAAATGAAACAAAAGCCCCCCCCCCCCCCCCTTTACAGGCGCGGACGCCCCAAAGTACAGGAGGTGGTGCTCACTCTAAGCTGGTGTCTTTAACAGTAGTTCTCCTACGTGATGCAGATGTAGACCCCAGGGTATCTTTCTGCCCTCAATGTCCCTGTGTGCGAAACAAAAGATTAATAACAGGAAACAATCACCATAGGCTGGGTGACAAACAGATATACAAAGGATTAGTACAGAAATGTACAACAACACAAAAAGATACAATGCTATATAGACCAAATAACTAGAGCTTTGACCAGCTCTCACACACAATGAGCTCACACAGAGCTTTGACTAGCTCTCACACAAAATGAGCTCACACAGAGCTTTGATTAGCTCTCACACAGAATTAGCTCCCACAAAAGAGAGTGTGTAACAAAGAGTGTGTACAAAGACACCAAGAGCTCTACTTTACCACATCAATGAACCAGAGAGCTCTACCTACAAAAGCACCAACACACTAGAGCCATAGTTACCACCAACACAGACCAAACGAACCAGGGAGCTAACTAACACTGAAACACAAAGGGTATTATGAAGGGAGTGGATGTTGATTGCTGAACGAGTCTCAGCTGCCGCTGCACCGGGGTGAGTTGGTGATTGACCAGCTGCTGCTGCAACTGGGAACCTGGGGATGTGTAGACACAAGAGGGAGACAAGACAACAACAAACAAAACATGCCTATATACACAACAGATTACATACATTACTCCCATATATATACACAAGGACATCGTCCGTAACAGTTATTCATATTCAAATGCATTTTCTTTAACTATCCCCCTTATCTTAAAAATGTTTAATCCCATATAGCTCAGACATATGCATTACCTATTTTTTTCCACTCCCCAAATCTACAAGGTTGGTAGACGTGCCTTTCTATTTAAAGCACCATGTGATTGGAGTCATCTTCCCAGCTCACTCAGAGCTATTACCTATTTGTTCTGCTTTAAGTCATCCTTGTTCACTCATCTCCAGACAAGCTGCTCCTGTTTTACATTTCTTTCTTTCTTTCTTTTCCTTTTCTTGTGTGTGTGTACATTTATGAAATGTATTTTGTTCCTCTCAGGAGGATTCTGTGGGTGTTGGACTGGGTGGGTTGTGCTTTGGAGAGCTCCTGTCAGTATGCACGATTGTATTGTATTGTATTTTATTGTTACCCTGTGTTTAGGACCCCCTCGAAAACGAGAGGGTTGATCTCAAGGGATACATTTCAAATACAATTTCAAATATATAAATTAATCTACCATCCCGGACACATTTGGGGATCAGTGGACAAAAATGATTGAGATATAATTATGGTTGGGCATCGTTTGGATTTGAACGATTCTGATTCTGATTCCGATTCTGATTCCGATTCCGATTCTGCTTTTTGCTTCTGGTTCTTAACGATTCTCGATTCCGGTTCTTCATGGGGCAGGGTCAAATTATTATTATTATTATTTTTAAACCTTTACACAAGTCATATTCATATTCACATCATACAGTTGAACTTATAAATTATTGTGTACAGTTTAATTTAGCTTCTGTTATTAATTATTCAATAATAAATCCACAATTGTTTAATTTACTGTAAGTTATAATAACTGCATAACATATAACGTTACTGTTAGTGTATGTCAGGGTGGTAGCTACAGTATCTAGCCAGTTTAGCTTGTGTTACTGTTAGTGTAGGTCAGGGTGGTATGAATGAATGAATGAATGAATGAATGAAAACTTTATTTAACAGATTGCAGAATGGGTACAATACAGTACGGCTCAATACACACAATTGTTAAGGGGATGCAGACCAGAGAAAGACGTTTGTCTTGTTTACATCAGGGTCCCCCATTTTCAATTAATAGTGACATTTATGACATACACAACATACATGACATTTATGGCATAGGGACATACATGACATACAGGTATTTAGTATCGTTACATTTGTGACATATACAATATGCAGATATACATTACTGTTACCCATAGATCCTGACAGAGTATATACATATGATGGGGAGGGGACTGTACATTAGGAGGGGGTGGGAGAGAACTATACATACGGTGGGGAGAGAATATATGCCATAATCACAGCACGGGCATACTTCACTCCCCCTCCTTTTCCCCTCACGTTCTCCACACGCTCTTCATCCCCCTCTCCACCCACTACACACTCCTCCTTATCCTCTCCTTCTCCATCCACCCCTCCCTTTACCCTCATACGCCCAGCTGCACTCCATTCTGTAAAGTAGATTGCCTCATATCTGACAGACAGGGACCAGAGGGTAGAGGTCAATGGTTTTTTGTCGACTGCCAAACCAATAGTTTGTGGGGTGCCGCAAGGAAGTGTTTTAGGACCATTGCTATTTTTATTGTACATAAATGATATGAGAGAAGCATGTTCTTGTAATTTATTCTTATTTGCAGATGATTCAGCTTTGCTCATCTCCCATAAGGATCTGAGTACACCCCAAAGAATGCTAGGAGAGAAACTCTCTAAGGTTAGGAATTGGCTGTCTGACAATAGGCTCTCACTTCACTTAGGCAAAACAGTCTATTTTGTTCAGATCTAAGCCCAGATTAAAAAAGGCTCCCGAATGAGGTAAATGCCCGCACCAGGTTTTTGGCTAGAAAGGCCAATCTTCTTGACAGGGAAAGCCTTAGACAGTGTGCAGTGTCATTTTGACAGGTAGGTAGCTAGCTAGCTAGCTTAGCTCATGTTACTGTTAGTGTAGGTCAGGGTGGTAAGTAGCTAGCTAGCTTAGCTCATGTTACTGTTAGTGTAGGTCAGGGTTATAGCTAGCTAGCTTAGCTCAAGTTACTGTTAGTGTAGGTCAGGGTGGTAGGTAGCTAGCTAGCTAGCTTAGCTCATGTTACTGTTTGTGTAGGTCTGGGTGGTAGCTAGCTAGCTACCTTAGCTCATGTTACTGTTAGTGTAGGTCAGGGTGGTAGGTAGCTAGCTAACTAGCTTAGCTCATGTTACTGTTAGTGTAGGTCAGGGTGGTAGGTAGCTAGCTAGCTAGCTTAGCTCATGTTACTGTTAGTGTAGGTCAGGGTGGTAGGTAGCTAGCTAGCTAGCTTAGCTCATGTTACTGTTAGTGTAGGTCAGGGTGGTAGGTAGGTAGCTAGCTAGCTAGCTTAGCTCATGTTACTGTTCGTGTTGGTCAGGGTGGTAGCTAGCTAGCTAGCTTCGCTCATGTTACTGTTAATGTAGGTCAGGGTGGTAGCTAGCTAGCTTAGCTCATGTTACTGTTAGTGTAGGTCAGGGTGGTAGCTAGCTAGCTTAGCTCATGTTACTGTTAGTGTAGGTCAGGGTGGTAACTAGCTAGCTTAGCTCATGTTACTGTTAGTGTAGCCTCAGGGTGGTAGCTAGCTATCTTGCTTAGCTCTATTAGGTTGTGCTTAGCTAACTGTTGCTGCTTCAACATCTAAGGGATGCAGCTTCTTCCACCACATAAACTAGTTTAATAGGAACCGATCATCAGAATTTAAATTCAAATGTTGAATCTGCATTGTGGAAACTGTTCTAATTCGGAACCGGGTCCCGATGCCCAACCCTAGATATAATGCCACTTTTCTCCAGTACAGATATTTATGTGCCAAAAAAAAAAAAAAAAAAAAAAAAAAATAATAATAATAATAATAATAATAATAATAATAATAATAATAATAATAATAATAATAATAATAATAATAATAATAATAATAATAATAATGGATTGGATTTATATAGCGCTCTTCATGACACCCCAGTGACCCCAGAGCGCTTACAGAGTCAATTATTCGTTCATACACAGTCATACCGGTGGTGGTAAGCTACAATTACAGCCAGAGCTGCCGTGAGGCAGACTCACGGAAGCGTGGCGAATAATCATCGCCTATGGCCCCTCCGACCACCACCAACATTAATTCACATGCATACACATTCATACGAGGCAAGTAGGTTAAGTGTCTTGCCCAAGGACACAACGGCAGTGGGATGGACATGGGCTTGAGCGGGATTCGAACCACCAACCCTTCGATCATTGGACGACCCGCTCTACCCCTGAGCCACGCCGCCCCACGAAATAAACACAGAATGTCAAGCGGCTTTTGCTTTGATTTCATCAGGTGGGGTGCTCTCAGACACTGATACCCTGTTTTCTTCTTTATCTTGGTACTGGCCTGACATCTGATAGACGTATCCCTAGTCATGGAGCTGTTTGACCTCAATATGAGGTTGGCTGCCAAAAAAAGTATCGTCAGTCTTTTCAGGATCTGTGGCTGTTAGAGATGATGATGATGATGATGATGATGATGATGATGATGATGATGATGATGACAGTGGTGCTGATAACAGCTCTGTTCCTCTTTGTGAACATCAGAGCTTTGAGAGGAGGTCAGTCCAGGATCCTGTGAAGAAGCTGACAGCCAGAGCTCTGATAGGCCTGCTGGGCTGCAGCCGCACCGCTCAGAACCATGCTGCTACTGGTGAGTCCCAGCCGCTCGCACAGCATCACACACAGCATCACACACAGCATCACACACAGCATCACACACAGCATCACACAAAGCATCACACACAGCATCACGGGGGCTGTCATGAGATGAAATAATTTGAAAATGTATGAAATGTTTTTGTATTCAAGTCGTTGTTTTTTGTGGGGCTACCAGGAGCTTGAATGTGCAAGAATTAATTAGGTGCACATGGTTGTGAAATTGGTATTTAACTTTGTTCTAAGTGGTATTAAATAGGTTTTAAAAAGTCTTAAATGTAACTTGCTGAAACCTGCAGATACCCTGAACAAGAAAGAAGGAAGTAGAGTCTGCAGACTGGAGCTCCTTTTTACTCACTAATTCAGCCTCCCACACGTTTCCAGCTCAGGCTTGATTTATGTAAATTGTACATGGGGT
The DNA here is from genome assembly GCF_963971535.1 of Notolepis coatsorum. Taxonomy (NCBI): domain Eukaryota; kingdom Metazoa; phylum Chordata; class Actinopteri; order Aulopiformes; family Paralepididae; genus Notolepis; species Notolepis coatsorum. The sequence continues at coordinate 32,343,101 of NC_140176.1, read as the reverse complement.
CATATACTCATATATACTGAACATATACTGAACACATACGGTAGACTGTGTGTGTGTGCATGTGTGAGAATAATAATAATAATAATAATAATAATAATAATAATAATAATAATAATAATAATAATAATAATAATAATAATAATAATAATAATAACAATAATAATAATAATAATAATTAAAAAAATAAATAATAATAATAATAATAACAAATGCAAACAAAAAGTTAAAGTAGATTTTATTTGCAGTTTCCAATATAATTCTGATTTCAGTTTGTATCAGTACTTTTTGAAAAGGTTTAGCACATTTTAACAATACCGTGACAATACTGATAACCGTGATAATACTGGTCACTAGAATCGTGAAATTAAATTAGTTATGATTGAGTTTAAAAATAAACAAAGGTGCAGATGACTGTCTGTATGCCCTATCACTTATATTATATGTTACAATAAATAATAGGCGATAAAGCATTTTAATCTGAATATATACTATGAGTATAAAGGTTTTAGTTTGAGTTTTTTCTTTTTGCAGCCCTAGTTTTTTTTTTTATCCACTTTTTCTCCCATTTTCCAATTCAACCCTCCCCTGTCACGAACGCTGTTTCTTGCCTCCCACAAGCCGGCTGCAATGTGGACTAAGTCATACATAGCACAAGTCCCCTCCGGTACTTGAGGTAACAGCAGTCGCATCTTTTCACCCGCGCAGCTCGATCTCTCAGTGGCGAGGAGTAACGCGTGGGAGGCTCACGCTGCCCCCAACACTTCCTGATTCTACTGCGCAGGCGCACCAACCGACCTGTAGGAGTCGCTGTCCACAACGCCCGATCCCCACCCATCAGTTTCCCACCCCCTAATACGGCCAATGTGTATTAGTACGGACAACCAGCTAAACTGAAAGCAAATGTGGAGCGCTGGGCTCGAACAGGCAAGCCCAGCGTCTCCAGATTTCGTGGTGAGCGCCTTGCCCACTACGCCACGTAGCCGCCCTTTTTTGCAGCCCTAGTTATTCATCTACAGTACAGTGTCTGTTTAATCTCATCCCATTATCTTCTACTAATGTGTCTCTGTGTGTGTGTGTGTGTGTGTGTGTGTGTCTCTGTTTGTGTGTGTGTGTGTGTGTGTCTCTGTTTGTGTGTCTCTGTGTGTCACAGCTGGTCTGATAGACAGCTGTGTGGAGCAGCTGAAGCAGAACCACTCGCAGCTTCACCTGGAGTCCGTTCGCCCGGGCATGGCTGCTCACCGCAGGAAGGTGTGTATTTGTGTGAGTGTCTATGTGTGTGTCTCTGTGTGTGTGTCTGTCTGTGTGTCTGTCTGTGTGTGTGTGTCTCTGTCCTGGCAGCTTGTGGAAACTCAGCGTGTCTGGCCCCCCTGGCGTCATTCCTGCTGGACAGATTGATGATCCACCGTAGACTCAACAGAATACCTTACTGTCCTCCAGTGTCGAGTCACTAACTCTCGAGTCCGAGTCACCAAAGAAGAGCCTGAGTCGAGTCCCCGTTACCCGAGTCCAAGTCATCAAGGTCGAGTCCACTCCACTCTGGCCGTCAAAGAGCTGACATACAAATAAATAAAGGTCTACGTTAAACATAAATGACACAGCGGTCACCATTTCAAAGGGAGTGTATTTACTTTGTGACACAATAGCCTAACAAATGCACTAGCCATCAATAGCTTATGCCAAATGAGATGGGGCCCATTTATTTTTTATAAATAACTGTATTTATCAATTAACAAGTCCGAGTCCTCGTCTGCACCTTCTGAGTCTGAATGCAGTCAAGGCTAGAGTCCAAGTCAGAGTCATTAGTGCTCAAGTCCACGTCTAGTCACGAGTCCTGAAAATCATTCCAGGACTGGTCCTGTCTATGTTGCCGTTTACCGCTTTTGAGCGGATAATGGCGGTGGGGTGGAAGTTGTTTTTTGATATGACTTAAATTTTGTTTAACGCCGATGTGTTGTTGTGTTGCCATCAGGAGGAGAGCCACTTAAAAGAAGTCAAGCTGGCGGCAGAGATCCTGCGGAACGCTCTCTACCTCAACGAGGAATGCAAGGTGGGCCTCTGCCCGTTTAATTGTTTTTTAATGACAATGCCTGCGTCTGTAAATGATTTACCCAAACAAACACAGGCCATGCCTGTTGATCTTAGTGCGTTCAGCCTCCTCACAGCAGGGTTATGGAGACGCTGCAGAGGAGCGGCGGCTGTTTGTTTTCATAGGAGCAAAGTGATGCGTTCCCCCCGCGGTTGGTTACTGTTGACTGAACAGGCCGGCCGTATGGGCCAGCTAGACCAGGCCTCCAGAGTCAGCCTATTCTGGTCGCATTTTGTGACCTATTTTGGAGTCAGTGCGACCCCAAAATTATAACTTGTTATCACACCACACAACACACCACACAAACTAAAACGACCTTCCTCTCCCAAACCGTTCCCACAACCATTTTTTTAATGTTGCATGTATACATTTATTATGTATTATTGTTTTGTATGTTTAAATATCAACATTATCTGGCCATCCAGCAAACTCCTCTGACCTCATCTGGTCTTTCCAAAGACCAAAGTGATGGGACGTGCGTGCGCGCGCACACACACACACACACACACACACACACACACACACACACACACACACACACACACACACACACACACACACTCACACAAAGGGAGAATGGCTTATACTAGCAGACTTAATGATTTTAGAATATTTCAGCTAATGAAGTTAAATGTTTATTATCATCAACTATCCAGTTCGTTTTTATAGTGTAACATTTGGCTACTTAAAATCATTGGAGAGAGAGAGGGAGAGAAAGAGAGAGAAAGGGAGGGTGAGATAGGGAGAGAGACTCAGCCCCTCTCTTCTCTCACTATTGGAACTCGAAACTGATGTTGGAGTATTTCTCCACTGTGAGTGGCGGGTCTTAGGTACCGAAATGTGGCACCGATTGATCTTTTGTAAATACAGAGTTTGGTACCCAACCCTACCCACTACGGGAACGTTTTGGAAACCCCTGTTTTATTGTATGTTAATTGTGCATGCGTGCGTGCGTGTGTGTGTGTGCGTGTGTGTGTGTGTGTGTAGATCGTGGCCACTGATGCTCGCCTGGTGCCGGCGCTCCACGCCCTTTGGCCTTGGCTCCTATTGGACGATCCCGCCATGGAGGCGGCGCTGGAGTTGCTGTGCGTCTACACAGCCGGCTGCACAACAGGTCTGCATCTGTCCGTCCATCTTGTCTCGCCTGGTGTCCTGTGTGTTTGTCCGGGCACTGTGCCTGACCCGTGCCTGCATCTGCATCTGTCTGTCCATCTTGACTGTCTTGTCCTGTCCTGTGTGTTTGTCCGGGCACTGTGCCTGACCCGTGCCTGCCCAAGGCCTGTGTCTGTGGTCAGCGATCTGACTGAGTCATACACCCCCCCCCCTGACTGAGAGCCCCATTGTCCCTGACTGTGGCCGCTGCACAGCATTCTGTCTCACTGTATGAGCCCCAGCGCCAGCTTGCCTGCCTCCTCACAATAGACACAGTGTGAGGGCCCCCAGGGGCCGCCTGCCCGCCTGGCTCTCTCGCTGTGTGTAAGCTTGGCTTGTCTGCTGGCTCTCAGAGCAGAGTGGAAGATGCAGTGGGGAGCCACAAAGCATCCCTCTGTCTCCTCCACAGCATTAATATTCCATCAGAGAGAGGGAGAGAGTGTGTGTGTGTGTTGGGGGGGTAGACAAAACAGAAACAGAGGACATGTACTGTAGCAGAGAACAGGGTGGAGGAGAGAGGGGTATAATTATAGGAAATACACAGTATCATGTTCAATATTTGTATTTGTTTTGTTTTTGCATAATCAAGTGTACACTTTTGCAAATTCAATAATATTAGAGTAGCTGGCCAGAAGCGTAACTAGTAAGAGTAGGTAAGGGATATGTACAGATATAGTACATATATAATACATATGTGTACACCATTTTCTCTAATTGAATAAGTAACTAAACAGATAATACATATGTTTACACTAGGGATGTCCGATATTATCGGCCTACCGATATTATCGGCCGATATCGGCATTAAAATGTGATATCGGTTGATATCGGTATCGGAAATTAAGAGTTGGACAATATCGGTATATCGGTATCGGTAAAAAAGCCAATATCGAGCATCCCTATACACCATTTTCTCTCATTGAATAAGTAACTGTAAACAGAATACATATGTTTACACCATTTTCTCTCATTCAATAAGTAACTAAACAGATAATACATAAGTTTAGACCATTTGATCTCATTCAATAAGTAACTAAACAGGTAATATATGTTTACACCATTTTCTCTAATTCAATAAGTAACTAAACAGAATACATATGTTTACACCAATTTCTCTGATTCGGTTTTGATCCAATGTTTTCATCTCCTGAGGTGACGTGTTGTTGGCATCATTTGGAAATGCACAAACACGAACAGCTGTTTTTATCTTTTAGATAACCATAGAACCCTCGTTACGCTCTCACGCTCCACAGCTTCCAGTGTTGTCTTCCTGCAACAACTCAGGCCTTGCAGGATTTCAGAGCCAGATTTCTGTTTCAGTGGCAGTTCAGTTGAAACAGTGAGTAAAACTAGCAAAAGTAAAAGGTAAAGAAATGTATGATAACCTTTCAAATGGAATTAAATGCTGGAACTTTTCAAGCCAAAGTGAAACATCAGGAGATGTATCACCAAATCCACCAAGAAAATATAACCTTGTAGCATACAAATATATACAATATATATTTGTATATATATTTCATTTCAAGCCTTTATTTAAATTTGAAAGGCAACTGAGGTTTCCCTCATTCACAGTCACGTATAGTGTACATACAGAGATAAACATAAAAAAGCATATAAAATCACAACAATAAGAGAACAAGACAAAGCAAAGAGCAAGGATAACAAATCAACTAAAACACGTACAACTTGATTGACAAATGTTGGAGATCAAGTTTTAAACTATGCAACATAGGGGATAATCTCAAGCTTTAACCTCTTAAACCCTAGGGATATTTTCAGGAAATTTGCCAAAAAATACATACCTAAGTAAATGGAAGATTGATCCACTTGTACAAAGTCCATTTGCATGTTATTGGTATCTAGGGACATATATGGACCTCAGGGAATGTATTCCGTTCAGTGTATTCACAGATATTGTGTCTGTTACTAGGCTTGAGTAAATTGTAATGACCCATCGTTTACGGTGAATAACACCATGCTAACATTGACCAGACGTGAACAATTTAGCTGATTCAGCACCTTCTTGAGATCAAGTGTACAAAAAATCCAATGAAATAAATAAAGGGCAGATGATTTACAGGGGTTTTTGTAGATGCAGTACTGAATTTTGCCATCCGGACACATGCGATTTGGCCAAGTCACACATCTATGGATCGGGCCATATCTCCTCTTTCCAATGGCAGAGTTCAATCTGGATTTAGTACCACCAGGCGCCCCTGACAGGGCAGCAAAAACCGTGAATGAAATGACTAAGTACAGTAACTTTTTTGTAATGCAAAATGATCCACCATTTTTCATCTGATTGAGCCGCGTTTTTTTTCTAGACGTTCACAGAAAGGTAAAGAAACTAACTACGTTCTATTTTATGGCAATAACGTTCAGGTTTGTTCGACCTGTGAGACATAATCATGAAACATAACGATGAAAAATTATTTCACGTCAGACGGCTCCAAGTTTGACAGGGGCTGGTGTGAGCTGGGTAGTTCGAAATGCAAAAGTCCATCGAAAGCCCTCGGTCTCTTCTTTCAAAAGACTACTCACTTTTGGCTGCGTCACTTCCTCGCATCAATATACACCGGTTTCCGACTCAATGTGCTGAGATTTCTATAAACTCATATTTCACTAATAACACTTCAAATCAACATGGTAAACAAACGTAGTGCTGAAAATATACAATTTGACTGCTGTTTTGACAGGGTTAGGGTATTTACTCTTGGCTACATTTGAAAAAGAAACGCAACATTAACACAATAGCCGCAACGCAATATGAGCATCTTATAGCTCTGACGCCACCACTGTAAGCCTATGGAGTCGCTCACCTTCTTTGCAGGGCTATAACTATTTAAATAGTATAGCTATATCTGCATTACTATATGGCCCATTCGACATCGGGTATCTATCGTTCAGGATGTGGGAACGTTATATTTTTCCATTCATACATTGTCGTTTAATACCGTCGTGAATATAAGTATGTTTTTAGAGTTGTCTGTGGTAATTCCTAGAACGCGAGTTATAGGCCCTGATGCATATTATACTTAATCGATTGGCATTTCGTCCCTATACACGCTACAATAAAAATTTCAAATGCATATGATCGGTATATATTATGCTCCATCGTGCATGAAGGAAATGGGGGGGGGGGGGGGGGTGGTCGTTTCTGATTAATTGATTGTCAATAACGGCTTTCTTTAGTACAACATCATACGTTGATCAGATGGATTGCAATCAAAGAAATGGACAATCGAGCTGGAATTAACGTTAGATTCCTCTTACCTCTGGCCGATGATACTGGAGGAAAAATATTCCAATTATTTGATTGCCATCTACTAGATCGTATGTCCATTTGGCAGACACCATAAACTCCAAAAGCATAATGATTCTTGCGTCTCGAAGGCGATTCAATGCACTCGACTGTTCATCTGGATTCACGTTACAAGAAAACTGCGCCGGGACGACATTCACCGATGCACAGAGTCATACTTCCTGCAAAAAGTTAATGCAACATCGCCCGAAATCCACCAGGTGGCGGTATTGGGCCGTTGCAATCGCAGACAGAGTGTCAGAGTTTCCCAGAGCCTTGGTGGATGAATTATGAATGCTAATAGCTAATAAAAGAAATAACGATCACAATAACGAGTTTACGATATTCGATTGGCGGGCAATAACGAGTTAACTCGTTCTTGGCAATTAATGTGTTCATTAATATGTTCTGTATTGATCGATTTATGGCGTGATATGAATCTCGGCCCTGTACCGGACCCGTCAGGCTTAAGGGGTTAAGGACTGTTGGAGTTCATTCCATGGGCTAGACTAGAGGCATCATAGCAACATGCAGATTTACCCTGTTCAGAGCAAACTCAGGGACCTTAATACTTTTATACTTAACAGCCTCCTCTGCTGTATCTTATAATACGAAAATACAGACACATGGGTTTAATGTTGATTTGCATCCAAGCATCAATTTTCCTCTTAAAATGATTCCAAAATTCCACAATATTTGAGCATTCCCAGAAAGCATGAACATGTGTAGCCTTGCCTATATTACATTTTGAACAGATTATAGTGCAATCAGGATCATACTTTGAGTAACATTCACTTTGTCAATGATGGTAAATGGACTGCATTTATATAGCAGCTTTTATCCAAGGCGCTTTACAATTTGTTCCTTACATTCACCCATCCACTCACACATTCACACACCGACGGTGGAGGCAACCATGCAAGGTGCCAACCTGTTCATCTGGAGCAGTTAGGGCGTTAAGTGTCTTGCTCAAGGACACTTTGACACACTGCAGGGAGGAGCGCGAATCGAACCTTCTGATGACCAGGCGACCGCTCTACCTCCTGAGCCACTGATGCCCCTGAATTATGTTACATTGCGTTTCATGAGGCATACTTCTCAACAACCTTTATTTTCTTTGCATTTAATACAAATTGTTTCCCATTCGTCTTGACTTGTTTCAGTCCCTAAATGTAATTCCCAGGAACACCTACTGATGTTGATATCTGTGGCATCTTCTCTTACAGTTTCCCTGCACAAATAACTTAATATAGTTTTTTTGTACAGAGACAGATTTGAGCAGTAATGTTTTCAGCTAATCGCAACCTCCCTTCTATAGAGAGGAACAGAATTAACATAACTTCTTATTTGCATGTATCTAAAAGAAAATGTACATTTGTTCTAATACATGAAGTAGAAACGGTGTCACACTTTGATATTGATGAAGGGCTTCTGGTTCCTTTCATCTCCTTTGTGTGTGTGTGTGCACATGTGGTGTGCATGAACGCTTGTGTCGGTTGCATGAACGTGTGTGGTGTGCATGAGCGTGTGTGTGGTGTGCATGAGCGTGTGTGTGGTGTGCATGAGCGTGTGTTTGGTGCAGTGCTACAAAAATCAATTCCATAAGCAAGAAAAGACAGGAAGTTAAATGCGTAGCACCTGTGAAAGTCTGCAATTGTGTGTGTGTGTATGTGTGAGTGCATGTCTTGATTGTTCCTTTATCCTTCATCTGTGTGTGGGTGGGCGTGTGCGTGCGTCTGTGTGTGTGCGTGTCCGTTCACTCTGATCTCAACTCGGCTCCTCTTTATCCTCCCACCATAAGCTCCCACTGTGAGACGCTACAAATCACTGGTGTCAGACCACAGGGCTGTGAGCAGCAGGTAGTCCTCAGGCTCGTGTGTGTGTGTGTCCCCCCGCAGACCCCCGTGGTCTCCACCGCTGCTGAACATCTCCTGCATGTTCCGTCTTGATCCTCGGGCCAAATATCATATCACAATGTTTTATTCTGATCCCTGTTAGCCGTCACCTAGGCAACAGCTATTCTTCCTGGGGTCCACGTAACGGAACAAAAACATACATTATACATGTACCTATAATTCCAAAGTTTTAACAATAGAAGAGGAAAATAATTAAGTAACAAACATCACGTATTAGACAAGTCTGTTTCTAAGCTGGCCCCAAGCTTTCACTGCACTTTTTTATTTGACTTAAAAAAGAATAATATGGGTATGTGTATGGATATGGCTCCACCATTTTGGATCGGATTGCAATCTATTATTTTGAATACAAATAGACCCACCTGTTCACTGTAAAGTGCCACGTTTTGATATATTGAGCTTTAAACGTTTTAATATTATTATTATTTTTTAGCATTTTTACAGCTTTTATTGGCCACGCAGGACCGACAGAGGAGAGGGCGAACGGGAGGAGAGGTGGGGAGGACATGCGACAAATAACGACGGGAGCTGGGATCGAACCCGGGTCGGCCGCGTAGGTGCGCGAGGCACTATGGTATGCGCCACGAGGGCGCCCCAAGCTTTAAACTTTTAAGTTCCATTTTTTGGAACACACAACCTAAAACCCCTCCCTACCTCCCTCTCCCAAACCATTCCTACAACAATTCTTTTTACATTGCATTGATCCTATTGGATCATTGATAATTAGATCGATGTATGTACCCCTAATGGTGGCAGAGGAAAATGCACGGGGTCACCAAAATCACCTGGGTTCTTCGCCTAGCGGTCGTGGATGTACACAGCAAATTGTAAAAGATTAGAATAGAAAGGACTTCTCATGTTCAAACCCAGGACCTGCGGCGGCGGCAGAGGCCCCCGGTGAATCCATAACATCCCCTGCGGCTCACAGCGCTACTGTACATCCATTATCGAGCACGAGCTCCCTTGTCGTTTTCCTTGCACATCAGCCAGTGTGACAGGTATTTACATGACCTCAGGCTAGCGGCAGCGTAAGCCTGTCGCTGTAGCCTGCCATTCTAGGATTAGCATGCTAACCTTCAGTTGATCAGTAACATTGATCGCAATCTTCAGCTAATTAGTCCCATTGCATATTTGTGTGGTAGCTTGTTTGTGCGTGTTTATAGTAGGGATGCACGATATTGCTTTTTTGACACCGATACCGATAACTTTATGCTCCTCAAGCCGATAACCGATATCGATAACCGATATTTATTGTATTATAAATTTATTTTTAATGTATATATTTTTTTTGATCAACATTTTTTTCAACATGAAACAAAACATATCACAATACAATAATAATACATAAAAAGACTTCCCAGGACAATAACTTAACACCAACTTAAATGTGACCTAACCAGACAACAGAAACAAAAGCCAAGACAACAGTTTTGACTGATAAAGTGACCATATTTATTTTTCCAAATGAAAATTCACAATCCGTCAACAGCTTGTGGTGCATCCAACCTAAGACGCTCAAAGCTTTTTGTTCTTCTTTTTTCAAAGCAGAGCCTTGAAAAAGAGGCTTTGAGTGGACACATCACCACCTCACATCACCACCACAACAACGGGTCACCTGCGGCATCACCACCGCCACAGTGTTGGGGGCCCGCGACGACGGCGCGAGCACGCTTGTACCTATTGACGAGTCGTTTGCTAAATTAAAGAAGTTTGAAAGCCGCTAGCTTTTAAGCAGTCCTTGGTGGTGCAAATTAACCTGGCTACTACGGAGCAATAAGTGACTGCGTATTCAACCAAGGGTTGCATCACAGCCACGAAAGGGGCTAGCTTTGCTTAGCTCCTCGCGTCGCCGTGGGCTTCTAAGTTAACACAATAACAAACCGTCGTGGCGGTGGTGATGCCGCAGATGACCCGTCGGGCTGGATGTATTGCAAGTTGTTGCCCTTTTCCCTCCTTGTGGAACTTCTGCATTGCATTTATTACAAATAGCAAGCAAACTTTTTCCTCTGAAAATCCGAGTACCGACGCGGCCATCTTTGTTGTTAAAACATCCACGCTGCTTCCAGAAACTTGCGTGGTTACGTCACAGCCAAGAAAGGGAGCGCTGGATTTGTGTAAAACGCCCTGTTCCTAAACCACAAGCTGTCAGTCGTACCACAGTACTGACACAACGGGAGGAGCCTACAGTCAAAACAAACGCACTTCATTCCAATTCACCCACACCGCATTTATTTTTACCAAAAAATATATTATATTATCGGAGCTATTAATAACGTTATCGGGTTTATCGGGATGACGTCATAATTGCTGATATCGGCCCGATAATTATCGTGCATCCCTAGTTTATAGTACAGTACTGTCTACAACTGCCCTACACTGTACTCATAGTAATCATAATAATCACAACTACCTACCTCATATACTAGTCTACCCATATAACTGCATGATAGCATGGACAATAGTGCTGTATATACTGTATATATATATGTGTATATATTTACCGCATTGTATATATCAGTACCAATTTATATATTTTATACCCAGTTTAATCACCTGTATATTACTATTGCACTTTACTGTTACATTTGCACTCAGGTTGGATGCCAAACATCATGTTTTCGTTGTACTGTACTTGTGCTGTATGATGCCAATAAATGTGAATCTAATCTATTACTGAATCAGAATTATAAACTGGAGGAGGTGACGTCTTCAAGCAAGCCTTAGGGCTGAATGTGCTTTGCCTCTTTCCAAGAGATAAGAGTGATGATTGACATTGGTAACTCTTGCAGGCTAACCTCCTGCCCTTTGACCTTGAGTATAGATTAACCATACAATAGGTTGTAGGTTCTCCAAGTTATGTGGTCCTTCACCCTGGAACTGAGGAACTGCACAGGATCACACAGCAGAACAAATCCCATCTTAATCAGTATTTGTATCGCTGAAATGGTCTTCCCCAGAGTCAGACAAGAAGCTAGATACCAATTTCCCTTCTGTGCGTACAGTAGAAAGCTAACCGGCTGCAAGCTAGCCTAGTTTAGCACAAATTAATGGAAGTGGATACAGAGCCTAGCTGTTGGCCAAAAACACCTTGAGTTTTAAGCTAGGCTAGTGGTCTGTATCCACTTCCATTAATTTGTGCTAAACAAGGCTAGACGACGGTAAGCACATTTTATATAATATGCGTTTATATAAATGTCACGTTGTCTCAAGTGTCGACTATGAAACGATTATGCTGTGTGAGAAAGATGAGTTTAAACACTCACGGATTGCATTCTCCTTACCCAGCATGCAGTTCTCTGTGCAGCGGTGGTGGTCCCGGCGTGGCCCAAGGTTCCCGAGGGCCCCCCAGTAGCTCCGTCATGAACTCCGTCATGAAGCTGGCGTCGGGAGTGGCCCCAGACAACAGCGTCGTCCAGAAGCTAGCCTTCTCGCTCCTGGCTAACCTGGCCATGTCCCGGGACTGTAGAGGCCTCCTGCAGAAGGTAAGGACCTGCTGTGTGGTGAGTCTGTAGAGGCCTTCTGCAGAAGGTAAGGACCTGCTGTGGGTTGAGTCTGTAGAGGCCTTCTGCAGAAGGTAAGGACCTGCTGTGGGTTGAGTCTGTAGAGGCCTTCTGCAGAAGGTAAGGACCTGCTGTGGGTTGAGTCTGTAGAGGCCTTCTGCAGAAGGTAAGGACCTGCTGTAGGTTGAGTCTGTAAAGGCCTCCTGCAGAAGGTAAGGACCTGCTGTGTGGTGAGTCTGTAGAGGCCTTCTGCAGAAGGTAAGGACCTGCTGTGTGGTGAGTCTGTAGAGGCCTTCTGCAGTCTGTAAAGGCCTCATCTCATTTAACATATGTCAATAAAGTACCACCGTGATCAACCACAGGCTAAATGTACATGATGTATGTTATGTAACTTACAACCATAAGTAATATATTTATGTCTTGTATACGTAATATATTTACGTTTCGTATTGGCAAGGGGAGGGGGGGGGGGGTCTCACCACTAGACCAAGACACCCACCCACCCTGATACTAACACAGCAATACTATGATGATGGTTAGTTTTAATGTTAACCTCTTAAGCTTGCCCCCCATTTTGCAGAAAACAAAAGTGATTTGCATACCTTTTTTGCAAAGTTTAGCTTTATACTTTATTCTTATAGCACATGCATGAGTCTTGTCTCTTTTGAAAGGCAACATTCTGAAGTTGCTAAGACAATAAAGAAACAATTTTCGTCAATACGTTCGCGTGTTATAACGTGGTGAATATGAATATTGTTTTAGCGTGATCCTGTCTAATCCCAGAAAACGATGATATACAGTAAAATGTGATTTTCACTAAAAGCGTTGCCGTTTCTCGCCTGTACACGCTACTATTTCCAAATCAAATATATAAAATAGGTATTATGTTTCATCATGAAAGCATGAAAGGGGGGGGGGGGGTCGTTTTTTTATGCTTTGATCGTCACCAACGGCATACGTTGTGGAGTAACGTTACACACACATGTTGCGATCTAGGTGAAGTCATGGTTGGATCACAGCAGGATTGATATCATATGGTCCTTACCTTCACTAGGATGTACCCCAAAAAGAAGATTCCAATTGTCTGATCATGAGTCCAAGTACCGGTGTCCATTGTGTCGCCAACATAATCCACCACAACAGATGCATCGGAGGCATTTGACGCTTCTCAATGGGATCGCCCGCCTCGCCCGACAAAGAAAAGTGGGACCGGAGACATTTGATCGACGCACAGGCCAAGATATAATGTTCCAAAGGGTGATCATACTGCCACCTGGGTGGATGCGGCCGGTATTGCACTTTGGCATTCTCAGGGTCATTCCCCATGTTAACCCCGAGTCCGTGTGCCTGTAATGAATGGAAATATCTAATAAAATGAAAACCCGACTATACTCGGGTCTGGCGCTGAACGGTCGGCGAGATAACCCAACTATCATCGGGTCTGGCGTCCAAAGAGTTAAGAACATGTTTACTATAAAAGCTAACAGTTTAGTATCTATAATACCGTAATTCCTCTAATAGTAACCGGTATTCAATTAAAAACCGGGTCTCTATTAATGACCGGGTGTGCTGTTGAGCTAAGCAATTATAAGCCGGCCTCCTAATACAAGCCGGGTTTCATGTATATTAGAGTTATTGTTGTTATATGCTGGCCTGGCTATGCTGTAAATACCGTATAATTTTACCAAGAGAGTAAGCCTACCTCAGAATTGTATAAAACGAAGTTATTATTATTATTATTATTATTATTATTATTATTATTATTATTATTATTATTATTATTATTATTATTATTATTATTATTATACCAGTATTGTGATTGCACTATTTTACTTTATTTTACTTTTTTTGACCACCTGTAATTGCACTGTTTACTACCGTATTTCATACAGTACTTGCTTGGTTTCAATAAATGAACCCAGTACATTTTACTAGTTCAAACTGACACAAAATGTTGATTTATTCATTATGATCTGTTTGAAAATTAGAAATATAGGCCTCTCTCTTATACATGCCTCCTCCTAATACAAGCCTGGTATCCGCTACAGTTGAAACAAATACAAGCCGGGGTTACTATTAGAGGAATTACGGTAGTAACATTTCTTTGTTTAAAGTCATGCTGTTCCGAGACAGTTTTTCGTCCTTGCGTGGGGGCGGAGTTATATTTACATGTGAATGAAGGTGAGTACCTCAGAGTTTCGAGCGATGCCCATAATTACATGAGCACATGGGCTTTGTGTTTAAAAAAAAAATTCATCCTCTTCACAATGGACGCACAAACTTTGGCAGCTGCACTCAACAAATACTCGGCATCAGGAACAGCAATTGATGCATGATAATGAACGAGTACATATTGGACTTTGTTATTGTACAACTATGTAACAAGTTGTTGACTTGTAAACATCGGAAGGCCGAAATGCGGGCCGTCACGCACGCTCGCGCACGTCGCGGCACTTTGCACTTGTCTGTCGGCTCCGGGCTGCGTCTCTCCCGATCATTCAATACATTGTTGGAAAGTTAAACTTCTCGCCGTTCGATCGACACCACTCTCAACTTATTGCGTGCTTTCAGTCTCGAGTTACAAGACGAAGCGGGGGCTGATCGCAACAAGAATAATGGATAATTGCTTTCTGGGTAAAGTAGTCATTATGCATAGCAAGAGAAATAGCTCCGGGTTCTTTGAGGGCCTGTAGCTCAGGAATAAATAGTGTGTTATCAGCATGATTCATAAGATGTAGATTGCCTGATTTGTACAAGTGATGGTTTATTTTGGTATGAACCTGTACTTTCATATTATGTAAAACGAATAGGATACTCTAAAGCAGTGATTCCCAACCTGGGGTCCGCGGACCCCCTGGGGGTCCGCCAGGGGGCGCAGGGGGTCCGCCAGACCACAGATGATTTGAGGTCCCTTTTTTTTTGTTTCTTTCAGAGAAATATTTAATTAGCATAGTTTTATCATCAGAAGCATGAATAGTCTCTCCACTACAATAAAAAATAAAGATAAATAAATAAACATCTTTTTTAACATTAACGTTAAAGGAAAACTCCAACATTTTGGGAAATTAGCTTATTTAACATCTTCCCTGGAGTTAGACAAGAAGATACATACCTTTTTTGTCTCTGTGCGTGCATTTTAGCTTTGGGAATAGACGCTCCGTTAGCATAGCTTAGCTTCATCACTGGAAGTGAGTAGGGGCCGGAGCCTTACAGTGCCTTACAGTGTATTGCAAGGTCTGACATTGACCAAACTTGATATGCATGACCTTGGTGGGCTCTAGGTCAACTCCTGAAAAGGGGGTCAATGTCAGACTTTGCAATCAAAAGTTAGGGGGCTAATAACCCTTGCCATAATTTCAGTGTGCCCCCTAACTTTTGATTGCAAGGTCTGACATTGACCCCCTTTTCAGGAGTTGACCTAGAGCCCACCAAGGTCATGCATATCAAGTTTGGTCAATGTCAGACCTTGCAATACACTGTAAGGCACTGTAAGGCTCCGGCCCCTACTCACTTCCAGTGATGAAGCTAAGCTATGCTAACGGAGCGTCTATTCCCAAAGCTAAAATGCACGCACAGAGACAAAAAAGGTATGTATCTTCTTGTCTAACTCCAGGGAAGATGTTAAATAAGCTAATTTCCCAAAATGTTGGAGTTCCCCTTTAACAGTAGGCTACCGGGTAGCCGCTAAAACGCGAATCAGTTGACTGTATCACTTTCCGTAGCTAGCCTAGCACGCTAGTTAACTTTCTCGGCTCGTCTGCAGTCAGCCGCCAGAGGCGAAAATGTGTGACAAACGAAAAGGAGATGACGGCAGCTCATCTGCAAAAAAAGTTAGGACCTACAGCAATCGCGAAAATTACATCACCATGGGCTTCACTGAGGGACCAGACAAACGACCTGAGTGTGTGATTTGTGGAGAAAAGTTGGCAAACTCGAGCCTGAAGCCCAGCAAGCTGAAGAGACATCAGGCGTCTAAGCACCCAGAAACCGTTGGGAAGGATCCGGACTTTTTTCGGAGGAAAGAACAGTCTCTCAAGGCGAACAAGCCCGTTGATGTTAGAGTAGCGTGGAGCAGGGGTGGCAGTGATTTACAGAAGGCTACCGAAGCCTCCTTTGAGTGTTCGCTTTTAATTGCAAAAGCAAAGAAACCGCACAATATTGGCGAGCAGCTCATCAAACCAGCCTGCATCAAAATGATTTAGAAACTGTGCGGCCCACAGGTGGCGGATAAACTAAAATCAGTACCACTCTCGAACAATGTAGTGAAAGACCGAATTGATAAGATGTCAAGTGAGCAGCAGCTGTCAGAAAAGCTTAGAAAGGGTCCATTTGCCATACAACTTGATGAAACTACAACTGTCGCAGACGAGGCTGTGCTCATCGTTTATGTGCAGTATATCGAAAATGAGGATCTGAAGCAGGACATTCTCATGTCAGTCAACCTTACTACCACCACTCGAGGTGAGGATATTTTTACTGCAGTGGATTCTTACTTCATTCAACATAAATGCAAACTGTTCACCATTAGAGCCTGATTTGAGAGGATGAATACAGGATTTGAATATTGGCCAACATTTTGAAATACATATGGTGCAAGATGAGATTTGTTGATTGAAGGCACAAGTCAAAGAAGCATGGTGGGTCTAATTATGATGCATATGCCTGTGTATAAGCAGTTTGTTATTAAAATGAAAAAGTATTAAAATGACAAAAAAATAGTATTTTATGGTATTTTATTAGGAGGGGGGTCCAGGAATTTCATCAGAGATGTTTTGGGGTCCCTGGAGGAAAAAAGGTTGGGAACCCCTGCTCTAAAGGGCCCAGAATCTGTGCTGGGTCACAATCATAAAATAGCTCATACCTCAGAGGGTTAATCATCTAGAAAAAAGACTATTTTACAAGATTCAAATTAGAACATCTTCTTGAAACATTCTCACGTATAACAAACATTTTTGAAACCTTACATTCTGTACTTTCACAATCTGTAAAAATCTGGAAAGTGAAAATGGAGACATGTGGCATCAATCGCTGGTCGCGGTCACATATTTTATTCATTTATCATTCATTTATCATTTATTTAGTCTTTTCTAAATACCTTGATCATACACTATGGGTATGGTACTCTGTCAATGCCAGAAATAATAAAATAAATAAAGATAAATAGATTAGTAAATTACTGGACTGAGGGGAGGTCACTGACGGTACATTACCGTTCTGATTTATGGAACCACCTCTTCACAACATTGTTATTCTTCCACTACGGTATAATCCTGTCACACCCTGCATGCAGTCTGCAGATTGTTCCGTCTGCTATACCTGAGAATCCCACGCTTTCAGTAGAAAACACATACGTATATATATCTGCCTCTCTCTCGCTGCCTATCTCTCTCTGTGCCAAAAAAAACTCTAGTTTCTCACCAAGCAGTGGTTTCCTGCCCAATTTTCCGCCGTCTTCAATCAATATCTGAAATGAAAGATAAAATAAATAAAATACTAACTTCATACTGTCTTACTATTA
Source organism: Notolepis coatsorum (assembly GCF_963971535.1). Lineage (NCBI taxonomy): Eukaryota > Metazoa > Chordata > Actinopteri > Aulopiformes > Paralepididae > Notolepis > Notolepis coatsorum. The sequence continues at coordinate 32,325,628 of NC_140176.1, read as the reverse complement.
TGCACTTTGCTACTAAGTAGTCTACCTTGTCTATATTACTACCTACTATGCTAATATATGTATACTACTATGTACTATGCAACTATGCCTACATTACTACCTACTATGCTAATATATTTATACTACTATGTACTATGCAACTATGCCTACATTATTACCTACTATGCTAATATATTTATACTAAAGCAACTATGCCTATATTACTACCAGTACCTACACTACTATGCACTCAAGACTGTAGCACTCAAGTTCAACACTGTTTGATGAACATTGTTACCCAGCTGAAAGAGTTGTACCCTTTCTGCTGACTTGTTCCACAGAACTTGTAAGTCGCTTTGGATAAAAGCATTCAGCTAAATTACTAAATGTTCCCGTTCTCTGTGAACATGTTCCAAGCCAGACGCAGAGGAAGTGTCCGGTCTAAGTCTGACCCTGTCTCACCACATCTCCCTTTGTCTCTGCCGCTTACAGAGTAACTTCCTCCAAGCCTTCCTGTCCGTGCCGGTGTCTAAGGCGGCTGGCGGTAAGGCATCGGGTGGCGGTGGCCCGCTGGGCCCGTGGCTCAGGCTGCTGCTCAGCCTCTCCTTCTGGGAGGACGGTCAGCAGAGCCTCCTCAGGACCGGAGCCCTGGAGCTGCTGGAGCTGCTGGCCGACCTGGCTGCTCACAGACGCCACGCGCTGCTCATCCTGCACAACCTCTGCTTCTGCTCCAGCAACAAGCCCCACGTCCTGGCCAGCGGTACGAGACAGGGGAGGGGCAGGGGGAGGGGGAGGGGCAAGGGGAGGGGCGGGGGAGAGTGAGAGTGATGGAAGTGCAGGGTTTTGAGAGAATGCTGAGATAAAGATAGCGGAACATTGACCAGATTAGATTAGATTAAAATGTATTGTCATCATACAGCACAAGTACAGTACAACGGAAAGAAGTTTGGCATCCAACCAGAGTGCAAATTTAACAGTAAAGTGCAACAGCAATATACAATGTACAGGTGATTAAACTAAGTATAAAATATATAAATTGGTAATATTGCTAATCAGATGTATGTACAGAGTTGTATTATAAATATGTACAGCAATACAGGTATAAACCTGTATAAATCAGCCAGCTCCAGATCCCTCGTATCAAACAGTCAAATCTGCCCATATTCAAGACTGGTGATGAAGGGAATCTGGGTATTTCGCAGTTGCAGCACCGAAACTCTGGAACAAGCTCCCACTAAACATAAAATCTGCAAGCACTCTACAGACTTTTAAGGCCATGCTCAAAACCCACCTTTTCGCCATAAAAAAATCTTTGAGCTAGTTTTGTGTTGTAGTTGTAGGTATATTATGTCCGTCTGTTCTCTGTCTGCTTGGTTGTCCTGCATGTCTTTTTTCTGTTTTCCTATTGTTCCTGTCTTTCTGTTTCTCTTCTTTCCCCGGCTGCGACCCGGGCCGATGTAACTATTGGTTGAGGGGCGCAATATAAATAAATGTATCGTATCATATAAAGACACTATGGTAGTAAGTCTTACTGGCATGCACTGTAACTAGTAAGAGTAGGGAAGGGATATGTACAGTTATAGATATAGTATCTACAGATATGCAAAAAGATTATATGCAGGTATGTACAGTAGGGGTGTAACTGTACACGTATCCGTACCGAACCGTTTCAGTAGTGGACCTTCTGTTCAGTGCGCGCTGTGTACCGAACGAATGCAACGGTACGTTAACCACTAACGAAACGCTCTGGCAGAACTTTTTTTTTAGTGCAGAATTTAATTCAAAACTCCCAAATTCACCCCTTCCCAAAATATAATTCAGCCCTCGCACAACACTGAGAGATTACCTGTAATTTAGCATAGCCTCATAGTGTGGTGAACACACCCACACACACACGCACGCATTCACGCACGCACACACACGCTCTCTCTGAGTGCGTGAGGTGGAATTGGTGCTAGATTGAGTAGGGGCTGTCTCTCGGAGATCAAATTAATGATAGTTTACGGCATATAGAACGGACATTCATACAGCATAAACATGAAGCGATATCTTTTCCTTGGCATGATATATGATTTCTGAAGAATGTTCTCTGCCGGCACAATCCACCCTAGGACGTGCCAGGTCACATATGTCTATTTACTACCTACTAAGATAATATGTCTATACTACTACTCAAGCACGTGAGTGTAGCACACAAGCTCAGCACTGCTAGACGAACAATACGACTGACCCTTAGAGGTGCACCTTCCTGCTGACTGATGTTCACAATTTGGAAGTCGCTTTGCATAGAAGCGTCGGCTAAATGACTACGTGTAAAATATAAATGATGATATGTGGTTACAATCTGTTGATTTGCGGGGACGATGTTTCAACAGGGCTCTGTGAGCAAAGCGACATTTAGTCTCTTCCACCCTCCAACAATATGCTTTCTGTGTGCTCTCATGAATGCTGTGCTATAAGCGTGAATTCCTCGTCGTTCTGAGTGGTAAGATAAGGGGCGCAGATACCATCTGCCGAGTGTCAGGGAGTTGGAATCAACATGCCAGTGAAGTTGAACCACGCGCCCCGAGCCCCAGAACTGTCCCAAAACTTTGTTTTATTATATCCCAACACGGTCTCATCAGAAAACAGAAATTAAGGAAAATCGTTGCATAATGTACGTTATGTTATAGCCATACGTAATTGATTTATTATTGAATAAGTAATATATTTACATTTTGTATCGGCGAAAGTTACTCGGACACATTATACATTACATAAACGTAACATGTATAATACACTCAAACCGCTATCTGGACAGCAGCATCTTGATCTGAGCGTTAAACAAGCTATTTTAAGTAAATAAGAGTAGTACTAAAACTCTGTATGATGGTATGTACAATAATGCTGTGTATGTATATATATTAGGGATGCTCGATATTGGCTTTTTTACCGATATACCGATATTGTCCAACTCTTAATTTCCGATACCGATATCAACCGATATCACATTTTAATGCCGATATCGGCCGATAATATCGGTAGGCAGATAAATAAAGGTTATAGAAATGTAAAAATAATTTTTTTTTTATTTTTTTTTTAACCGATACCGATATTTTCCGATATCACATTTTAATGCCGATATCGGCCGATAATATCGGTAGGCCGATAATATCGGACATCCCTAATATATATATATATATATATCCACATCCGTCTACACATACCTGCATATAATCCTTTTTATATACTGTATGTGTATATACTACATCTATATACAGTATGTACATATCCCTTACCTACTCTTACTAGTTACCCTGCTGGCCAGTATGACTTACTACCATAGTGTATTTATTCCTGTACCACTGTACATATTAATACTACATACATATGCATACATCTGATTAGCACTATTACTCAGTAGTACTAATTTATATATATTATACCCAGTTTCATCACCTGTACATTGTATATTGCTGTTGCACTTTACTGTTACATTTGCACTCCGGTTGGATGCCAAACTTTTAGTTGTACTGTACTTGTGCTGCATAATGACATTACATTTGAATCTAATCTACTATGAAATACTGATAACAACTTTTTGAAGCGGGATGTCAATCTCTCTTTAATCTCTGGTTTTGTTTGTTCCTTTTCCAGCCAAAGCCATGAAGGTGTTGGAGTTGAGTCTGGAGAGTGAAGACACTGAGGTCCGTTCTCTGGGAGCCTCCGCCCTCTGGGCCTTGCTCCATAACAACCAGAAGGTAAATCTCATTTCATTACATTTTCTTTTGTTCCGTTCATGGTAAAGCACAGCTCAATGTGCACATTCCAGAAAATCTTACTTAGCCTGCCCCCTTACTACAAACAAGAAATAACCAAAAAAAAAATATATATGGTCTCTCAATTACACATATTTAACTATCAATACTTACAATAACATGAGAAAGTGAAGGAAGGGTGCGCTGCACTTACGACACGAGACCAAATGAGAGCAACACGGCATGCGCCACAATAATGGTTTTATCTTGATGATCTTGATTTCATGATCCTGGGAAGCCAGCATCGTAATTGAAATAGAAATTCGATGAATCATCCAGCCCTATTATCTTCTAGGCAATTTGATAGATTAGATTCTAGACTGCTATTCATCTTCATGTTACAAAGCTTGTATGTTGTAACACTTCTAACACCATGAGGAAGCTGAAACGTATATCATCCCCCCCGACATACCACAAAGCGCTTCGGGCAGTCCTTTGTGCCGGTGGCAATCAGGCTCCACAACCAAGCAGGGCCAGGACGGGCCAACTGCCGTGGACTGAGCTGGGTTGTGGACTGTAACACATTTATTTAATTAGTTAACAACACATTCATGATTGGACTTGTTGTTTTTTCACCACTTTTTTTGCTCTTTTTAGTCCTATTTTAGCAATTTTTATCCCTGTGTACTTGTCCATCTCGTTTTTAACACATACTAATAAGTGTATGTTATGTATGTTATGTATAAACTGTTTTTTAATTGCTGTTATGCTGTTTATGCTGAATTATGAATGGCAATAGATAATAAAAGAAATACCGTGACAGAAACGTAGATCTACGTTTCCGGCACTCAACCGTCGGGCGACAGAAACGTAGATCTACGTGAACGGCAGTCAATGTGTTAAGCCAGGTACAGGATGAAGTTAAAGGAACAAGAAGACTGAAGCAAAAACCGAATGGAGAGCCTGTTTCTTTGAAACATTGCATATTAAAGCAATGCGAAGCGAAGCAAAGCAAAACAGAGCGTTGCAGGCTATTCTCTGTCCTCACTCCACAGCTTCCCACCACAGCCAGGACAGCCGAAACCCACCTTCCATCGTCAACTAAAAACACACATCTTCAATCAATATCTGAAATGTTAAAATAGATAAATAACTACGAACCTTCGTACTGTTATGTAATTTGCTACTAAGTAATCTACCTTGCCATATATTACTACCTAGTACCTACTATACTAATAATGACTATACTACTGTAACTGAGGGGTACAATTCCCTGACTGTATTGATAAGTATGGTATCATTAAACCACTACCGCTTTATGTACTTTAATTACTGGCCATACAGTACATGATATATAAATATGATGAACACTTCCCACAATAAACCGGTTCCACACCAAATGGTAATCAAGTATTTATTGCAGCAAAAGGTACATAATATACTTCTTGGTCTTACTTTGGATGCGCTTATAAGGCAAAGGAATATGCGTAGGCAAATCAATAATGAATGTCCATTCTCTGGTTACGCAGGAGGTAATTATACAACCTGAATCTTAGGGAATTATATCTATGGTACACTAGTAATATATAGCGGGAGATACTGGAAGGGTCCCCCCGGTTGTAAACCAGCAGGGGTAGAGGATCTGTCGGTAGTAGAGAGTCTGGTCAACGATGACTAAGGAGACTCCAAGTACAGGAGACGGTGCAATAGCCTCTTGATCCACAGACGAATACAGCTGTTCTCCGTAGACTGTAGCTCCACAGTGAAGAAAGCTAGCCGGCCTCAGGCTCTCTGAGGCGCAGACTCGACGTGGCTCCCCACAGGTTAAATCCCACACGTGTAGGCGTCGGCGATTCTCCGCTCCATAAATCACAGGACCAAAACAAATATAATCCAGCCGCAAAGGGCTATGTAGTCGTCGGGTAGATTAATCCAGTGTACATGTCCACACGGTTCTCGTCTAGGTCTCCTCGGGTGAAAGCGCCATGAAAGCAGCCCAGCCTGGATAAGCACTCTAGCTGGTACGAGGAAGCGTTGGTGATGCTGGTCACTGTAGAACTTTAGCCGCACGATACACTATACACAAATAGACTATTACTGACTTAATAGAAATATGTCGCACTCGACGGTATAGCGCCAAACTCTGACAATTCAGTTACTAATTCGCACGCGGTCTCAATGCTCTATTTTGGGGCCAAAACAGGCCATACTTCACCGCACAGAGTATCGTGGGTGAGGCTTCAACTTATTGGGTAACTCTACTTCTGTATTCACCTGCGCCATATTTATATGCACGGCGAACAATCTAGTGCCAAACTCATTTCTGTCGCGTATCCCTGGGCAAGGCCGGGCATGCACAGACATGTCTTGACGGTGACTTTGAACCTGACTCCGGAGGCATGGCTCTGGCGCCTGTGGACCGCTGTCCAATAGGAGAATGAAATATTATGGTCTGGGCTAAAGGGATATTCCGTGTATATGTACAAGGAATATACAAGGGATATCAAACGATATACAAATACTATGCAATATATATCAATCAATAAATATATATATTCGGTTTAATCTGATCCTTTGTAACAGCCGCCCCCTAATTAGTCCCACCTAATTAGCTAAGCAGAGACAGATTAACCGCACTGTCCACTACTCAATGTCTGTTGTGAGGGGTCGGGCAGTTCACAAAGTCATGGGGTCATGGTCGTCATCGATAGTATCGGGGAGCCTTGGCAGTTCTATTAGCCTCGCCACGGGTCGGGTGTAGATCCGTCCTTGGACGAGCACTTCGGCTGCTCGGACCTTTCCGTCGGCACCGGTGATCACTTTGCTTACGCGGCCAGCCGGCCACATAGCTCGGGGTAGTGACTGGTCGATAATCATGACGACTGTTCCTTCTGTCAAATTGTCTCTCTCTTTTACCCATTTCTGGCGGGTCTGTAGAGACGGTAGATAGTGGAGTAGGAAGCTGTTCCAAAACTTGTCAGCCAATACTTGACTGTACCTCCACATTCTTCGGCCGTTCGCTTCTTCAGGCCTGTACATTGTCTGTGGTAGCGCGGGGTCCAGCCGCCCCATCAAGAGTGTGTTGGGGGTGACTGGGTCGACATCTGCTACATCACTTGAGACGTAACCGAGGGGCTTTGAGTTCAATACTCCCTCGATCTCCGTGAGGACTGTCATTAGGACTTCTTCCGCCACGGTCTGGGCCCCAAGCACGGCGTACAGGGCTGTCTTTATTGAACGTACTTCTCGTTCCCAAGTTCCACCGAAGTGAGGTGCGTTCGGGGGATTAAACTGGAAGTCAATCTGGGATGGAGCGAGGTGGGTCTTAAGTTCTGGGCCCATAGCTTGGAAGCTCTCTCTCAGCTCTCTTTCTCCGCCTTTGAAGTTTGTCCCGTGATCAGACAATAATATAGACGGTTTGCCTTTCCGCGATGTGAATCTTCGGAAGGCCATAAGGAATGAGTCTGTGCTCATGGTTGGAAGGAGTTCTATATGCATCGCTCGGGTGGTCATGCATTTGAATACAATACCCCACCGCTTCTCGGTTCCTCTTCCTTTCTTTATATACAGCGGGCCGAAACAGTCCATACCGGTGGAGTGAAAAGGCTTGTCGCCGAGTCGGAGGCGACAGGGAGGTAGGTCAGCCATCCGGGGTATACTGGGCTGCGCTCGCCACTTACGACAGTCTAGACAGGTTCGCTGGAAGCGCCGCACTGCTTCTCTCCCTTGCAGTATCCAATAACGACGTCTGATCTCCGCGAAGACTCTCTCTGCCCCGGCGTGATGCACATCCTCGTCGTATTTCTTTATGATCAGCTCTGTGACCTTGTGTCGGCTGTTTAAGACTATCGGGTACTTGACGTCATCCGGTAAGTCTGGAGCTCTCCGCAGACGACCACCCACTCTGATGAGACCATGGGCGTCGCTCTCGGGGGCTAGGTGGAGCAGTCTGCTGTCTGATGGGACGGGCTTTGCTCCCTGTAGACAGTCTAGCTCATCGGGGAACGAGTCTCTCTGGGCTCGTTGTAGTAGAAGAAGTTCTGCTTCTTCGTAGTCAGCTGCTGTAATGTCAGTAGTGAGCTGAACCTCTGGGTGGTGCCACAGGAATGTCTTTAGCTGCGCACTCTCTAGGGTGAGGCAATCGTCTATGTCGGGGTCTGTGGAGACGAGTGTGTTCAATCCACAGAACATAGATTTCTTGTTTTCGGCCTCCTCTTTACTCGCTTCCCGTGGGGTGGGTGTAGGCCACTCTTCTTCCGGGAGCTTGAGGAACTCTGGCACGTCACTGTATAGGTTGTGACGGGTGAGGTCATCCAGGGACATTCCCCGGGTGATGACGTCAGCTGGGTTGTGTTTTGTGTCCACATACCTCCAGCTTGCTACTTCTGTTAAATCTTGAATCTCTGTGACTCTGACTCCCACGAAGACCTTGTATCTGCACGAATCAGACCGGATCCATGTGAGTACTGTCGTGGAGTCTAACCACAAGATTGTTCTTTGCACCGGAATGGTGAGTTCACGTTGGATTAACGTGGCGAGTTGCGCTCCTGCTAGGGCTGCGCAGAGCTCTAGACGCGGGATAGATTGTTGCTTTCGTGGGGCTATTCTTGAGCGAGCCAGGATGAAAGCAGTATGTATTTCTCCTCCCTCCTCTCGGGCACGCAAGTAGGCCACCGAACCGTAGGCTACTTCGGAGGCGTCGCTGAAGACGTGCAGGTCCATCTGGCACGTCTCCGGCCTCACTGTGGGTGGGAAGTAGCTGCGGCGTATGTTGACACCTGGGAGTGAGCTGAGTTCCGTCTCCCACTCTCTCCATGTGGATGCAAGGTGTTCGGGTATGGGGTCGTCCCAGCCCTGGTCCTTGTCCCATAACGCTCTTACAATCATCTTTGCCCTGGTGGTGTAAGGTAGAATACATCCCAACGGGTCATATTGTCTGGCGAGTGTTCTGTATACACTCCGTCTGGTGGTCGGTAGTGCAGTCGACCTTCCCTGCTCCTTGGTCAGGGGTGTGTGTTTATAATGGAGCGAGTCTGTTTTGAAGCGCCAGACTAGTCCTAATGTCATTTCTTGGGCTTCTCCTGGGATGGTCGCCATCCAGGTCTCGCTGCTTGCTGCCTTGTCCTCGGGGGAGAGGCTGCGCAATACTTGCGGGTCGCTGCTGGCCCACTGCCTGAGATCAAAGCCGCCTTTGATCAGGGAGGCGCGGAGCTTGAGTAGAAGGGCCTCGGCTTCTTCTGGCGTCGAGACGCTTTGCAGACAGTTGTCCACGTATAAACTATTTCCTACACTTTGTCGGACCTCTTCATCAGCTGCTGGGTCCTCTGCGACGTGTTTTTGCAGTGCAAACGTAGCACAGCATGGGCTGCATGTGGTTCCGAAAGGGAGGACTTCCCATTGATAGATGGCTGGTTGCTCATCCCCGATCCTCTCTCTCCATAGGAACCGCAGCAGGGGCTTGTCCTCCTCCACTAGTCTCACCTGCAGGAACATCCCTTTGATGTCGCCGCTGATGGCCACCTTGTCTTGGCGGAAACGTAGTAACACGCCTAGTAGAGAGGGGCCGAGTGTTGGGCCGGGCAAGAGCTCTTTATTCAGATTTTGTGATCCGATCTGGTAGCTGCAGTTGAACACAATACGATCCTTGCCGTTGTGGTGGACTTTGTGGTGCGGCACGTACCATGATTCGGTCGTCTGATCGGCCTCTTTAATGTCAATTTTCTTTGTGTCCCGCTGTGATTAGCTTGTTAATCTCAGCGCGGTACACAGTCTCTTGAGCGGGGTCTCTGGCTAGGCGCCGCTCTGTGTTCAATAGATACCGCTCCGTCGCTTCTTTTGGGGCGTGGAAGGTAGGCATACCCTCTCGCCTCAGGAGTGGAGTTGCGTATCTCATCACTCCGTTGACTTTGACTCTCTTTGTCCCCTGCTCTAGGAGGGCTATAGCGTAAATGTCTTCCTTGGAACGAATGTCTTTCTTTTCGTTCTTAAAGGGCATTGTCTCTAGTGTCCATAGCCTCTCGACATGCTGTAGGAGGGTGGTGTCTTCTTCTGTCACTCTGGAGTGGAGGCAGTTAGTGGCTGCTGTTCGGTTAAGAGACTTAGCGAGGGGGCCTTGTAATGTCCATCCTAGGCGGGTCTCGACTGCTGCAGGACAGCCTCTGGGCCCTGTGTGGACCCGGTCTATCGGGACGATGAGGTCTGCATGGTCGGAGCCTATCAGCAGGGTCGGGGTGGCACCGTCTATGAGCGGTATAGGTAGTTGACGCAGGTGCACATATTTATCCATCAGCTTGGCGATGGGGTAGGTGTACTGCGACAGGCCTATTTCTTGGCTGGTGAAAGCGTTAGTAATCCTATACCGTCTCTCTGGCTGCCCGCTTGCTGCGATAGTGAAGGAGACATTCTCGCCCTTTATCGTCTTTAGATCTCTTCTTATTGTCCGAATCGTCATCTGGTTTTCGCTCCCCCGCAGCCCCAGCTGGGCCGCAGCGGACGCGAGGAGAAGGGTCTTCTCTGACCCGTCGTCAAGGACGGCGTAAGTGTCCATGACCTTATCTTGGTAACTCAGTGTTACGCGGACCACCTTTAAGAGCACCCGGGCGCCCCCGCTGCTGGCGGGGTCAATGTACATAACACTTGCCTTTGTGCTGCTTGAGGGTGCAGGCTTTCTTCTGTTACTGTCGTGTAGGACATCTAGGTGGGCTCCGTCACACCGACTACACCTCTTCTTTAAGCGGCAATCGGCTGCCATGTGACTGCGCGCACATCGGTAACAGCGTCGGTTGGACTTTATCCATTGACTCACCTCGTCGGCGGTCATCTTCTTGAACGTGTCACATTGTGACAACCAGTGTTCCTTTTCGCAGTACGGGCACACCATCTTCCACTTCTCTTTCATCGAGGGGGTACTGTGGTTCTTGCTGCTCGGTACTGATTCTGATTGGTGCATGACGGTCACCAATCTTCGGCCATCGTTTGCTCTCCTAGGTCCCTCTCTGGAGCTTGGTGTGCTCCGCATGAACGTATCCAACCGTAGGCTGTTGACTTCTCTCGCCAGGAAGTCGGCTAGGTCTAGGAGGGATGGCTCGGGACCGTTAGGATCACGGTGGTCTCTTTGCCGCCTGAAGCGCTCTTGTCGGGCGGGCGGAAGCTTCTCTAAAATCCTCTCGACATTAGAGTTTGCGTACAGTTCGTGCATACCCTTTTCTCTTTGCGCCCCCAGCATCCCTACCAGGGATTGTACCTTGATAGACAGGTCATCTAGTGAGCGATTGTCTGTGGCTGGGGGTAGGCGGTCAATATGCCTTATCTCTTGTATTACGTAGTCCCATATGCGTCCATATCTTTGGTCGAGTGCTGCTAGAGCCGCTGTGTATGGGGTAGTAGAGGTGGCATAGGCCAGCGCTATATTGTGCGCTCGGGGCACCTTGAGGTGCTTCAGTAGGATAGCATACTTGTACGGTTCATCAGCTACATCGGACATCATTGTCTCTAAGCACATTCGTAGCTCCGTGTACTGTGCTCTGTTCTCGTGGGTGAAGTCCGGAAACGTCGGTGTGCCAATGTATGATGCCATGGATGGCTGGCACATCAGTGAGCGTTGGAAGAGAGGCCTCCTAGGCGAGTCTCCTCTTACGCCTCTTGGTGGGCTGGTACCTGCTGGGTACCATGGCCCGCGTATCCAGGTGCTATTCCTCGGGGCTGGTCGTGCGTCAAGCTCACCCGTGAATTGAGTCGGGGGTCTGTAGCGCAGAGCCGCGGGGGTAGAGCCTGGGCTGTACTGGACCTCCTGGTCCTGTGGAGTACTGTTCTGCTGTCGGGCTTGATTCTCCTCCTCTCCCTCTTCTTCTTCCTCTGGCAGGTCCTCTAGATCCTGTAGTCGTCTATTTAGCCTCTCCGCGGTGTAGACCGTTTCTTCCTTGTAGCTGGGTCTCACTTGGACCGGTCGGGGAAGGGGTTCGGAGGGGGGTGTAGGCTCTCTCTGGTGGTCGGACTCAGGGTCGCTTGATCGGGTAGGGGAGGGTGCCCTTGACCCTTGTCTTGACGAGGCCCTGGAACCCCATGCGGAGGGAGGGGGTGTTGCCCTGGTGATCAGCTGCTCCATTATCCGCGCTTGTAATCGGTCGCGCTCGGCTTCGCGCTTGGTGAGAGCGAGGTCGCGCTCTGCTTCTCTTTGGGCAGCGGCGCGCTGGGCTTCGGCCCGGTCCCTTACCATATTCTCTTCCGTCTGAAGGCGTCTAATCTCTAGACGTATACGATCTTCGTCGCTCCGTTGCTGCGCCTGAAGGCGTTCTCTTTCCATGGAAGAATGTTCGCGCTCACTAAGCGTCTGTGCTTGGAGTCGATCGCGCTCTGTTGAGGCTGCTAGGCTGGCGAGGAATGCCTGTGCCAGCATCTTGTCCGCCTCGCTGGGGGAAGACGCTGGTTGAGGTGATCCGCTCCTGGCAGTACTCGTTGGAGATCTGTTCTCCTGTGGCGAGTCCTGGAGATCCATCTCCGGGGTGCTCTCCTCTTCTTGTAGCGGGTAGAGTTCCATCCCTGGAGAGCTGTCTTTATCCTGGAGCTCTCCGGGGACTACTTCTTCGGTCTTGGCGGGGGGTAAAGTCATGTCGGGTCCCTCCTGGTCCCTACCGTGAGCTTGGTCAGTTACGTTAGAACCCACTAGGGCCTCTATTGGCGGGGTAGCCTGGTCGATAGGGTCGGACATAATTTTACTATCTACTTTTTCCGCGTTTACCGTCTGTAGAAAGCTAGGTAGTATATTGGCAACGTAATCCTCTAAGTACTGAGGTGTCTGCCGTCTACGCTGCGGGCGATCTACTTTAGGAGAACCGTTTTGTGGAGTGTTCATCATAGGCCATGTCAATATTAATACCACTATATTATATTACACTATATTACTATATTACTATATTCTTTCATTTATTTGCATTCATCTAAAAAATGTTTGGACCCTATTGTGTTCTTGTTCTGTTCTTGACTTATTGTTATGTTGTCTTCTTGACTTGTTTAAAGAAGACCTGTACGGCCCATGGGGACATTAACGTGTGTTGTCGGGCCCTATAAATAAATTTGATTTGATTTGATTAATATTACGCTAGTTACCCTCCGGCTCGAAGGACCGATTGTAACTGAGGGGTACAATTCCCTGACTGTATTGATAAGTATGGTATCATTAAACCACTACCGCTTTATGTACTTTAATTACTGGCCATACAGTACATGATATATAAATATGATGAACACTTCCCACAATAAATCGGTTCCACACCAAATGGTAATCAAGTATTTATTGCAGCAAAAGGTACATAATATACTTCTTGGTCTTACTTTGGATGCGCTTATAAGGCAAAGGAATATGCGTAGGCAAATCAATAATGAATGTCCATTCTCTGGTTACGCAGGAGGTAATTATACAACCTGAATATTAGGGAATTATATCTATGGTACACTAGTAATATATAGCGGGAGATACTGGAAGGGTCCCCCCGGTTGTAAACCAGCAGGGGTAGAGGATCTGTCGGTAGTAGAGAGTCTGGTCAACGATGACTAAGGAGACTCCAAGTACAGGAGACGGTGCAATAGCCTCTTGATCCACAGACGAATACAGCTGTTCTCCGTAGACTGTAGCTCCACAGTGAAGAAAGCTAGCCGGCCTCAGGCTCTCTGAGGCGCAGACTCGACGTGGCTCCCCACAGGTTAAATCCCACACGTGTAGGCATCGGCGATTCTCCGCTCCATAAATCACAGGACCACCCGCATTTCATTGTATACCTGTATGCCGTGACAATTAAAACTCTTGACTTGACTTGACTTGACTTGAGGACCAAAACAAATATAATCCAGCCGCAAAGGGCTATGTAGTCGTAGGGTAGATTAATCCAGTGTACATGTCCACACGGTTCTCGTCTAGGTCTCCTCGGGTGAAAGCGCCATGAAAGCAGCCCAGCCTGGATAAGCACTCTAGCTGGTACGAGGAAGCGTTGGTGATGCTGGTCACTGTAGAACTTTAGCCGCACGATACACTATACACAAATAGACTATTACTGACTTAATAGAAATATGTCGCACTCGACGGTATAGCGCCAAACTCTGACAATTCACTTACTAATTCGCACGCGGTCTCAATGCTCTATTTTGGGGCCAAAACAGGCCATACTTCACCGCACGGAGTATCGTGGGTGAGGCTTCAACTTATTGGGTAACTCTACTTCTGTATTCACCTGCGCCATATTTATATGCACGGCGAACAATCTAGTGCCAAACTCATTTCTGTCGCGTATCCCTGGGCAAGGCCGGGCATGCACAGACATGTCTTGACGGTGACTTTGAACCTGACTCCGGAGGCATGGCTCTGGCGCCTGTGGACCGCTGTCCAATAGGAGAATGAAATATTATGGTCTGGGCTAAAGGGATATTCCGTGTATATGTACAAGGAATATACAAGGGATATCAAACGATATACAAATACTATGCAATATATATCAATCAATAAATATATATATTCGGTTTAATCTGATCCTTTGTAACAACTACTATGCACTCAAGTCTGTAACACTCGAGTTTCAACACTGTTTGACAAACAATGTTACTGACACTTAGCTGCCAGACTTGTACCCTTCCTGCTGACCTGTTGTACACAACTTGTAAGTCACATTGAATAAATTGTCAGTTAAATGACTAAATATAAATGTAAAGTGTCTGTAGCCACAATCCACTGTGTGTACATCCCTTAATTTGCACATACGAGCACATAGTCACAAACACCCAAACAGCCACCAACCTCCGAGCAGTGTGGATTTATTACCCAATATCGCCATTCAATGGCGGTCTTGTTATCAATGTCACATTCAATTCCAGAGTATCATCTTTCTCTCCCAAGGTTCTGTCGTAATTACGACGATAAATCTCTATCAAGGTTTAATTATCCTTGCGTTATGCACCTAGCCGCACTTTGTGAAGATCTTCCTTGTGATCTGGGGAGATAATATCCATCCTTCTTGATCCGGTACCGTCACCCAGGACTGTTCCTCATCCGTCTCTCATCCGTCTCTCTCTCTCTCTTAACCCCACAGGCCAAGGCTGCTTTGAAGTGTCCCCCTGTGCGTTTGAGGCTTGACAAGGCGCACGCCGCCTCTAAGAGAGGTACGCATTTATTCACTTTGATTACCTGTCCCGGCCACTGAATCCTAACGTTGTTTCATTTTGAACGTGTCCCTTTGTTTACGTTTTTCTTTTTTAATTAGCCGGTCTCTCTTGCTCGTGTCTTTGTTTTCTCACCGTTAGATGCAGACAAGAGGCAGGAGCCCATGGATGTGTACCTGCTGGAGTGCCTTGACAACCTCTCCCTGCTGCTCAATAAATAGCACATGCATATGTGTATATATATATATATATATATATATATATATATATATATATATATATATATATATATATATATATATATATGATTGGATGTAAGAGGCAACAAAACAACAACATATCTAATAAATGAAAAATAAATATATATATACAGTTTTACATCCAATCATAATATATGTATATATACAGTATATACACTATATATAATTTGTATAATTTTTTTTGTCATTGATTAGATATTTAGTTGTTTGCTTTTTACATCCAATAATACTTTTTACTATGTACAGTATATATGGTTTGTTTTGTATAGTGTGTCATACATTTAATTTTTTTTTACCAAGACTATTAAATTGTATTATTTAATCCGGTTATTAAGGTTCCATGTGGTTGATTTGAGCTCTTGTCTCATTACAACAGTGTGCGGCCTGTTTAATGATTATTTATAGGGATGCACCGATATGAAAATGTGCCACCGATACCGATACCGATTGTTCAACTAACACAATCGGCCGATACCGATATTTGTGGCAAAAAAAAGTATTTGTAATTAATTTAATGAAACTACTGTATATTTGTATGTGTATGTTTGTATTTGTAGGCCTATTTACTTACTTAAAAAAGGAAACATCAAGAAATATGTTTATGGTATTAATTCCACCATGCCATGTAGCACTATCCCTCTCCCAGTATGGTCTGGCGGCCTGCAGCTGGATACTATTGTCTCAACCAGAGCTCTCAACCAATGCAATAGAACAATTTTGATTGACAGTCGATTCGGCCAATTACGTCACACCGCTAGCACCCACCTCCTGCTGTTCTTACCACCAATCGGCAAGCGTTTATTAATTTTCTACTTCCGGGCATGCCGCCATTGATCTGCTTGCGAGAACCACAACAAGCTTACCGTAGCTAATACGTTAGCTGCCCGCCGACCAGCGCTCCACAGGATGACCAAACGAGGCATGATTTTACTGCAACGAATGTTATAATAAAACAAAGCCTTTCTATACATTTGTCTGATTGAAAACTTTATTAACAGATTGCAGAATGGATTGGGTACAACTCTCAGGGCTCTATGAGCAACGGAAGGAACTGAGCTAGTAGTTCGGGTAAATACTATGCTTATGTTATTGAACGTGTAACACTAACTATATAACGTTAATGCCACAAAACGAATGTTTGTGTCATTTTAACAGCAGATACTTTCTTAAATGCCATCTTCCCGAGAGAGGGGTGTTGACGGGGAGCTGTCATGGGTTCGCTCGGTTGTGTTATTAGCATTGAACAGCTAACCGAAAGCTAGCGTTAACTAACGTTAAAGGTTTAGCCATAACGTTGCCTTGGCTAAAGTTGGGGCTATTCATAATCCAGCAATAATGGCTGCAGACCTGCAAGCAAAGTACAGCAAGTTGGCAAAGGAGTATTCCAACGTAAATCACATTTTCACCAGTAACGTTAGTCTTCCATCTCCCGGTAGCTCATGCTAGCTAACCTAGCTCACGTTAGCGTTGTCACTGAGCGACCACCTCGCATACACAATTAATGACATGTTGCGGACAGCCATATCGGTGACAATGTTTAGCTTTTAGTGCCAAATGATAAGAGTCTGAAGCGGAGTCTCAAAAGAGAATGTTGAATATTTAGTAGTAACTTTGATGCAGTAGCTTGTGTGGGGGACTGGGGGCAGCGTTGTGCAGGACGCGACTGAACTTATCGACTACTGCCATCGGCACATTCGAGCTTATCGGCCGATAGGCCGATTGCAGTCGTCAAGGCACTTATCGGCCAATACCGATACCCGACCGATACATCGGTGCACCCCTAATTATTTACAACAACAACAATGCAATGTAACTCTCGCTCCTTCAGTTTAAGTACCCCACCCCCCCCCCCCCCCCCCCACCACTCGGAAAAGGCTGACAGGAACGATGACTCTGACACTTAATGTCCTGTGATGGTGTAGATAAGGGATGTGGAGGCGACACCAGCAGCCCTGTCACACCAGCAGAGCCCCGGCCTCCACACACCTTCCAAGCAGTGTTTCACACCAGCAGCTCTGTCACACCAGCAGTACTGCCACACCAGCAGTACTGTCACACCAGCAGTACTGTCACACCAGCAGCTCTGTCACACCAGCAGTACTGTCACACCAGCAGCTCTGTCACACCAGCAGTACTGTCACACAGGCAGCTCTGTCACACCAGCAGCTCTGTCACACCAGCAGCTCTGTCACACCAGCAGTACTGTCACACCAGCAGTACTGTCACACCAGCAGTACTGTCACACCAGCAGCTCTGTCACACCAGCAGTACTGTCACACCAGCAGTACTGTCACACCAGCAGTACTGTCACACCAGCAGTACTGTCACACCAGCAGCTCTGTCACACCAGCAGTACTGTCACACCAGCAGTACTGTCACACCAGCAGCTCTGTCACACCAGCAGTACTGTCACACCAGCAGCTCTGTCACACCAGCAGCTCTGTCACACCAGCAGCTCTGTCACACCAGCAGTACTGTCACACCAGCAGCTCTGTCACACCAGCAGTACTGTCACACCAGCAGCTCTGTCACACCAGCAGCTCTGTCACACCAGCAGCTCTGTCACACCAGCAGCTCTGTCACACCAGCAGCTCTGTCACACCAGCAGTACTGTCACACCAGCAGTACTGTCACACCAGCAGCTCTGTCAGTGTTTCACACCAGGAAAGAAACTAGCTACAATTTTTTTTCTTAATTAGATGTTTCTAAGCTGCCATCCCAATAGATAGATCGAAGCTCAAGATCCTTGAGCAAGACACTTAAACCCTAACTGCTCCCGATGAGCAGGTTGGTACTTTGCATGGTTGCCTCCGCCGTCGGTGTGAGTGCATGGGTGAATGTGAGGAACAAATTGTTAAGCACTTTGGATAAAAGCTGTTATATATATATATATGCACCATTTACCATATAGATGGGTGGATGGATGGATGTAAACACAACATTTAGTTTGGCACGAGATAAGATGTTCCTTTATTGATCCCCTTGGGGAAATTCGGGCGTCATAGCAGCATGGGGGAGGGGAGGTACAGGTATGGGCAGGGTAATAGTAGAAAGACATACCGTAAATATAGGCAATAAAATTTGATCTGAATATAAAAAGCCATCCATTCCACTTAGCAGCATATATATACTGTATATAAGGTAGGAATATAAATAATCATATATAGCACACACAATTAAGTTAGAATTGAATACTATACTGTCCAATATTAGATGTCAACTAAACATATATATATTCCCAAACTATATACCTTACAGTACGCCATTAGCTTGCCATCCACTGCCAACCCCAGTGATGAAATGACCCTTTGTGTGGAGCGAGCTAACATTAAGCTAGCATTAAGTGCCCCCCCCCCCCCCCCCTGTGAGCTGAAGTGTCTCTCTGTAGAGAGCTGGAGCAGGAAGTGCAGGCTCGGTGCCTCTCCACTCATCAATGCAGCCTTCATTCTGCCTCCGTGGGGCAAGATGGAAGCTGTACAAAAGGACCACTGGTACTTCATGGTACTCCTTATCCTCCTCCCTTTACTCAAAGGTACGCAATTCATGTTTACCCCGTGTGATTCTAAGGACATATTCTGCTTTTAAATAACTATTCTCTCAGAAGAAAAAAACGTTTTTTCTTTTCTTTTTCATGGCAAAGTTGTGAGAAGTTCTGTTAAAGACTGTTGCAAGTGTCTGTGGTGCGTTTAGATTCATCTGGAGATTCCTACGTGCTGTAGATGTTGAAAATGGCTGAAATCTCTTTGTGTCATCAGTCTATTTGAAGCCGTTGTTTGTGAATCGTTCTTGATGAGCAGCCGTTAGTTTTAATGTGAAGTCGATCATCAGTGTTCCTCAGATGTTCCTTTATCCCCCTCCTCTCTTCCCCCATTGAGACACATCTATTCTCATCACTCCGGATGGTTGTAGACGGCGGCAGGTTTGTTAGTGGCGTTTGCTCTTCAGATACATCCTAATTTCAAAGCTGCCAGAGACGTTCCCAGGGGCATCATCGCTGGACTTGAAATCTCTTGTCATTCAGCTCGGATGAAGGGCTTTGAAGCCTTGGATCCTTGATCACTGTGTGGCTATTGTCAACTTTGTGGATGTGCGTCAAATTAGCCTAATTACCGTTACCCAGGGGATGGCCTCAAAGCAGAGAATAGACCTGTGATCATCTTCAAGTGGAGCAGACTTGGTAGAGAGAAAAAAAACGAATGTCCTTTTTGTCAGATAGATGTTTACAGTTTCTTGGTAGCGAGTTGTTTGCTCAAGATGTCAGAACTGTCACAAAAACTCCTCTAGAATAGATATTCTTCGGAAAGTTATAGTTATTAAGGTTTTGGGTTATTCCAGTTATATATGTATTGATTAGTAGCAGTTGCCCCATAATGAGTGTATGAGCCATTATCTACTAAATAAAATAAGATATTCCTTTATTGATTCCCTTGGAGAAATTCAGGAGTCATCGCAGCATGGGGGGGGGGGGGGTAATAGGAGAAAGACAATAGTAAATATAGCCAATAAAGTTAGATCTGAATATCAAAATAAACGGTGTAAACAAGGTGCTGGTGAGGGTCTGTATGCCCTATCGGTTATATGTTACAATAAATATAGGCAGTACATTTTATTTTTTTGTAAACATGAAATCAGTTTGTACTGACAAGACCAGAGGGAAGCTACACTAAAGCTGAATAACTGTGAGGGAAGTAAATTAAGTTTGAGTATCTATTTTGTTGTATAATCCTAAATCTAACATCAGTTTCGCCCAGTAATAGGCTGGGCGTGTCTCAAGCTGCCTGTGGCATTGTCCTGCTGATTTGACCTATCGTCGAGTTTTCCTGCGGGAGTTCTCCGACCCACCCATCTAGTGTTAAGTAGACCATTATCTATTACTCTACTCTGACATTTTTTCCTTTCCCTCCCACTCTGTAATTTCTCTGCCTCTCGTCCTCCCCAACTTCACCTTTCTCCCTGCTACTCTGACACCACAATGTGCCTCGTACCTATCCCAACACACTCCTCCATACCGGATTCAAGCTACCCACGATAGATTGGTAGCAATCCGGCTAATCTCCTACCCCCCCCTACCCCACAGCCACTAATATACATGCCACTGTACGTGGAGGCTTATGGAATTGTCAATCAGCCGTCAGGAAAGCTGACTTTATTACTGCCTACGCCCATAGTCAAAACCTACAGCTCGTGGCTCTAACCGAGACCTGGATAACGCCAAATAACTCGTCAACACCTGCAGCCTTATCTACAAAATATAACTTCACTCACACACCTCAACCTTCTCTTGACATCTCCCTCATGGGCTACAAACTTAACATCACTGTTAAGCGCTGTCACTCTCGTCTCTCGAATACCATACAGTATCTGTCTTTAATCCATTCAATCTCACCATTGTTACTCTCTATCGCCCTCCAGGTCCCCTTGATCACTTCAACCTGCCTGACTCATCTCAGTCAGACACAGTGGTCTCTCTCCTACAATCCTTTGACCTGACTCCCACTGCCATGCCTCCCACTCACAACGCAGGCAGCTCCTTGGATCTCATATTCCCCCGTAACTCCAGCATCATTAACACCACAGTAACTCCCCTTCATGTGTCTGACCATTTCTTCATATCCTTCTCACTAACTCTCTTGCTTAACCCCAAGCCATCCACTCCAACTCAAACCATCTCAGTCAGACGCAACCTGCGCTCCCTATCCCCCTCCACCCTCTCCTCTGACATACTATCCGCTCTACCTTTGAGTGACACCTTCTCTGCTCTCCCCCCAGATACGGCAACCTCCACCCTCCTCTCAGCCTTCTCAACCTCCTTCGATAAGCTCTGTCCCCTCGCTGAGAAACCTGCCCACCGTTACCCACCCAGTCCATGGCTGACGGATGCAGTGAGAGAGGAAAGACAGGTCCTGAGAGAGGCCGAGAGGAAGTATAGAAAGACACGCCTCACTGCTGACATCTCCACATATCACTTACAGATGATCTCTTACAGAATGACCTCCTAGACCCTAATCAGTCAGGCTTCAGGACTGGTCACTCCACAGAGACGGCCCTCATAGCAGTCATAGAGGCTCTTCACTTAGCATAGGTGAAAGGCCTCTCCTCTGTCCTGATTCTCCTGGACCTGTCTGCAGCCTTCGACACAGTCAACCATCAGATCCTCATTGCATCCCTTGCAGGAATGGGAGTGGCTGGCTCTGCGCTGACATGGCTGACATACCTCAATGACCGCTCCTATCAAGTGTCATGGAGAGGGACCCTGTCAGCCCCCCTCCCCCTGCAGACGGGTGTCCTTGGACCCCTCCTCTTCTCCCTCTACACCAAATCTCTGGGTAACATTATCACATCTCATGCCTTCTCGTATTATTGCTATGCCGATGATACTCAACTCTTCCTCACCTTTCCTCCCTCAGATATCCACATCTCTGAGCGGATCTTGGCATGTCTGTCTGACATCTCCGCCTGGATGACGACCAACCACCTCAAACTGAAACTAAGCAAAATATAATTTGTTCACCTGCTGGCCAAATCCTCCCCCCTGATGACCTTTCCATCACAGTGGATAATGTAGCTGTGGCCGCGTCCCCGACCACCAATAACCTTGGTGTTGTCCTTGACGACCAGCTGAACTTCTCCGCTCACATCACAGCAACAACCAGAACCTGCAGGATCTGCCCCTTCCTGACAAAAGAAGCCACCCAACTCCTCGTCCAATCAACAGTCATTTCCCGCCTCGACTTCTGCAACGAACTGCTTGCTGGCCTTCCGACCACTGCCACCAAGCCTCTTCAACTCATTCAGAACACAGCCGCCCGGCTCCTGCCTATCTCCGGTCAATGGTCTCTAACTACACACCCTCAAGACCCCTCCGCTCTACATCCTCTGGCCGCCTCAGACCCACTCCTATCCGAGCTCCGGGAGGGTCATCAAAGAGAAGCCGCCTATTCTCAGTCCTCGCCCCACAATGGTGCAACGATCTTCCAGTTCCCACCACAGTTAGGACAGCCGTATCCCGTCCAATCTTTCGCCGTCGACTAAAAACACACTTCTTCAATCAATATCTGAAATGAAAAAATACTAACATTCTTACTGTCATGCACTCTTCCTAATATAATAACATACACCCAACACTGTAGCACTCAAGTCTGAACATTTTGATGAACATTGTTACTCAGATAGAGTTGTACCCTTCCTACTGACTTGTCGTACAAAACTTGTAAAAGCGTCAGTTAAATGACAATGTAAATGTAATACTATGAGTATAAAAGTAAACATTATACACAAGGTGCAGTATACACAAGGTACCCTAACTGGCATGATATACAGTACGTTGTATTCCGTGCAGGTTTTGGTGGTTAAGAGTCAGACACACTTAGTGGTCAGACATTCCAGTTCTCGAGTTCTGCAGCCGTTAGTTCTCCAGCTCTCTTGAATAAAGGCATTTTATATATATATATATATACCCATATTTGTCTGAATATACCTGCATATAACCCCTCATATACTTGCTTGTACACCTGCACATAACTCTTAGCTCTGTATGGTAGCATGTACTATAATGCTGTATATATGCTGTATGTATACCATATATATATATATTAAGGCTGTCAATTGATTAAAATATTTAATCTGATTAATCGCATGATTGTCCATAGTTAACCTCTTAAGCCCGGAGCCCTATTTTCTGAAAATCCGCCTAAAATACTAAGTACTAATACTAATAATAAGTAAATGGAATATTGCTCCACTTCTAAAAGGTCCATTTGCATATGATTGGTATTTAGGGTCATCTATGGATCAGAAATATTGTGTCTATTACTAGGCTTGCTTAAATTGTGATGAAACAAATATTATTATAGAATGTAGAATAGCAGGCGTATAAATTACCTTATTATAGCCAATTCGCACATTTATGGGTTGTGCCAAATCTTATATTTCAAATGCCCGAGTTCAATTTGGATTTAGTATCACCAGGCGTGCATAAGAACAGATAATGAAATCTACTGTATGTACAGTAGCTTTTTTAGTCCCTTACTATATATATAGCTGTATATATCCTACTCTTACTAGTTACACTGCTGGTCAGTAGTAGTCATACTGTCTCTATATAATACAACTCTGTACAGTGTACATACATCTGATTAGCACTATTACTGTTACTAAATATGTTATATCTTATGCCCAGTTTAATCACCTGTACATTGCTGTTGCATTCACTGCTACATTTGCACTCTGGTTGGATGCCAAACCTGTTTTCGTTGTACTGTACTTGTGCCTTATAGTGACAATACATTTGAATCTCATCTAATCTAAGGAGCGTAAGTGTATGTTTTACGCCATACGTTGTAGTCCGTGCAGGTTTTTGTGGTTAACAGTCGGACTAACCTAGTTTTCACACATTCCTACAGTTCTCTAGTTCTGCCGCCGTTAATTCTCCGGCTCTCTTGCATCACGGCGTTAACGAGCGTGACGTACTCCCACCCAGTCGCCGTGCAGCAGAGAGCGGCAGCCGCCACCGTGCGTCTGGAGGAGGGGCTGGTCCTGGAGTGCCTGTGTCCCTGGGACGGCAACATCAGCATGGTGTCCTGGACCAAGGTGCCGGAGAAGGCGCCGGTGGCCGTGTTCCACCCGGAGTTCGGCGTGTCGTTCTCCCACCACTACCGCGAGAGGATCCGGTTCCTGAGGACCGCGCCCATGGACGGCAGCGTCGCCATGACGAACATCACCCACCGTGACGTGGGACTGTACCACTGCTCCGTCCAGACCTTCCCTCACGGGTCCTGGACCAGAGACATCCTGGTGGAGGACTCAGGTACTGCAGGGAGCTACAGGGTGGAGGACTCAGGTACTGCAGGGTGCTACAGGGTGGAGGACTCAGGTACTGCAGGGTGGAGGACTCCGGTGCTGCAGGGTGGAGGACTCAGGTACTGCAGGGTGGAGGACTCAGGTGCTGCAGGGTGGAGGACTCAGGTACTGCAGGGTGGAGGACTCAGGTACTACATGGTGGAGGACTCAGGTACTGCATGGTGGAGGACTCAGGTACTGCAGGGTGGAGGACTCAGGTGCTACAGGGTGGAGGACTCAGGTACTGCAGGGTGGAGGACTCAGGTACTGCAGGGTGGAGGACTCAGGTACTGCAGGGTGGAGGACTCAGGTACTGCAGGGTGGAGGACTCAGGTGCTACAGGGTGGAGGACTCAGGTACTGCAGGGTGGAGGACTCAGGTGATGCAGGGTGGAGGACTCAGGTACTGCAGGGTGGAGGACTCCGGTACTGCAGGGTGGAGGACTCAGGTACTGCAGGGTGGAGGACTCAGGTGCTGCAGGGTGGAGGACTCAGGTGCTACAGGGTGGAGGACTCAGGTGCTACAGGGTGGAGGACTCAGGTACTGCAGGGTGGAGGACTCAGGTGCTGCAGGGAGCTACACGGTGGAGGACTCAGGTACTGCAGGGAGCTACAGGGTGGGGGTCGGTCTGACCCAGGGTCTTTGAGGTGGAGGGTCAAGGGGACAAAACATGACGCGGGTGGAGGGTGGCGGTAGGGGTGCCGTGGTGATGACACATGACAACACCGGTATTACCGGTGACACCGGACATTTTACAAAATTACGTTCAATATCTGCTCACTTTGATCTTTAACGTTATGCAGCTACATTGATCCGCTGTGTGTCCGTCTACGTCTGTTTTTAAAACATCGTCAATGACGAGTATCCATTTGTCGGACAGAGTTGACGTTATGTTCTAATTTAAAAAATAAACCAATGGACAGTAATACCTTCCGTACCAACCGGCCACAGGTAAGAACGATTTCATGTAGATTTCATGCTGATCAGGCCTTGTTAGCATTAGCCAACCAGCCGATCAGTGTATGATGCTACAATAACGAATGCCGTTATTGGTAATCAATAATCAGAAACAACGTCCCCCCCCCCCCCCCCTTCATGCATTCATGGTGGAACATGATACTATAAAATGGGAACGTATTGATCAAAAAATTATTTAGTGTGGTGATTTTTGGCTGGTGAAAATGCTGAGTGGCTAGTGACTTTGGAAAACCACTAGCCACAGTGGCTAGTGAGCCAAAAAGTTAATGTCAAGCCCTGGACACACATAATAAATAGATCTGCTGTCTGCACAGACACCTAATAAATAGATCTGCTGTCTGCACAGACACGCCTAATAAATAGATCTGCTGTCTGCATAGACGCCTAATAAATAGATCTGCTGTCTGCACAGACACACATAATAAATAGATCTGCTGTCTGCACAGACACACATAATAAATAGATCTGCTGTCTGCACAGACACACATAATAAATAGATCTGCTGTCTGCACAGACACATAATAAATAGATCTGCTGTCTGCACAGGCACCTAATAAATAGATCTGCTGTCTGCACAGACACACCTAATACATAGATCTGCTGTCTGCACAGACACACATAATAAATAGATCTGCTGTCTGCACAGACACGCCTAATAAATAGATCTGCTGTCTGCACAGACACCTAATAAATAGATCTGCTGTCTGCACAGACACCTAATAAATATATCTGCTGTCTGCACAGACACACATAATAAATATATCTGCTGTTTGCACAGACACACATAATAAATAGATCTGCTGTCTGCACAGACACACATAATAAATAGATCTGCTGTCTGCACAGACACGCCTAATAAATAGATCTGCTGTCTGCACAGACACCTAATAAATAGATCTGCTGTCTGCACAGACACGCCTAATAAATAGATCTGCTGTCTGCACAGACACACATAATACATAGATCTGCTGTCTGCACAGACACACATAATAAATAGATCTGCTGTCTGCACAGACACATAATAAATAGATCTGCTGTCTGCACAGACACACATAATAAATAGATCTGCTGTCTGCACAGACACACCTAATAAATAGATCTGCTGTCTGCACAGACACACCTAATAAATAGATCTGCTGTCTGCACAGACACCTAATAAATAGATCTGCTGTCTGCACAGACACATAATACATATATCTGCTGTCTGCACAGACACGCCTAATAAATAGATCTGCTGTCTGCACAGACACACATAATAAATAGATCTGATGTCTGCACAGACACACATAATAAATAGATCTGCTGTCTGCACAGACACATAATAAATAGATCTGCTGTCTGCACAGACACATAATAAATATATCTGCTGTCTGCACAGACACATAATACATAGATCTGCTGTCTGCACAGACACACCTAATAAATAGATCTGCTGTCTGCACAGACACGCCTAATAAATAGATATGCTGTCTGCACAGACACATAATAAATAGATCTGCTGTCTGCACAGACACATAATAAATATATCTGCTGTCTGCACAGACACCTAATAAATAGATCTGCTCTCTGCACAGACACATAATAAATAGATCTGCTGTCTGCACAGACACGCCTAATAAATAGATCTGCTGTCTGCACAGACACATAATACATAGATCTGCTGTCTGCACAGACACGCCTAATAAATAGATCTGCTGTCTGCACAGACACACCTAATAAATAGATCTGCTGTCTGCACAGACACGCCTAATAAATAGATATGCTGTCTGCACAGACGCATAATAAATAGATCTGCTGTCTGCACAGACACACCTAATAAATAGATCTGCTGTCTGCACAGACACGCCTAATAAATAGATCTGCTGTCTGCGCAGACACATAATAAATAGATCTGTTGTCAGTCAGACATTATGAACTCAGTGTGCCTGCACAAAGTAAATGCGGAGGGTCATTTGATGAATGTGGACACTGCTATGCAAAAATGGGTAACTAAATGGGTTTTATTTATATTTAAAAGAAGAAGAAAAACAGCATCCACTGGTGGGGGCAGTGGGCAAGTAATGTGCCTGGTGGATGATGGGATGGCACCTATCTGTCTGAACCCTGTACTTTCATGCTCCTGCCCGAGCACTGAGCTGAAGACCAGAGGTGACCGAGCCTAGGCTCTGGGACAGCCTGCCCTGCACATTAGATCTGCTCAGACCCTAGATATTTCTATGAAGACCCCCTTCTTATCCCTGGCTTTCAACTCGGGTTGAGCCAGGCACCCACTTTTAACACGTGTCTCTGTACTGTACTTAAGCATTACATCACACGCAGGAGTGGTTTGTGACCAATAAACCATGCCTAGGGGTGGTTGTTAGGCCCGAGGCGCAGCCGAGGGTCGTTAGACCCCCCTAGGCATGGTTTATTGGTCACAAATCACGACTGCACGTGGTGTAAAGCTTTTATACAACTGCCAGATTCATCCAACCTTATTTCTATACAATAAACACACATTAATCGAAGATTTATTGAAAAAACCATCCGCCAGAAAAAGTAGTTCCCACAACTCCATGTGGAAGCAGCTTGAAGTGCATCCAACCAAACTAACACATCCAACTGTGTATTATTGGAATGATTGAGAGAAGTTGCCTCATGTGGAAGCAGCTTGAAGTGCATCCAACCAACTAACACATCCAACTGTGTATTATTGGAATGATTGATTGAAAATTTTATTACCAGATGCAGAATGGGTACAATACAGTACGGCTCAATACACACAATTGTTAAGGGAATGCATAGGAAAAAAACGTTTTCTTCGCCCTATTTTTTTATTTATTTCTTTTAGCCTAAACTTAACCAGTTGGAAACCAGGGGTACAGTAATAAAATTAGCAATCAACCAATCAATCAATTCAATAGACCATGCTCACTTAAAACAGCGCTGCTTCTCTCTCAGTCTGACTCCCCCGCTGTTGCAGACAGGAGTGTGTGTGTGTGTGTGTGCGTGTGTGTGTGTGTGTGTGTGTGTCACAGTGTGTGTGTGCGTGTGTGTGTGTATGTGTGTGTGTGTGTGTGTGTGTGTGTGTGTGTGTGTGTATGTGTGTGTGTGTGTTTGTGGGTACGCCAGCGTCGGACAGTGAGAGAGAACGCTGCAGTCAGTAGCAAGAAGGAAGTAGAAATTTAAATCAATCAATTAATCTATCAATCAAACCGCGATTTTTCTTTTGTTCTAGATTGCCTCAAGACCCATCAATTACATCATCCAACATTGTTTAAAGGGCTAACACATTCCCCTTGACAGAATCGCTTCATATTTAGTCGTTTAGTCGCCATTAACATATCCATTTGTAAATATTATTGGCCACCTTCTTGTGATCCGGCGGAGTGATGTGATGTGGGTCGGTTGTGGGCGGGTCCTGGGCCAGCAGCGTGGATTGTTGCCAATAAAGACGTGTAAAATGACTGTTTCAGCCAATCAGAATCGAGAAATTTGCATGCCGTTGTATAGTTCTTGTATATTGTTGTATTGCTGTACACCATGGAATGAATTAAGGGCATTTTTTTCTAGACGTTCACAGAAAGGTAAAGAAACAAACCACGTTCTATTTTATGGCAATAACATTCAGGTTTGTTTGTGAGACAAAATGTCACGCCAGATGGCTCTATGTTTGACAGGGGCTGGTGGGAGCTGGGTAGTGTCGTTTTATGACATTTGAAAGCCATGGGTCTCTTCTTTCATAGGACTACAAACACGAATGACAGCGTAATTTCCTCTGCTCTATATCCTCCGGTTTCTGACTCAATGCGCTGAGATTTCTATAAACTCATAGTTCGCTAATACCACTTAAAAATCATTGGTAAACAAACGTAGTGTTGAAAATATACACTTTTGACTGCTGTTTTGATAGGGTTAGGTTGTTTACTGTATCATGTCTTCTACTACCAGTACCCCTCCCCCATGCTGCTATGATGCCTGCATTTCCCCCAAGGGGATCAATAAAGGAATATCTTGGGTGCTCCAGTAGCACACCATGTTACCGCGCTGCGTCGCGGGACTCCGTGCTGCGTCACGGATCTGGTTGACTC